>NC_079165.1:46421243-46508743 GCF_947568905.1 Ostrea edulis
TTTTAAGAGACCAAGGAAGAAACTATGAAATAAGCTTTTGCAAATTGCATTTCAGTTTTTGTTGCAATTTGTGTATTGAATCCGATCGACGGTGTCTTTACAAATATAGTACGTAAGAGAAATGTTCTTGTTTTGAAAAGGCTTTATAACATTGAATTTGCAGAATGAAAGAATTGTTCAAGGTGTGTAAAACTTGCAGAGAAACGGGCCTGTGGCCAGGGAATAAAGCGCTTTTCCGCTGGTCAAGTGAATAAACGTGTCTACTTTGACAAATTGTCAAAGTTCACCCAAATACCTGGACATGTTGATGAATGAATCATTAATTTATACATTGCATGTATATTCATTTGGCGTGGGATGATACCTTACTGTGATTTGGTTCCCTGATATCAAATACTAATGAAACCATGTGTTAACATGAATGCGTATACATTCTTCAGTTGCACAACATTTCGACAAGGTTCTTATTGATGGTCTTATGCTTGCTTCAATATCAAAATCACTAGGTTGTCGCATATTTATAAATACAACTTATTTCTTTGTAGTTTTTCTTTCTTGACACTAAAATTAACAAAGATAAAGACTGTCATATGTTAAATTGCAGCTCTTCGATCATCCAGTACGGCTTGCAGGGACTGCATGGTCCACTGAACGCTCAGAACAATATAATATTTATTATTATGTCAAGTCTGAACTAGAATAATAAAGGATAAAATTTGTTTGTGGGCCAATCCTACTCATGGACGTGTTAATACAATCAACCAAGGAGAGCATACGGACATGCGGTGTCCGGTTTTAATCCGCTACATTTAATCCTCTACTATGAAATTTGCCAGTTGATATGCAACAATGTGCTATGCGTACTTGTTAAGTATTAGCATTTTTTCTCACGGTAATTTTGAAAATATTGGTAACCGGAATTTATATTTAACCCCCCCCCCCAAATCAGACATAACCAGTAGTGTCACCAACAAAGGTTGGCGTTACAGTATCATATTTCTTTTGAAAACCGGTTTTTTACTTTGTTAACAGAAACCGCAACGATTTTTGAAAGAAAGAAAAAGTTCAAAACATTTAACTAGATTCATTATTCAGTTATAGATGACTTGCTGATTTCAGTATTTCACATAAAATGATATTCAAAGTGAAAAAGTAAAACACATCGATTTAAAGAAAACTTACCATAATTGCGTGGTACTGTTGTTACCTTGGTGACAGCAAATTCTATACACACATATATAAATGAAATATAGATGTATCCCCCTAAAAAAAATCGAACGTGTCTGGTTAAAACGATCGACCTCCTTAAGGAAAAAAACTTATACTGTAGTCACGTGACTGCGGCGGCCAACCAAACTGGAAACTTTAAAATAAATGCCTATTGAATATACACAGGTAATTTTCCTTCAGGCAAATGTGCCACTACTATACAAATTAGAAGAGGGACAAGTGAAATAGTTGTACATGTCAAAAAAGTGGTAAATGATAGGTTTATTTGTGAATTAAATTTTATTATGCTTCCAATCTCCGAATGATGTCGATGGAATGCATTAAAACTGGTCACTAGTATTGTGACTGCTTTACGGCCTGGGTCATCTCAAAAACTGACCAACCGAGGAAACATAAAATCGAATCTGGATGTTCATACGAAAATAATTAAATGTTATTTATATACACCAGCCCTGTGCAATGAAACGACTCGGGTGGAATATTTTAATGCGTTTTTGTAGGAAAGCCTGTAGGGGTATTTGAATGATCGAGTGAAAGTTTCATTTAAACAGGCTCAACCATATGTATCCAACTCGCTGTGGAGGATGGATTCAGTCACATTTACTAATGAGGGCTGCCACATGACAGTCGGTCAATATGATTATTACGCAATGAAATGGATAAAATTGTGTTGTGGCTTCTTTGTTTTTTACCAAGATTTTCAAATTTATAGCATTAATGTTAACAAAAATACACCAAAGTATATCGGCCATGCTATTTCAAAATGTGTCCGTGTTAAAGGAAACATTGCAGCATGGTTTAAATTGGCGATGTTGTTTACGGTTGTGTTAGAAAGGGGATTTCAGTTGTATTTCACAACTGACTCTATACATGGTGACCATTACAATGACTAACTAATTGGGAGAAAACATGCACCCTGACCACCTACTGGTAGCGATGTTCAGCGAGTTCATATCTTTCTGAAATGAATCAGAACTTAATCTAGAATAATTGCTATTTAAAAAAAAAAAAAATGCTTAATCGTTATATCAGCTTTTAATGTTATGTAAATTTCGAACTGAACCCGATATGTTGAAATTGACAAAAGTAGAAAGCAAACAGAACAACAGTCCATAGACAAGTGTGTGCAGTACATGCCCTGCTGATTCTGGGTCACTTACTGCAATAGTATAAATCTTGCCTTTGATGATTATATATGCATACAGTAATTCTGCATGTCCAAATAATTAAAATCTTAACTTTGTTGAAAAACAAAAGTTAGTAGGAAATAAATAGTTTTGTGTATAATATACCAGGTATGAATAACTACTTTTGGTCTACATATCTTGCACATGTTCTTGGTTGCCATTGTACACCTACATTTAAATGTTTTTGTTGGGGCTTAAAAGTGTTGCAAAACAGGAATGAATTACGACCCATATAAAAGAAAGCTTATAACCAACATATTTCTTTATCACAAAGACAAGAATGGGTACACGTTTTAGGCGTACATTAGATCGTGCATATAGACTTGAACTTATTACATTTTTGTCATATATGTATATATAATGGTCGCTGTATTTATTTATTTATTATCATCCTTGAAAAGTTTAATGATACTGCAGTCTGACTAATTAAGCCAGCCCCTACTAATTCACTTTGTTGTAGGTCAACGAAGTGAATTACATGTAGTAGGGGCTGGCTTTAGTCAGACTGAATGATGCTGCAGAGCCATGGGAGGTGGATCCCTAATATGCCAAATATTTGTCAACAGATCTGAATGGATAGATTTTAAAAATCACACGTGCAAATTTGGAATTTCACATTTTGCCCCAGGCTTGCATTTACAATTTGAAAATATGAGAAAAGAGGAAAACGTGCATCCTTTAGTGGTGGATAATTTTGCATTGTTAATTGTATCTTTACCTGGGAGGCGAAGTTTCGCCAGGGAGTGCCTCCGCTACCATCGCTGTATAGAGTAGCCACAGAACTCTAGCTATCGCAAAACACAAAAAAATGGATAATTTGCATTTTTTTCCCAAGAGAGCTAAAGTTCGTGTCACTGGAGATCATGTTAAAGTATTGACAATGTACTCATAAAACCCATTTTCCCCTTATAACAGTATGCATTACTATCATACCATGCCAAAAAGTATACTTGTACATAATTATGACTGTTTACCCCACAGATTGATGAATATAATCTATATTAAGGGATTGTTTCTTTATTGCAATGGAAGCGTCATGGTAATTTGCTGAGGACTGTTTAATAGAAAAATCCAAACTAAACAGCTATTGCTTATTTTGTTTACTGCGTAAATCAGCTCTGGTGTTCTCAATGTAAAAGCTCAGTTGTCATAATCGAGGAATACCCGCCGCCATGAAATATTGCTGTTTATACCTCCCATTCGATAATGTTTTACTTATAGAGACCTCGCCAGCTTTTAGATGAAATACGTTTTTGGTACCACGTATTTTTACTGCGTGGCGCTCAGGGCCTTAGTAGTAATGGTGCTCCATCGTGACCCTGCTTCCCTCCGTTTATAAAGTCATATCCGAAAGACCCGTGATTTTAACTTCTGATACTGCGCACTTGGCAAATGTGCAGTCACCATCTTCTTACTAGTGATTGAGAATCGAACTCGGACCCCCCCCCCCCCCCGACCCCCCCCCCCCCCCCCGGTTACGAAACAATCGCCTTAAGTACTGTCTAGGGCATACTTGAACTATATCTTCGTTACATAATTTGTAAAATCAAATCAAACCATTCTAATATCATTTTCATCGAGCGTTGACGGTGTTGTAGCATAGAAACCCCACCCCCGCATAATACTATTTTCCCCCTGGTGAAACAGGAACCAAGTAAGTTTTCCCCCAGGGGAGACGTGCCTTAGTATAGAATTTCCCCCGTACATAGTATTATAGGACAAAATGTGTCCCCACTTAATATTTTGATATTTTATTATTTTCGAGAACAAGCCCCATTACTTTTCCCCAGATTCAAGTAAAGCATAAATTCACATGCATGTTATAGCGTCACACATGTCTTTCTCATTATTTATTGTGTCACAAAATTTCATTATAACTTTGACTAAATATCTAACATTCTTCATAGCAACTTTTCTTTGATCAGTTGTGAAACCAATTTGTGCCAAGCAAATCTCATGAAAGCAAATAACGTTTTGTATTCTGTTAATTCGTTAAAAAACCAAATTCTTATTAGTGTCAAGCAAATCTCATGAAACCAAATTATTCTGTTAATTCGTTAAAACAACCAAATTCTTCTTAGTGTCAAGCTAATCTCATGAAACCAAATTATTCTGTTAATTGTTAAAACAACCAAATTCTTATTAGTGTCACCTGCCTTTTTTTTTTTTTTTTTTTTAGTTCGATCACTTATACAAAGTCCTAAGGCGAATCGGGCTCTTTGATGCCGATTCTGAGCCAATTCTTCTCCTGTAAACAATACAAACTAATAATCCTAATTGTTTGAGAGCAGTTAGAGGGCTTTCCACTTTTTACTGTTTGATAAAAGATAAGAATGCTTTAGGTGACGTAAGAAACTCTAAAAGTCTGAAATGTAGTATTTTGTAAAGGAGGGTGACTTTTACCTTTTTCTTAACCTCGTTACCGCAAAAATTCTATTTTAAAAACTAAAACAAGCATTACCAACAGGCCCAAGGGCCACATCGGTCACCTTGGCTCATATTTAAAGATTTTCCCTATATATTTGTATGCAAAACTTTGAACCCCCCCCCCCCTTTGTGACCCCATCCTCCCCCTGGGGGCCATGATTTGAACAATCTGAAATATGTCAGAAAGCTTTCATGTAAATATCAGCTCTTCTGGCTCAGTGATTTAAGGAAGAAGATTTTTAAAGATTTTCCTTTATTAGCTCACCTGAGCTAAAATCTCAAGTGAGCTTTTCTGATCACCCGTATTCCGGCGTCCGTCAGTCTGTCCGTCCGTCTGTAAACTTTTAACATTTTTGACTTCTTCTCAAAAACCACTGGGCCAATTTCAACCAAAGTTGGCTCAAAGCATCCTTAGGTAAAGGGAATTCTAAATTGTTAAAATAAAGGGCCAGGCCACCTTCCAAGGGGAGATAATCAAGAAAATGTAAAAATAGGGTAGGGTCATTAAAAAAATCTTCTCAAGAACCACTAGGCCAGAAAAGATGAAATTTATAGATAAGCTTTATTAGGTAGTGCAGATTCTAAATTGTTAAAATCCTGGCCCCCGGGGGTCGGATGGGGCCACAATAGGGGATCAAAGTTTTACATACAAATATACAGGAAAAATCTTTAAAAATCTTCTTCTCAAGAACCACTGAGCCAGAAAAGCTGATATTTATATGAAAGCTTCCTGATATAGTGCAGATTCTAAATTGTTAAAATCCTGGCCCCCGGGGGTCGGATGGGGCCACAATAGGGGATCAAAGTTTTACATACAAATATGTAGGAAAAATCTTCTTCTCAAGAACCACTGAGCCAGAAAAGCTGATATTTACATGAAAGCTTCCTGATATAGTGCAGATTTTAAATTGTTAAAATCCTGGCCCCCGGGGGTCGGATGGGGCCACAATAGGGGATCAAATTTTTACATACAAATATATAGGGAAAATCTTTAAAAATCTTCTTCTCAAGAACCATTGGGCCAAAGAAGTTCACATTTACATGAAAGCTTTCTGACATAGTGTAGATTCAAGTTTGCAAAAACCATGGCCTCCAGGGGTAGGTTGGGGCCATAATAGGGACTACAGTTTTACATGCAAATATATATGGAAAGTCTTCTGATATGGACCAAGGTGACTCGGGTGAGCGATGTGGCCCATGGGCCTCTTGTATATTTGTATGTAAAACTTTGATCCCCCTATTGTGGCCCCATCATAACCTCAGGGATCATGATTTGAACAAACTTGAATCTGCATTATGTCAGGAAGCTTTCATGTAAATCACAGCTTTTCTGGCCCAGTGGTTCTTGAGAAGATTTTTAAAGATTTATCCTATATATTAGTATGTAAAACTTTGATCCCCTATTGTCGCCCCATCCAACCCCCGGTGGCCATGATTTGAACAAACTTGAATCTGCACTATGCCAGGAAGCTTTCATGTAAATATCAGCTTTTCTGGCCCAGTGGTTCTTGAGAAGATTTTTAAATGACCCCACGCTATTTTTGCATATTTTGTGATTATCTCCCCTTTGAAAGGGACATGGCCCTTCATTTGAACAAACTTGAAAGCCCTTCACCCAAGGATGCTTTGTGGCAAGTTTGGTTGAAATTGGCCCAGCGGTTCTTGAGAAGAGGTCGAAAATGTGAAAAGTTTACGACGACGACAGACAACGGACAAATTTTGATCAGTAAAGCTTACTTGAGCCTTTGGCTCAGGTGAGCTAAAACTATGGATGACATTGACCTTACCTCAAATTCAAGGTCAATAATCAAATAGCAAAATTTGAACACTGCCTGCTGATTATCTTTAAGAATATTAAAACGATATTTATTCAATAATTTCATTGATTTGGGCAGCAGGCTTAGCCTATGTATGAGCCCTCTCCCTAATGATCGAACAAGATATGTGTATAACATATGTAATTATTTTGGGGCTTACATGTACAACTGTATCTATGAAAAAAGATTAACATTTGCACATAATATAATTTAGAATATTTTACAAGAGTATTATAGGTAAAAAATATAGTAGTATTCTTTAATAACATCAAAGATGATAATGTTAAAACCTTAAAAAGCATCAAAGGGGACATTACTGTGTCAAAAAGGCTGTATAAATCCATGTAGGGTCAATGATTGTATTTGAAAATATTCTGAAAGATCTTGAAAATGGATTAAAGATTTCATATTTTGATGATGACCTTTGAATTTGACCTTATTTCAAAGGGCTTAATGGAAGTGTCCCCATGTCTATACCTGTATCAATATAAAAGCTATACGCTTAACATCTCCCTGCTAGGGTGTCTTAATGTGAATTCATCAGCGAAGATTTTGTGTCTCTATGGATTTAGGTTTAGTAGGAGTAGCAACAACAAGCTTTTTAATGCAGTCACTGTCATTCACAGAAGGGTCAAAGTTCAGAGTTGTAATGAATGGCCAGTGTTGAAACCAGTTACGAAGTCGATACTTACGCATATCAAGTTTCAAGGGTATCTCATGCAAGAAAGAGAGTAGAAAAATGCTATTTTCTCGTATTTTTATGACTTTGACCCAATTTTCAAGGTCAAGGGTCAAGTATCCCATTCCGTGTCTGTACCACAAATCGTTCTCAAGTTTGACATGTACGTAGAAATCGTAAAACATAAGGGGCATTAACTCCCATGGACACGATTTGAGCTGGAAAGTTTTCAATTTTTACTTTTCCATTTGTAATGTTTACAATGCTTATCTAAATTTTGAATGTCAGATGTTGAGTTAAAAGAGAGATACAGGGCGCACATTTCTTTGTTATGTAAAGAAGGCTCGTTCATGTTTCTGTTTATCGTACACTTTAAACCGCTCTAAAGTCGAATCCCCCCCCCCCCCCATTTTATTTACGGTATTTTATTAAGCTCGTGATACGAAACCAATTTTGATCTGTCATGGAATTTTCATCCAAATCAACAAGATGACCAGTGATGCTTTCGAACACAGACAGATAGAAGTGAAAAGAAGCGAATAATGTGATGTGGCCTTGCCCTCGTATACCAACGAAAACAGCGCCCCAGGATTGAGGAATATAATGGCCTCTCAAATTTTCATTAATCAACATGATATGCTTTGGTTGTTGTAAAACCTTTTTGGGATTTTAAGTTAACTTAGCTCTATTCATTTTCTAATCAGAAAAAAAAACCTTAATGGTGTGTATATCAGTATGAACTGGGCAAATTGATCTTCATCTATATATTTGTGGTACAGACACGGAATGGAATAATTGACCTTGAAAATTGGGTCAAAGTCATAAAAATACGAGAAAATAGCACATATATATATATATATAGGTAAAATATTAAATAAAATATGACAACACGTTGTAAAACGTAAGCACTTTCATTTCATTTATATATATATATATATATATGACAACACGTATCATATTTTATTTTTTATAGATATATATAAGCCGACTGAGTTTACTCGTATATACTCAATCGGCTTTGTGATATTTTATTATACTACTACATGTATTTGTGTAGATATTTTTCTATACTTGTATCTGGATTTATTATATGTGTGTGTAGATAGATAGAAATTACACTAGATTCCACAACACCCGATACTTAAAAGTAGATACAAGGTCGAAGTAAGACGAGTCATAGTTAAATTATATTTAGCATTGAACATTAAGGTGAATCAACCAATATAAACGAGTCGAACATTCTCTTCGTTTTTATGTTTTATAGGTAAAACGTTTTCGTTTGTCCTGAGTGAGAGACGGGTCCAAAATCTTAAATATTCTTATTTTCACTTTTCAACCAATAATGTTGAACTATGGGTGTAGCAAATGTCATTTTCGCTTCGAAGTTTATAATTGTTCCAAACAAATTCTAATCGAACCGAAATTGGATACAATGGCAAGCTGTTAACAAAGGGTGTTCTACGCTCAGACTGTTTTTCCTTGGGGAAAATCTAACCCAGGCCCGACTTTCCAGGAGGAAATACTATGCGGGGTGTTCTATGATACAAGTGCTATACCTCGCCTGATTTCTGGTCGTTTCGGCCTTTTTTCAGTTCGGCCCCAAGTTTTTTCGGCCGTTAGTAGTTTCGGCCTAATGTCGTTTCGGCCCTAGTCGTTTCGGCCTAACTTTTAAATACCTTTGTAATACCAATAAATTAAGTCTTTTTTCTCATCTTACTTACTATATCAAAATTGATATTTCTGTAAAGGATATATATAAGCCAAAAACTGTCCATTCTGTGAGAGAAAGAACTGGGTGAGGCCCGTAGGGCCGAGATCAGTTCTTTCTCTCGCAAAATGGACAGTTTGAGGTTTATATCCTACTTAAAACATTACATCTTTTGTTCTAAGAATGGACAGGCTCAGGTAAACCCATTGACAATGATAATTATGAATAAAGTTATTTTTTTAATAATCTGACAATATAACCAGTCTTGCGTAGAAGTCTGTTTCTTTTGTTCACTTATTGGAGCCATAGGCGTAGCTTGGGTTCGAATATTACCGAGGCAGGGGGTCAGAAGCTATCGACATTTTAACAACGTAAAAGGTTGCCACTGGGAGCCAAATTTTGATCTGAAAAGCATTGTGATTTCGAATATTTGGATGAGGAAATAATTAACGCCAGCCAAAAGAACCCAATGTGCCCATCTCGTGAAATGAAATTATTCATGAAAGCGAAAATAATAATTCAGAATTATGATATGCTAATAAAGAAACCCCCCCCCCCCCCCCCCCCCCCAAAGCGTTGTGAAGAAGTTTTGGATTGTGCCTCTGAATCCAGCGAAATTCAAATACAGTATGGAAATATGTCTTTCAAATTTAAGTTTTGATGCGACATTATAATGGCCAATGGAATTTAAAAAATTGTGAATCTTACGAGTTGAAGCAGAGAATTCTACTAAGAGAAAATATCGTTTTAAGTGTTTCAGTGATTTTTCCGATATCTGTTTTGATTCTTACTTGTAAGGAATTTAAAATTGAATTTGTATCTCCATGACACACGTATTGTCTTTCTTATTTTCAGTCTACCTGTAGATTGGGTTTATCTGACACTGTCCAATAAGTTGACAATTGCTGTCCATTATTTTTAAGAACGGACAGTATAAATTTATCCATTCTCAAAAATAAAGGACACCTACATGTATAACCTTTTCACTACAAGTGGACTTTCTTGTATATAAAAGTCTAAAAAGACAAAGGATTGCAAAACAAAAATGTTTAATTGTTGTGTAAACTGTTATAATTGTCTATGGTGTAAACAAGGAAGTCCACACCATCAAAGAAAATGATATGCCATTTACAGATTACATAAGCTTGTATTTTAAAAGCAAAAATGTCAAAACACATTATGATGCTGATTAATTATAAACCGGTACCATCTGATGCAGTGAAAATATGAAAATAAGCCTTCAAAATATATATCCGGCTTTGAGAAACGTGCAGTGCGACGACCTAACATAGAAAGATGACAATATTCATTGGAGTTTGAGATTAAGATTGTGTTTTTAAGCCTAATCAACATGTATTTTTGCACAATATTTCTGAATTGTCAGTATACATTAGGTCCATATATCCGATATTTACAGTCCAGCAGATAGAGAAGCTCTATATATCGTCTGCTTTCTTTGGTGAACAATTAAAAAGTTGTTGCAGATAATTTTTTTCTTGTTTTAATGTCGTTCTTGACAGATCTATAACGTTATATGCACTTCACTTCAAATATTCAACATTTCTCGAAAGAGAATACCCTAACGTCAAGTATTATTTCCAAACATCGACTTGACACAATCAATAACCCCCCCCCCCCCCCCTCTCAATACAATCGTCTTGCATACCCATAAAGTCCAAAATAATTCAAAATAAGCCCTTTAAAAAAATAATACCCTCACTGGTTATTATAACAGAACTTATAATAATCAGTGAGGGTATTTTTCTAAAGGGCTTATTTTGAATTACATGTATTTTGGACTTTATGGGTATGCAAGACGTTGTTGACATGCATTAGTAATATTTTCAACAAAAATTAATTAAATCAACTCATGTAGCTTATTCGAAGGGGGGGGGGGGTCCTGAACCCAAGCACCTGTGAGATCATCAAAGATGTGCATGTGGTAGATCTTAGGAATAAATAGATTGATGCATTCCTAGCAAACAGTTAATTACCGCACTAATGCGAAGGGGGGAATGTGAAAAAAGTTTTTTTTCTCGAAATTCGCGACTCAACCAAGTCATAAAGACTATGTAAACTGTGGATCCATCATGTGCGTAATGACAAGTTGAGGTTCAAGACATTTGTATGAAGAAACGTTTACCGTCTGCCTGATCTGCGACTTGACTGAATGTCTTCTTTTCTCAATAATAATAATATATGTGTGTATTATCTTCTACACATTGTGAGGACGTCCTCACACTTCATAAGTTTGGTCGGCTAGAAAGGAGAGAGAGAGAGAGAGAGAGAGAGAGAGAGAAATCACATCGGTTATCATTGAATATTTTAAACCCTTATAAATAGTATTACAAAATTCTACAGCAAATGTTGTTGGGTATCCTATGTCCTTAAATTGAAAATTGACGCACAGCTAATTGTGTGGTCAATCATTAATTTACAAAACCGAAGAATTGGACATACAATGTACATGTACAACAATTTTGTAACATATTTCCATGCGTAAAAGTGTGAATCAGCTTCCCGGGAGGCCGTGACCGAATTTCAAGCATTCAAGCACGCGGACCTCGTGCACATTACAATCAAGTTTTTAGTTCTCTGTGTCAGTTTAGTATGGTTAAATAATTTTCCATGATACTTGACTCATTAATATTCATCAAAACTTGTAAATAAGATTTTAGAATCAATCACTCGTGTTTCTGTTGATCGACTTCTTTATTTGTATACAAAGTTGAACACGTTACATTTATGGTAAAAAATAATTCATAATATGAATGTCTGATAGATATTCCCGGCTGGGAAAGAAAGAAATTATTGCTTTTTTAATCGTTTATTACATTTTTTCTAAACAAGATACCACGATTTACCTTAAATTTGAAAATTTATGGGGGGTGGGACGCCGGCTGCCCCCCTTAAATTCGCCACTGATCTCACGGTGGGTATCAGGGACTAACTTTTTAGACAAGGCAGTCTTCTTGTGTATTCGAAATACACATACATCGTGTTCACGGACATTTTACACCGTGTGTTGGGGAATACTCGTGGTCTGTACTGTAGATTTTATTATCAACATCATTGTATTCACCCGTAAAATTACTAACTGAACCTAACATACACTAACTACGCAAATAACACATCAGTTTACAGGAACAGTACCTGGCCATGAGTCATAATTGTTTATTTTTTCACTAAATATATTTCATTGAAAAAATGCCTTTTTGAATAAGCTTAGTGTAGTATCACTTAAATTGTAGCTAATTTTTATAAATATACTAACAAAAAATACACAGTTGTTTGTAGTTTCTTCACATGATTTCAAAGTGATTTTTAATATCTATAGGTTTTGCGGTGAAATCACATGTCAAATGCTAAATTGAAATTTTACGGCACAAAGTTAAGAAATCATTATATTTCGATGTTAAAAAGTTTGCCTTGATGATTTCAAAAGCTATTCACAATCATCATGGTATCACAATTTGCTAAGCATCATGGAAAAGAAAATTTGAACAATTTTGCATATATTTTATAATCTTTTCTAACACTAGGCCTACCTCTCAAAAGCTTACACTCGAACAGCTTCCATTCAACAAACAACAATAGCATAAATTCATTACACATCTATATTAACAAAAAAACAACATCACATTGTCGGTATTTTGTCGCTTACGAAACTTGGGCCGAAACGACTAGGTATCTGAGGCCGAAACGACAAGAGGCCGAAAAAACTTGAGGCCGAACGAACCTAGGGCCGAACTGTAAAAAGGCCGAAACAACTTGCATCGCCTCGCCTCAATGTATCAGGATTTTATTGATGGAGAACATCTTCCGTGTTCTGTTCATGACAATTGCCCCTTCGATTTTAGAACGAAGACCTATGCAAATTGAAACTTAAAGGAGAAGAAGCGAAAGCGCAAGAAAAAAAACTAATGTAATAAAAAGATCTAATATATGATTGGCATCACCAGACTTCCTTTTTTTCTGGTTTCACGCATGTTTATTCACATCTTCCGATTACAAAGGCAAAGATTCTGGGGTGAATTGTGACAATGCCAAGGTGATGGAACGATATTAGACTCCCTCCGTCACCTTTCCGTTTTCACTTACTGTGTTCTCTTAACTTCGTACTTTCGGTCCTTCGCCCTAAACTTAAAGGAGTAAGAGAGGTGAGCAAAATCTCAATGTTGGGGGAAATATTGGTAGCCACGCTTGACATACGGTACATTATGTGTGTATTTTATTGTCGGCATGGACAGATAAGCCAAAACTAAGTACTTGCAATTTTTTTTAACGTTCTGACATTCTGTTTACTTATGGTGGTAAAAGTATACTGTGTAAATGGGTGTGGCCAGACACTATGGAGACTTCCGTTTTCAAGCCTTCGGTATTGGATATGAAATCCACTGTGTACTAAAGGGATATGACTTTAAATGCAGTAAAACTTCAATGCACTCGGGCCTATCTGTACCTTTAATTGGTATAGATAAAAAAAAAAGTAACTCTGTCGAAATCAACAAAATTGTATACATGTGTTGAGATTAAATCTCTGATATCTGATAAGTATGTTGACTGAATACAGCTACATTTTATGAAATACATACTCAAAGTCAAGGTCGCAATAATTCTATGTATTCTTAGACCACTCATTTTTATGTGAGAAAGTTTTTTAAGCGAAAAGAAGGTTTAGAGGAAAGTTGATAATACGGATATATATATATATATATATATATATATATATAAATCATAGGGGGAAAAAAAGGAATTACGTTACGCCTGTGTTTGAGCTTTCTACCATGAAAAGTAAATGACTTCAATTGATTTTGAGGTCACATGATCTAAGGTTAATTTCGGCTGGGCTGAATATTTGGACTAACGCCTTCACCGAATCTCGGAGCAGTCCTTCATAATTCATGTCTGGCACTACTGTTCGCTTCAAATCTTCCAGACATGAAATATGAAGGACTGCTCCGAGATTCGGTAAAGGCGTCAGTCCAAATATTCAGCTCAACCGAGATTAGCTTATGTCTAGAGCTTTGTTAAATGAATATTAAAAAAGGATACTGGGTGTCTACATTTTAAGATACCTGTGAAATGAGTTGCAATCATAAGAGCTGTAAAATTTGTAAGAACCTTGAATTAGACCCTTTCAGCTTAAAAGAAAATAATCAAATATAACAATATTCCGGGTGTACATGGTGATTCTTTTAAACACGCAATCTTTCGTGTTTATCCGGCTTTTTTTCACGAATTTGAAACACATTGCAAAAAACTTCACCTTAGAGGTTCAGCTGAGATCATCCCCTGTGTCCATTTTCAAACTCGTTTGTCGGTCTGAAGGCTTTTACAACATGGCAATTGACGTTTTTGTTAATTTGTAAAAGCGGTATTGGACAATGAAAAAAAAATTAATAGTGTAAATCTTGCAACATGCTGGTAAACAGTAGGATGCTCACAATTTACATGCTTTTCATGTATCATGTTTGTTTGCAGATGCTCTGCCGTTTTCAATAAAGTGATGCTTGTTTTAAATGTGTAAATTTAGCATGTGTATCATGGAATGATGACATTTCAACTAAGGGAATGATATTTTTCATAATGTGATCAATATTTGAAAATTTACGTGTGGTAGTATGGATGATCCTCAGTACCCCCTTGCTTGTCGTAAGAGGCGACTAAATGGGGCGGTCCTTCGGATGAGACCGCAAAAACCGAGGTCCTGTGTCGCAGCAGGTGTGGCTCGATAAAGATCCCTCCCTGCTCAATGGCTTTAAGCGCCGAACATAGGCCTAAATTTTGCAGCCCTTCACCGGCAGTGGTGACGTCTCCATATGAGTGAAATATTCTCGAGAGGGACGTAAAACAATATTCAATCAATCAACTATATTCGATTGATGATCTTTCTCTAGTAAATTTGACAGTGAAATTTGAGCTGGAGAGCAATCGATGAAAATGAGCAAGCTTTACTTTCCCTGCCCTATAACTTTGAAACGAAAAATCCGTGCGACGTACTCGACTGTTTCACTTGATGTAGTTCACAAGTATTCTATGTAAACAAAAAAATTGTGAGGAAGTTCATGTAGGTCCTAGTTAGTATCCTATATATAAAAAAAATTGTGAGGAAGTTCATGTAGGTCCTAGTTAGTATTCTATATATAAAAAAAATTGTGAGGAAGTTCATGTGGGTCCTAGTTCCAGCAAAATATATCAAATGTGTCGACGTACATTGACAAGTGACGATATCCGACATCTCTCTATCACATCGACGTGGAATAGACACGAAGTAGTGCGTTTTTGGAACCCATGGTTTTCTAGAAATGTTCGTGTTCTTTGTATACTGGACTGCTTGTATGATAATAGTACTGTCACGGATTCTTGTGTTCTTACTCATTTTTGATGGACATAAGGTAAGACAGATGCAAACTGTACAAAGAATAGGTGTGTTTCTAATACGAACAGATGTTTTATGAACCTCTCTAAACTGTTGGGTTCTTGCTCACTGAACATATCGCTTCTGGTCGATCTTTTGAAAGCGTGTGTTTTGTAACCTGATTCACCAATCTTGTGGTATATTGTCTGCATAGGATGAGCCATATTTCATTGAAGTCAACTGAACTTGAAATGGAGAACGCTGAGATTTGGGCTCAGGGCTGGATCTTGGAGTCTTTGCTCTGTTTTACACGGCCGCTTTTGTTGTGCATTCAGTTATAAACAGCATTTGCAGATGAATATCCTGAAATCGGGAAAGATTGGGCGTCAAATGCTATGGGTTCAGATGGAGTGTTTTATTGTTGGTTTTTCCTTAATAACAAAGATTTCTGGTGTTTGATGACAAAGTTATTTTAACCTGTGGAATATGCATTTTTATCTGTATTATTTCCAAGTTTCATTTATAGCATTTTATGTTTTATTCTCTCTTTTGTTTGCCAACTTGTTATAAGGCCTGTACCCTATAATTCATTTTCTTTTCTTAACAAGTTTATCTTCTTTTGGATAAGAATTGTTCCTCGTTTGAAAATTGTAATTATAGCAAGTTTACTTAACTTGTTTTGGATGAGAATATAGTGTTGTGTTGGTTACAATCTTGATCGGCGTACCGGAGACCAGCAAGTTTTCTATTTCTCTCAAGGTGTACCGAATGCTGTATGTATATACAATACGTTACTGGAACCAGTTTAACAAGAAATAGGAAAATCACCTAGATATTACCTTTGAGATCAAGAAAAAAAGATTGAACAGTGAAATGGTTTAGTGCACATACTGATGAAGAAGTACCTATATCAACGAGAGAATTCAATTTGTTATGTGAAGATGTCATTCCGATCAAAAAGCAAAGTACATGTATTCATTTGTTGGGGAAAGTTGTCTGAACGCTTTAGTTTTATATCAAAGCAATAAACATGTTAATATGGAACAAGAGTACTGTAAACGGTACATAATACGTCATGAAGTCCCATGGGGATCCGGGTTAGAATAGGTACTCAGTACCCCTTGCTTGTCGTAAGAGGCGACTTAATGGGGCGGTTCTTCGGATGAGACCGCAAAAGCGGAGGTCCCATGTCACAGCAGGTGTGGTACGATAAAGATCCCTCCCTGCTCAATGGCCATAAGCGCCTAGCATAGGCCTAAATTTTGCAGCTCTTCACCGGCAATGGCGACGTCTCCATATAGATGAAAACATTTCGAGTGGGACATTAAACAATACACAATCAACCAACCAATACGTCATGAGAAGGTTATATAAGGTGTTTTATTATAAGGCTTTTGTTTTTGTGACATTGATTATCAAACATGGCAAAAACGCCAGGAGTTGTAGACCTTCAATGAATTAATCAACCATCACCAAGCTATAATATACCTTTTTTTGTAACATAGATAAAGGATGGTCATCATTATTTATGCCCCCCATCAAAGAAGAGGGGCATATTGGTTTGCACCTGTCGGTAGACCACATGTCCGCTCAATATCTTGAGATTGAACCATTCACTTGATGATAATGATATTTCATGTGTGTTGGTTATGAGTAGAAGAGGACCCCTATTGTTTTTCAGGTCAAGGGTCAGTCTACTCTGAACGTAGGAATATACTGTCCGTTCAATATCTTGACAGACATCAAACTTAGTACACTGGTACATCCTAAGGAGAAGATGGCCCCTATTGATTTTGAGGTCACATGGTCAAGGGTCAAACTGGACATTGTAATATACTATCCATTCAATATATTGATAACCCTTTGTTTGACAGACATCAAACTTAGTACACTGGTACATCTTCAGGAGAAGATGACCCCTATTGCTTTTGAGGTCACATGGTCAATGGTTGAACTGGACATAGTAATATAGTTTCCTATATTTTAAGAATCGTGCTTGATTGACACCGAACTTGGTACACTGGTACAGCATAAGAAGTAGATGACCCTTGTTGATTTTAGGTCACATGGTCAATCCACTCTTGGCATAGGAAGATATTGTCTGCTCAATATTTTGAATTGATGATACTACTATCAATTAAATGATGTGTTTTACAAACATCTCTTGTTTAACTGGTCTTTAAAATTTTCATATCTATTCAGGGTAGCTTATTTGATATATTGGTCATTCAACCTATAAATAGGTGGATCATAGGCTTGAATCTCACAGAATATGAATTTTTAATGTGACAATAAAATGTGCTTTTGTAAGAGTTTATGCAAAATCTATTGCATCGGCTCAACATTACATGAATGTAATACTTTCCTTTTATTACATGTATGAATTTCATTGGTTTTCATATCTTCTCAAGGCATCCATATGTTGAGAATCAAAATACGTACATCTGTAAGTTGTTTACAATTAAAGGCTTTAAAAATGAGAGGTGTTAAAGGGACAAACCATGCACTCGCTTTATAACATTTCCCCAAAACTGACTATTAATAACAATGTGTAATTTTCTTTAACAAAAGAAAACCGAAACCCTTGCCACATTCACATCTTCAATACCAACACTCTCTGTAAAATAAGAGACACACACACACACTTTTTTATTTTTGCGGAACAAAAACTTTAAAAGTTAATAAATTTTAATGAGACTTTGAGTCAAAATGATTTGAAAGATGGATACTTACATGTAATTTATCAACATCAGTATATCATTTAATTCTAGGATACTTACATGTAATTTATCAACATCAGTATATCATTTAATTCTAGGATACTTACATGTAATTTATCAACATCAGTATATCATTTAATTCTAGGATAAATAAGACGAACACCGTTATGTATTTACAATATTTTCGTCAGATACAAGTATCACTTAAGAATTCTGAAAAAGTACATGTAACATAAAAGATTTGTTTAAGAAGGAGACAATTTAAAAGTGAAAAAGAAGTGTCAGGAAATGCTCAGAATGCAGGATTTTGCACCATTTACTCCAGAGCATAGAGGGACTTGGACGGTCCCCAGACCCCCCGGCCTATTGGGAGTACCCTGTTTACCTCTTCTTTTTTTATTTTCATTGCGAAATCGGGTCTAAATCTGGCGATGAAAATTACTAGAACTTTGAAAACAGGTAGTGGATAAACTAAGCATTTTCATATATAGAAAACTTGTCTCAAGATCTCCATAAGTTGTTATGTATACTGTACAAGCAAATGGGATAGGAGTGTCCAAAAGTTGTGAAGATCAAGTGCTAGACACCCCTCCCTCACCCCCCCCCCCCTTCACAAATTCCTGAATCCGCCTATAAACCATGCACTCATTTTATGATATTTCCTCAAAATTGACAAAGTTCAACAACTTGTAATTTCCTGAAAAAATGAATGAAATCAAAATCCTTGCCACATGCACATCTTCAATACCCATACAAACACTGTAAAATAAGAAGGTCCTTACTTGAAACTTATGGGAGGAGTTAAGACGTACAAATAATGTGCTCCCTATATAATACTTCCTTAAAACTAACTAAGTTCAAGAATAGAAAAATTTCGCAATAAATTAAAGAAAATCAAAATTCTTGTAACAAGTACATCTTCAATACCCTTACAAACATTCTGTAAAATAAGGAGATAGTGGGAGGATTTAGTCGAACAAATTACGTGTATGTACCCTACATATACAGAACATTAATCAAATAAAGGGGCAAAACTCCTGCATGAGAGGTTGAAATGGATCAGAAGAGTGACCCACGTGACAGAGAAATGAAAACAGACACAGAAATCCCCGAACAGACGGACGGACGTACATAAGATACCACTGTACGTACGATGATGTGTCCACTCTGAAATTTAAAATATTTACACCAGAAGGACAAAATGGCGATGTTTGTTTTTGTATTTCTACTGCTGAGAGTTCTTGAGTATTGCTGGGGAAATAGTAATGAAATGCAGACTTGAGATTTAAATTCAAGGTGAATTTTTTTAATATAGACTTGAAAGCGGAGACGATAGAGGTCGCTGCTTTAGAAAATCGTGTTGTAAAAGTGAAGTCGATGTACATAAAAATAAACCAATAAAAGATAAAAACCATGTAGTGTAGGCTGGGAATGTACAGTGGTTATGTTATAATATTAACCATGTATTGTAGGCTGGGAATGTACAGTGGTTATATTATTATAATAGTATTCGATTGAATGTGAATAAAAGTAGTCTCTGGGGAAAAAATCTTTATTTGTTTGAAAAAGTTATAAGAGAGATTCTAATTGTTTATTTTATGTCGTATTCCATATATCCCCGAATGAAAGATGTGTTTTCTCGTTGGAACATTGAATTTTTAAAGAGCAATAAAGCTTGACGCACTGAGAAATCCGGTTTTGTATGCAGTACATGTACGTATTTCGACATCTCGCGTGTTTTTGACGGGAATACCCTCCTTCGTTGCAGACTGTCTTATGTTTACACCTGTAATATAATGCTTTAATGTTGACTGTATATGGAACTAGTCCAAGTGATTATGTATCACCAGAACGTGACTCACAGTATCTCTACGATAAATCTTAAAAGGATGTGTATACAGAGACGAACGTCTACTTAAAAAAAGATGGGGGATGTTCACGCTTCTCAAAATGTTTACTTAAATTCCCAATCCATTTTGAATTTGATATACAAGCATCATTATTATTTTTATCAACGAGAAAAGTCATTGATATAATGTTCAATAGGTCATAGGGCTTATAACCTGTCTATTTCTAGATACTGTTTTACATAGTAAATTTTATCAATGAGACAGTAACTAATTCTCTAATATTTTGAAATTGCATTTTGAAAACATTTGAGCTTCGTATTACTGAGGTTGATATACAATTTTAATCAACGGTTGAGTTCCTTCGCAATCTCAATTTTCTATAGTTTGATTGATCTAAAAATATTATATTGAGAAACTCAATAGGATCGGGCAACAGGCATAGCCTTTGTAGGCCCTCTCCCAAATACGAAGGTCAAGTACAAAGGTATGATTGATAAACGGGATTCTTTGAAGATGTAACAACATTGTAATGAGATTTATATGAAAATAGTTGATAAGAATTTTGCTATGAAATCTATGAAATGATTTTTACAGATCAACATGTTCTACACGTACACTTACAAAAATAAAACCACTTGCAGTCACACACATACGTATAATATAGACCAACACTAACCCTCCACTTACAGTCACACACATACGTATAATATAGACCAACACTAACCCTCCACCTACAGTCACACACATACATATAATATAGATCAATACTAACCCTCCACCTACAGTCACACACATACATATAATATAGATCAATACTAACCCTCCACCTACAGTCACACACATACGTATAATATAGATCAATACTAACCCTCCACCTACAATCACACACATACGTATAATATAGATCAATACTAACCCTCCACCTACAGTCACACACATACGTATAATATAGATCAACACTAACCCTCCACTTACAGTCACACACATACGTATAATATAGATCAATACTAATCCTCCACCTACAGTCACACACATACATATAATATAGATCAATACTAATCCTCCACCTACAGTCACACACATACATATAATATAGATCAATACTAACCCTCCACCTACAGTCACACACATACGTATAATATAGATCAATACTAACCCTCCACCTACAGTCACACACATACGTATAATATAGACCAACACTAACCCTCCACTTACAGTCACACACATACGTATAATATAGACCAACACTAACCCTCCACTTACAGTCACACACATACGTATAATATAGACCAACACTAACCCTCCACCTACAGTCACACACATACATATAATATAGATCAATACTAACCCTCCACCTACAGTCACACACATACGTATAATATAGATCAATACTAACCCTCCACCTACAGTCACACACATACGTATAATATAGATCAATACTAACCCTCCACCTACAGTCACACACATACGTATAATATAGATCAACACTAACCCTCCACTTACAGTCACACACATACGTATAATATAGATCAATACTAATCCTCCACCTACAGTCACACACATACATATAATATAGATCAATACTAACCCTCCACCTACAGTCACACACATACGTATAATATAGATCAATACTAACCCTCCACCTACAGTCACACACATACGTATAATATAGATCAATACTAACCCTCCACCTACAGTCACACACATACGTATAATATAGACCAACACTAACCCTCCACTTACAGTCACACACATACGTATAATATAGACCAACACTAACCCTCCACTTACAGTCACACACATACGTATAATATAGACCAACACTAACCCTCCACCTACAGTCACACACATACGTATAATATAGACCAACACTAACCCTCCACCTACAGTCACACACATACGTATAATATAGACCAATACTGATATAGATCAACCCAGCCCGTTGGAAGAAAATAAATAAATAAATTTTAAAAGTGCAAAAATTCACATGTACCAAAGTGCTTAGAAGATTTAATGTAGTTATGAACATAAGAAATAATTTTGCAATTCAAGTTGCATGTATATATATGAATACTCAGAACTACCATATAGGAACACCAATGTCATGAAAATTTTATATAGTTCCACATATATCACTAAAATATAGCCTTCTTGTGAACGAAACGAATTTATACCTTGCATAACAAAGTTTTATCATGGTGTTTAAATTCCAAATCATCCTTAATCCACAGGGTGTAATTGTTTACACTGTCAAAATGCGTGTTTCGATAAAAGAAACAGAATTTATTTCTACTTTAATGTGGATTTTCCACTTGATTTATTGTGATGGATCTTGAAGTAGACACCAACCATGTAACTCTTGCTATCAAGTGTAGAACTGTGATATCAAGTGTAGAATATCTTATACAAGTTAACTGTGATGTCAAGTGTAGAATATCTGATACAAGTTAACTGTTATATCAAGTGTAGAATTGTGATATCAAGTGTAGAACTATGATATCTAGTGTAGAACTGTGATATCTAGTGCAGAACTATGATATCAAGTGTAGAACTGTGATATCAAGTGTAGAACTGTGATATCAAGTGTAGAATATCTTATACAAGTTAACTGTGCTATCAAGTGTAGAATATCTGATACAAGTTAACTGTGATATCAAGTGTAGAATTGTGATATCAAGTGTAGAACTATGATATCTAGTGTAGAACTGTGATATCTAGTGTAGAACTGTGATATCAAGTGTAGAATATCTTATACAACTTAACTGTGATATCAAGTGTAGAACTGATATCAAGTGTAGAATATCTGATACAAGTTAACTGTGATATCAAGTGTAGAATATCTGATACAATTTAACTGTGATATCAAGTGTATAATATTTGATACAAGTTAATAACTGTGATATCAAATGTAGAATATTCGATACAAGTTAACTGTGATATCAAGTGTAGAATATCTGATACAAGTTAACTGTGATATCAAGTATAGAATATCTGATACAAGTTATTCTGTGGAATGCCAGTAGACCTGTCGTTGTTATTGATGAAAATGCATTGATATACATTAGGCCTATATCTAAAGATTTCAAATCTAATGCGGACGGTAGCCCACTTTGATGAGATACGCATTCAGACAGGATTGAAAGACCTGCCATGGAGCTCTGCTTTTGAATAACGATGTGTAATCATTCTCAAGAAGACACTCGGCATCCATTTCATTTTGAAAGAGAATGCATATTTTGTCACTTCCGCTTCATTGATAAGGGACTAGAGTGCAAGTTCCTAGGAAATAAATTTCAACGCACACATAAATACAATCTGGATTTCAAGTTCAAGTGAATAGTTGTTTGTTTTATATACTCTTCACGATTACTGAAACTGGTATCACAATATGTCATTAGGTACGTACACACATTATATTTCATCTTTCGTTGGTTGTTTGTTGAAATGCTGTGTACCATAGATCTTGCAGTACTATGTTGCCACTATTAGATAGTATATATTTAATTTACTCCAGTTGGTGTTGATTTCATTAATTGATTAATGAAATCACCAGCCGGGAACTATTGAATAATGGGGCAATCCCATAATAAGTGATAAATTGTTCTCTGTGTTTTAGCTCACCTGAGCTGAAAGCTCAAGTGAGCTTTTCTAATCGCATGTTGTCTGTCCGTCTGTCTGTAAACTTTTCACACTTTCGACTTCTCCAGAGCCACTGGGCCAATTTCAACCAAACTTGACAAAAAGCATCCTTGGTTGAAGGGCTTTCAAGTTTGTTCAAATGAAGGACCATGTCCCCTTCAAAGGGGAGATAATCACAAAAATAGGATGGGGTAATTTAAAAATCTTCTCAAGAACCACTAATCCAGAAGAGCGACATTTACCTAAAAACTTCCTGACATAGTGCAGATTCAAGTTTGTTAAAATCATGACCCCCGGGGGTAGGATGGGGCCACAATACGAAATCAAAGTTTTACATACAAATATATAGGAAAATCTTTAAAAATATTCTTCCCAAGAACCACTGGGCTAGGAAAGCATAAATTTACATTAAAAGCTCTCTGACATAATGCAGATTCAAGGTTGTTCAAATCATGGCCTCCAGGGGTAGGATGGGACCACAATAGGGGATAAAAATTTTTACATATAAATATATGGAGAAAATCTTCTCAAGAACCATTGGGCCAAAGAAGTTTACATTTACAAGAAAGCTTCCTGACATAGTGCAGATTCAAGTGTGTAAAAATCATGGCCCCTGGGGGTAGGTTGGGGCCACAATAGGGATCAAAGTTGCGATGTTGCCCAGGCTTCTTTTTTTAGGGGGGTGGGGGAGGGTATGGTCGGTTTTTACATAGTAAATTTGACTACAGCTTATTCTGTTTACTTGATCTGGATAGTGGGCTCACAGTGGGGTGACATAAAATGCTTACTCCCCCTAGGCACCTGATCCCAGCTCTGGTGTTTCCTGTGTCCATGTTTGCCTTGTATTTAATTTTGTATTCTTTATAGGCATATAAGATGAGAGTAATCACTGATATTTCATGTATAACAATTAAAAATTACGTGTTTTCGTTAGTATCGTCACATGTAATTTGCACACAACAATGCGATACACCAGACGTTTATTGGCGTCATACCAAACCAGTAGGAATTTGTAATAAAGTAAACTCAAAGTACATTTGGATATGAAATTCTCAAACTCGTGATAAGGCTATAATACGTTTCCAGTCAGCATGCATAATTCAGCCTCTGTTGTTACCCTGTCATCAAGTAAAGCATAGCCCTGGTCCATGCACTCCCAACATTTCTTGTAGGGGCGAAACAGGGTCAACATGCATTCGTGTGTGACAGCTGTGATGAATGGTACCAAAGCAACACCGGGTGATTATATTTGTTTGTAAACTCACTAGCTTTGTGAGTTTGAAGTTCTAATGCTTCCAAATATAGTAAACTATATGAATTCAGCCGTCAGCAAAAGTTTTGAGAAATTGTGCGCTGTCCCAGCTCTCTTTGCAGTCCACTCTCACCAAACTTTGGAACACAAACATTAACCTCCGAAGGAAGCACCATATCTCTACGCAAGCATTCGGACTGTGCAAAGCACTGTCAACAACGATGGTAAATTTTCAGAACAAGTACTCATTCGGTCGCAGTTGCCAAGTGGTTAAGGACGCTTGCTCCGCAACCGTGAGACCCGGGTACGATTCTCAACCGTGAGACCCGAGTACGATTCTCAACCGTGAGGCCCGGGTACGATTCTCAACCGTGAAGCCCGGGTACGATTCTCAACCGTGAAGCCCGGGTACGATTCTCAACCGTGAAGCCCGGGTACGATTCTCAACTGGCCCCGCGTTAAACCTAAGACGTTTAGCAAACTGTTCCTTGTCCCGGCATTAAAAGTGAAAGTCATGGGTCTTTCCAATATGACCATAAAAACGGGTCTCGTGTCACGGTAGATGTCATGATAAATAACGTGAGCACCAAATATAAGTCAAATGACTATTGTTGTGGCACTTCACCTGAACCTGGTCACGTCTCTGCATGAGAGACAAATTCTACAATGTAACGTAACACTTTCCCCCAAAATACAAATAAAGCATAAATTTCAATGTTTCAACAAAGATAGCTGATGTGAATGTAGACGAGTACTGATTGTAGTTTAAAACGGTCGACCTTGTATGTGCTCCGTTTGATACAAACAATGTTATGCTAAATTGAATTGCAGCAGCAGGTTCAATCTATCTAAAAGAGCATGCTCAATAAGTTACGGAAAAGTCAATAGATTGTTAGATCCTAAGTGTTCAAACTCATCAGTATCCCTTTGCTATGCCCAGTTGTTGAAACATCTGGTCAGTGCTGTTGTTTAGCAACACACTTGAGGTAAGTTGATCCTTGACTTATATTTCGCCAGCAACCCATCACTTGTAGAGAGGTACAAGTACAAAATTACACCTCATGTTAATGACTATGGTGCCATCCCATAATTCTATGGAATCATCTACGATAACAACCACTCATGTCTCATAATGGAACTCTCAATAAAACTCTCCCCTTGCTCTTTTAAAAATATACCAACCATCCCTGACGCTGGAATAGTTGTTTCTAATTCTTAAAAAGAAAAAGAGAGACAAGAGGTGGGTTTGGGTTTTTTTACAGACATGTGCAAATAACACATATTTGCTTGATACATGGCCACACGAGCATCATCGAACATTTTGAAAGTTAATCCTTCTCATTCTTGACCCCAGCGCCGCATCAAACCTAAGGTGTTTAACGTCGCAGAAGGATAAAACGTATGCTCAACTAGGACCTGAGGTAACCCGAAAATAGTTCTCCAAAATGTGTGTATTAATGAGCACTTATGGAACTCTTTTACCAGTGAAGATAAGAATGTAAATCTACTTTTTTCTGCTGCAGAGACGGAAACCGGGAAAGAGAGAATGTCTTTTAAACACAAGAGCATAGGTAGGTTGATATGTCAGATCAGGCCTGTTCGTAGCTCGGTGTGTTTGGGGTAGGGTGGGGTCCCAATATGTTTTACTATAGATAAAAGAGATAATTCTACAGTTGTGCCCCTTCATGAATTTTGCAAGTTTTTTTGTGTTAGTATAGTCTGATATCTCACTTTTTTGTGGATGTTGTGAATGAGCAGGTGACCTTAGGTCCTAGTTGAGCATACGTTTTATCCTTCTGAACGTGGGTAGTGAAGTTAATTCCTCTACATAAAAGAAAAAATTCAACAGGACATAAAAGAAAACAACCTTACCGAAGCTCAACACAAATTCCGTAGCAGACGACATTTAAGTGCCGCAATACAACATTTAATCAAGGGTCTGTCAGAGGTGCAATAACAAACAGATGTAATCCTTTTAATTTTCCGAAAACATTGGACAAAGTTCCCCAGTAAAGATTGCCACATAAATTTCACTAGTACGGAGTCCGTAGTATCGCCTTCAACTGAAGACATAAAACAGCGCGTCGTCGTTGAGGATGGCGCATCAGCGAAGAAATACATAGACTTTGGCCAAAATTTACACCAGAAGTAGTTAGTTCGTCTATTATCCTTTGTTTCATACACCAGAAGTAAATAGATCGTCTATAATCATTTGTTTCATACACCAGAAGTAAATAGATCGTCTATAATCATTTGTTTCATACACCAGAAGTAAATAGATCGTCTATAATCATTTGTTTCATACACCAGAAGTTAGGTCGTCTATTAAGCTGTTTGTGGATGATTGCCTTACCTATCAAAAAGAAGTGCATTTTCTTTTTGAAAAGGCTTAGAAAATGGGAAAGAGACTGGCAGATAACCTTCCGCCCAGAACAGTACACTACAAACCATGTAACACGAGTCCAGTCTAATTACCACTGTCACAGCCATACTCTAGATCTAATTACCACTGTCGCAACCATACTCTAGATCTAATTACCACTGTCACAACCATACTCTAGATCTAATTACCACTGTCACAGCCATACTCTAGATCTAATTACCACTGTCACAGCCATACTCTAGATCTAATTACCACTGTCACAGCCATACTCTAGATCTAATTACCACTATCACAGCCATACTCTAGATCTAATTACCACTGTCACAGCCATACTCTAGATCTAATTACCACTCTCACAGCCATACTCTAGATCTAATTACCACTCTCACAGCCATACTCTAGACCTAATTACCACTCTCACAGCCATACTCTAAAGAACGTTACTAGTAGCAGATAACACAAGTCAGGATCTAACATGGTGGGAATATATCAACATGACCAACACCCAAAAACTTAATTGACCTGCAAGATTTTTGTGAATGAAATGATGTCATGACATAGGCATGTATACATTTCTCATCCGACCTGTCCTTGTCTCTACATCGTGGGACACAGCACAACATCATTTCTAACAAATCGAGAATATACAACGGCAGACCGCCTGATTTACCTCTCGTATTGTTTACAACCGGACCCTGGATAATACAACAGCTGGGATGGAAGACATACAAATACTGGGGACAATGAACACATTTTTCATGTTCATGTAACCACCTGATTTACTATACACAGTTTTCCCCACCGCCAACATCAAGGAATGCAACACCACCAATACTCATATTATGTCAGCAACCATCAGAATGTAAAAGAACATTGATATATATATATATATATATATATATATATATATATATATATATATAATTATTAAACAAATGCTTATTTTAGTAAATGTTGGACTTCTTACATGTTAAACTTACAGAGTGCCTTCAGTACTGTTGATCATATAATTTTATACTTAATAAATTAGAGGTTTTATAGGTGTGTTACGTGTATCTACAAACTGACTCGAATCGTATTCGTCATATAGAAAGTAACAAGTCCACATTAACCGAGAATCCACAATCTTAATGCAGTATGTTGTGATGAACCTCAGGAAGCTCTTGAGGTTTCTCATATATTATTTATGATATAAATTGCATATTATGTGTTATGATATAACATTGCTGATGATGACTGTAAATTGATTTTGTGTGCTGATTACAGGGCGATGTTATATTACTCGTGTCTATAGCATATCACAGTTTAAGACTTACTGAACACGTTTCGACTGAACTATGTCTTTAATGAATGTCATAGTACTTAATGCCCCATCATTTTTATCTGATTATTCTGTACACATAATAGAATAATGAAATAAGTACCATAAACAAATATTGTATTCTTAAAAAATAAAGGTAAAGAGTGAGATTTTTTTTACATTGCAATCTAAGTCTAAAATGCATTGTCCCTAAACATAAAGAAATAAGTAATGATGGATAAGTTGTCCATTATTACGCCTGATATCAAAAGTGAAAGGCACGGGTCTTTTGAGAATGACATTTCAAAACGGAGGTCCCGTGTCACGTCAGGCATTGGCACAAAAAAGAAGCTTGTAAACGCCATGCATGGGTCAAAGTTTTGTGCCATTTTACCTAAAGCTGATGATGTCTCTACATAAGTAAAAAAAAAATATACAACAAAAACAAAACGGAAAAAAAAACCATTCTTTTTCTTTTACCTGAATTTGCAAAGGTAATTTTAAGCATATTCACAGAAACTGTTTAAAACGTTGACAAAAATCGTCACGGTATACATGAATCTTACAGGTTCTACATCAAGTTCATCATCAGTTACCCACAGGTGCTTCTCATTGATTCTCTCCATCACGAGGGAGCGTGGTTCCTCTGTTCAGCAAACTACCATTTCATCAATCGTGGTTAGAGCATCGCGCTCAACATCACACGGCCTCTCACCTGTCGGCGCGGGTTCGAATCCCGCTCGCGCCGGTAAGTGAGAAAGTTTCCCAGTTTACTTTCGGAGGGTCGGTGGTCTCTTTCCAGGTACATTGTATCTGGGTTCTCTCTTCCACCAATAAAAACTGGGCGCCACCAGATAACTGGAAAATGGTTGAGTGTGGCGGAAAACATCAATCAATCAAACGCTTTCTTCGATTAAAGGCATACCTGTTACCGCCGTACGATTACTAAGTGTTGCAGATAGGACTTGTACCGGTGACCTATCTAATACATGTATGTATATCCAAGAAAATGAGAAAAGATTTATAACGCGGGCATCTTCGTCGTAAAGTTTCAAATTGTCATCCTCCGAAACAAGCACGATGTGATTTGATATAACAGGTGTGTATAAAGTATAAACGGTCGGTTACCTTTTACAGTACATACCAGGTAATTAAAGTGTAATGTTTACTGTACATCGTATACAGCATAAAACATCCAGACTGGCATTGTTTTGTCTCTTGTTACCAAAATATATCGGGTGCACGCGGCTTCTTTTCATTGTAAATTCATCGTAAATAAAGTGATAAAAATTATGTACAAAGTTTTACGCCATGCTAGAGGTAAATATATCATCGGAGTTTGCCCTGCTGAGTACACATTGAGGAAATGTAAATAACCTCCGCAAGGGCATGCACATGTGAGATAGTTTCCGGAAGTAAGCAAACCGAAAGTACACCGTTTAGGTAAATTCTTTTTCATTTCTACTATCTACCAGCACTTGTCTATAAATCCAGATAATGTATACTGTCGGCGATGCACATACTTCTTAACAATATAAGTATCATTATCTATATTGCTGTCATTTCATCTTCTTTTCTTTTTAAATACATGTATATTGAATCAAAAAATTTCTACTAAACATGAATGGTCAATGTTCGTTTAACTTTCAGGTAGACAATGGCCAGTGTTAGCGATGGGGTGCCACCACGTAAACACAGACTGTTTGTGGCTGCCATCGACTTCGGTACAACTTATTCTGGTTACGCCTTTTCATCAAAAGACGCTTGGGAGAAAGAACCCCTAAAAATCAGGGCCAACATTTGGAATGCTGGTACTAAAAGTTTACTGTCTACAAAGGCCCCGACTACTCTACTGCTGAAGCCAGACAAGTCCTTTCTTGCATTTGGATACGAGGCTGAAACCCTGTACTCTGACATGGCGGACGAAGATGAAGACTTCATGTCGTATTATTACTTCCATTGCTTCAAGATGTTGCTACACAACAACAAAGTAAAAGTTGAAAAGCATTTTTTATGATATCTCTGAGGCTGTTTGTCTGGAACGATGGTCAAATTAGCTATACATACTAATTGCTCTTCATGAATAGCACTAACTATTAAAGGTGCAGAATTTTAATCTTTTTCTTCAAATGCAGAGACATTCTCGAACATATAAATGTATTACTAATTGTATGACTAATTGTAAGACATCATTTTACTTTTCTGTGACAGAAGTTACGAAGGGATGTCGAAATTTTGGATGCAACCGGAAAGAGTCTGGACGCAATGACTGTGTTTAGCTTGTCCATTAAGTTCCTCAAAGACCATCTATTCAACATCCTGTCTGATAATTTTAGTGATATTCAGAAAGATGATATTCATTATGTTCTGACAGTTCCAGCAATTTGGGATGACAACGCTAAGCAGTTCATGCGAGAGGCAGCTGTTAAGGCAAGTCCATATTATATATATCCGTGTTATGTAACACACAATTTGTTTGGCAATACATAAATTTATCTGCTATAAAGATCGATCGCTTTTCAGTTACATATGGAAAAGTTTTAGAGAAATGCCAGTCAAATTGCTTCAACTCACCACAACTGGTATTCCGGTAACTTGCCACAATATTGTTGAATGTGAATGCGTTAAAAGGAAAATACTATTGATATAGAGAATGACAATATTTTATGATAATTACGATATCTTATCATAGCTTCATTGAAAACTCGTGACAGTGACTCGGTTTGACACAATTTTAAAAAGTCTGGGAAAGCCCACATTCTTATGACTTTAGGCTCAACAGAGATGCGAGATGCGGAACTTGAAATACAAAACAAACTATAAATGAAACTATAGATTCTTCATAGGCAAGATTTCTACATTTTAAAATATCTATCCGAAATTGTTCTCAACATAAATACACATGCACTCTGTACTTGTTACAATACAACATCATTTAAATAAAAAAAAATAAACAAGTTGCTCATTTAGGAAGGAACATGATCTTGATGGTGAAGTTTATTTATCTAAAAAAGTCGGACATTTGCAATATTTGCTTTTTGAAAGTGCTTTCTATTTGTAATTTCTATTCTTTCTTTTGAAAGATAGAGATGAAATTTCAAAGGCTATATTGATAAGTGCGATTTAGAGATGTTTGCACAGTAGTTTTGATTTTAATATACAATAGATAACATGGACAAATTTTCAAAATTTAGGCAGGAATATCAAAAGAACAGTTAACTATAGCTCTGGAGCCAGAAGTTGCTTCCATATACTGTCAATTTCTGCCAGTACAACGTCAAAGACTAGAAGGCGGGGCGTCATTTCTAGACGTTGCCAAATCGGGGTCAAAGTTCATGGTGGTTGATCTCGGAGGTGGGTAAACAATTACATGTGTTATGTTTATGTGTCTTAATTCAAGTTCACCTTGTAATCATTTCCTTCTCATTGAAGGCGGAACAACTGATATTACCCTACACGAGCGTTGTAAAGGTGGAAAGCTAAGGGAAATCCACCGCGCCACGGGAGGGCCATGGGGTGGACGAGACATTAACGAGGCGTTTTTCTCCTTCCTCTCAGAATTGTTTGGACAAGATGTGATGGATGATTTCAAAATTCAGCATATGGATGATTATCTAGAATTAGAAAGAGAATTTGAAACTAAAAAACGTGCAATATCATCCGGAAAATCTGGTATGGTTAAAATGACTTTCCCTCTGTCTTTGTTCAACTTAGCACAAACGGCAAGACAAACGAAATCTATTGATGAAATTATCGATAAAAATGCCAGTTACGCTGGGAAAGTTTATCCCAAAACTCAAAAGCTTCAAATTGCGACTGAAGTTTTCAGTTCATTATTCCGTCCTACTCTTGACAATATTGCTGATCACATTAAAACAATCCTGAAAGATAAATCCGGTGATGTAGACAATATTCTGATTGTCGGGGGATTTTCCGAGTGTGAACTTTTACAAAAGCAACTGAAGGACACTATAACAAACAAAAAAGTCATTGTTCCTGAAGAAGCAGGACTCGCCGTCTTAAAAGGTGCTGTTCTGTATGGTCATTTACCACAAATGATCACAACTAGAGTAGCACGACATACTTACGGAATTCAAAGTTGGCCGGAGTTCGATCCAAAACTGCATCCACTGTCGAAAAGAGTTGTGATAAATGGCGTCGCAAGATGTAAAGACGCCTTTTTCAAGTATGTAACAATCGGACAAGAAATCAGTCCAGGGTTTCAGTTTTCACAAACTTTCCAAGCCCTGAAGCCGGAAGAAGACACGTTAGAATGTACGATTTATGCTTCCACGGAGGAGAATCCCCGATTTGTCACGGATCAGTCCTGCTCCTGTCTGGGGACACTGACGGTTCCGTTACCAAAGTGCCGGTCGAGTGAACCTTTCGAAATCCAGGAGACAATGGTGTTTGGTGAAACTGAACTTTGTGTGAGAGCAAAAGATATCACCCATAACCGGACATACGACAGTCTCTTTAACTTTTTGGGCACTTGAAAAAAAACCTTTTGTGGCCTAATGATGTAAATGATGATAAAGTTGTATGTCGAATCACCTTACCACATGCCTATTTTTCAAAACATTGAATTTTGAACAACAAACTTCTTTCAGTGTATTTTTGTCATAATATCGACAGATATAGATGAAGACGAGTTGCTGCCCTCTAGATTAAGGACTGCAATACGTGGGCCATAGGCATGTGTTTCTAACAGAAACTAATATCCCAGGTTAAAGTTTCAACCCACACATTCACACCCTTTGCTTAATTATTGTTTTTAAAAACAAAATTTCGTTTTTGCCATTTTGAGGTCTTCACCCCACCCCCTTTCTTGGACGGAAAAGGTACAAACTTGGGTTGCAACCACCCTTTGAAAAAATTCTGAATCCGCCATTGAATTATAAAAATCTGGCAACTTACCAGCTTTAATGTCGTTTTTCATTCCCAAAGCTCACAAATGATGTCCATTTTAAGATATGAACAATATATCACTTCATATGTTGAGCGTTGCTGAGATGAATATGTTGCCATGTAAAGTTCTATGTACAAATGAATAAATTCGCTGATTCCGATAAACAAGCAAGTTCTTATGAATAAAGGTTGCATCATCAAACTTCGATGCAATCAGAACATCGCTCGGCCTTTTCCGTCAATTTCGACTTGACTGAAAAGGACGAGCGATGTTCCGATTGGCACCGTACAATTGCACATGCGCAAGAATGTCTCCACAAGTCTTTCGGACATAGCGGATGCACAGCATAACTCCTCCAGCATCGCATTTAATTTGAAGAGATCCCTCTAAGTGTTAATAATGCTCGATTCCAAGCCTTCTCAATTTAACCCGTCCCTACATGACAAAGAGGCGCGAAGATCCAGGGTTAAGACGCTATTCTATCCATAACATCTGCCCAAAGATTTGTCACGTTATTGGGAGTTGAACTATGTTCAATCTCCCTGGGTCATCACGCACTTTTCTGCGCAGTAATTTGTATTGATTTGTATAGTGGTCGTCAGCGGGGGTTCTGTGTCAGCTGATTTACTCCTAGGTAAATCAACATAAACTTTTATAAACATCCGCCATTAAATAATCCATGTAACTTTTCTGAATTAATCTAATTTTGATAATTGACATGTAAATAAATGCAATGATATTGTATTCAAATCAATTTGAATACAAGATTTCGATCAATTGATACTGATAGACATAGAAAAATAAAAGATAAGGTTGAAAATTGTCGTTTGTAGCGCAGCGTCACCTATAAACATTGATAGGGAAACGAACGACAACTGCACACAAGCCCTATTGACACCGTGGCGCGAAATATCGAATATGGTGCGAAACCTCAGAAAATTTACAAGAAATAACTCTACAACATTGTGTATGTGTATATATTTGGTTTTTTTTAATGTGATATTAAAAAAATGCTTGATGTTACATGTAGATTGAATTAAAACACGTCATTCCCAGTCAACAACTTTCGATTGGGATCGGAATACGAAATAAAATTTCTTATATCCGGTGGCAAAGTGAAACTGCTTCATGCTTCAAGTTATTGAATTACGTAGTAATTGCACGTTACACATTAGAGAACTGTTCCTTTTAATAAAGAAAGTCACAAAATAGATACAAAATGAGTGTACCTTATTCATTACTGTTACCGAGCTTTCGTCGACTATAATCTCGAAATGGCGTGTTTCGCTGCGCTTGATGACGGTAAGGTCCACATTTTCTACGTGAGTAGTGTGATATTTGTTTATGAATTTTTTGCGCATACATGGTATGTCTCGGCTAGGAATAATGGAAACTTTCTCACCTATGTATGTAAAGACATATTAATCTCTATTTTTAAAAATGTAGAACACTTTTATCAAATGACAATGTTTGAAAACGCTTAGAGCCCCGATGTCAGAATTTCCTTTTCCAAGACATCAATATGTCAAATTCATTATCCTTTTTGAATAGTATGTACCATATTTTGTACCAGTTATCCATTTTGAATCCCCTATTACAATGGGATTTTGCTTGACTCTGTAATGTTTGAGTGGATGTCATGAGTGTGTGTCAAACAGAAATTTTAAGAGCATGGGATAAGGTGCTGCCATGTATTACTTCACTATCAAAGTTTAACCCAGTTGCCACAATGTTGAATTTATGCTGCAAAAAGGATTGGAAATTGCTCTGGTCAAAACACATTGTTTATTTGTCTACAAATGAAAGAGACATGAGGATTCTCCCTCACAAACTGAAAAAAAAAAATAGTTATGGATCTTGTACATGTATAGTTTATTAATCACTATAGATTTCCAGCATCACAAGTCTGATTCCACTATATGATTTCCATACTGTCAGGTTCATTCACCCCCTGTTTGAGCCACAGTATAATATCCCAAATACCTTGGCAATAAATAACATTATTTGACTAGTGTTTCATTTTTAGCGGAGTTGCGATGAAGTCGAACTCGGCTTATGATCTGATGAAGTGCCTTTGGGCGGGCACGCATCAACATTTCATTTCCGCACCATAGCTCTTGAGCAAATTATAGGATCTCATTCAAACTTAGATGGATTGTCACCCTCAGTAAGATGAGGAAGCCTATCGATTCTGGGGTCACTAGGTCAAAGGTCAAGGGCTATAAATAGACTGAAATTTGGAGAAAATTTTGTTTTCCGCACCATAGCTCTTGAACGAATTTTTGGATCTCAATCAAACTTAGATCGATTAAGTAAGACAAGAAGCCTATCGATTCCGGGGTCACAAGGTCAAAGTCACAGTGGCTATAAATAGACTGAAATTTGGAGAAAATTTTGTTTTCTGCACTATAATTTTTTAACAAATTATAGGATCTCAATTAAACTTAGATGGATTATCGCCCTTGATGAGACAAAGAAGCCTATTGATTTTGGTCAAGGGTTATAGGTCAAGGTCACAAAGGGTTTAAGTCGGCTGAAATTTATGTACGCAAAATTTTGCTCCCTGCTTGATAATTCTTGAAAACTTTTCTGCCGGTTCCCTCTATGCCCATTCTTGCGCAACTTGGCTTGTGCATTTCCGATGCCCGACAATTTTTAATTTTTTTGCATTTCATTTATTTTGAGTTATTATACAATTATTTACCATTCCATTGATCCTCTACAGGACTGTAGTATACTCAGGTGACAGTTTAGCATATTGGACTACCTTTTCAAGTAATGAATCCTTAGAATTAGCTATAACTAGGATTAAACTTGAATGTATATATACAGGGGAAAAACTTCTTCATAACTGCAAGGCATTGATAACCATATTGATTTGAATGTTTGGGCCATAATATGTGGTCACATTTTTCATGAGAATATAAAGGGGTGAAATTCTAGAAAACAACAACACGACTTCAGTTACTCGAGGAGCGTTGTGGCCCATGGGCCTTCCATTATCCATGTTTACTGTTGTAACGCTTTGAAAAACAACAACAGTTGATTTGTATCTAAAATCATGATAATATTCAGTCATTTATCCCCCTACCCCTTCCAGTGCTATCTTTTCTAACTGAATTTCCACAATGTTCAACTCCCATGAGTACTTTAAGTACTTTGATATGATTATATGGGGCACGCATTCTTCACTGTGACCTTTAGGAAACGATTCACGTCATCTTCATTTCATCTTGAAACCTACTGTTCATGGAAGTGACGAGGGTCAAATACGCATCCTTTGTAACATACCATCATCGTATTTTTAATTCATTGGGATACAAGTATACTAACATATGATGAAAATTAATATTGTTGATTGATAAAACGTCGTCTATGTGTGCAAGTGTTGAAGGTCAAAACAAGATACAACTTATGTAGAAGTTTTTCAATAAATTTTGCTTCATAAGAATACAAAAACATACAGGCACAAATTGTGCCCATGGGGATTCCAACAGATTCTCGTTCTCCAAAGTCTACATAGATTGTCAATGACGAACTTCAACATCGTTTAATATCAACTTCAGCGTACTTGTAGAATGATTTTTAACAAATTTTTGGGATGGCTGATCTCAAAATATGGATATTTAGGAGTTGCATTTTTAGGAACTGAGTAAACTCGGGCGACCTATTGCGTCCCTTCCAATTCTTTTCAAATTTGTTATGAAGCATCTTTGGGACAAGGGGGACTCAGGACTCCTGCACCCCTGGGGCCTTAGGAGCGGGACAATAACTGCCAAAAATTGACCAATTTTTGAAACCTTCTCTACAACTGCACATGTGTAAGAAAAAATAAATGCATAGTGATGTAGAACAGAAAGGCTTCTAACAAAATTGTAATTTTCACGATGGTTCCGATTCCAGAGCAGGGCCATACTTAGCATATACTGTAGTATTTATGTGTAAAACATTTAAACAATCTTTTCTTTAATGCTATTGCTATTAAATTGAAACTCAATGGATATTTAGAATGAACGGGTAGCCCTTGACCAAAATTGTAAATCTTATTATCCCACAGGTAGGGGTTTGGAATTAGGATGGGGCCAAAATGGTCAGTGGTTAAATGTGTTAACAATTGAACGTTTTAACTTTTTCTTTTCAATGGTTTGGAGCATCTTTGAAACAAGGGTGACATAGATTGTAAATTTGAGGACTCTTGCACCCCTGGGGCCTTAGGAGCGGGGCGAAAACTGCCCAACATTGTCCAATTTTCAAAAATCTTCTCTACAACCGCATTCTGTAAGAAAAACTAAATGCATGGTGATGGAGAGCAGGAATACCTCTACCAAAACTGTTAGTTTCATGATCCCCGCGGTAGAGATGCTGACTCCGGGGGGGGGGGGGGGGGGGGGACCAAACTTGGTATATAGTATTTGTGCGTAAAACATTTTAAAAAGCATTGGTACTGAATGGAAACGAAATGGATATTCAGAATGAACAGGTAGCCCTTTACCAAAATTATAAATTTCATGATCCCAGGGGTCAGGGTTTTGGTATCAGGATGGAGCCAAAGTGGTCAGTGATATAAAATGTGTTAACAATTGAACATTTTTAACTCCTTCTTAATTACTACCTTTCCAATTCTTTTTAAATTTGGTATGAAACATCTTTGGGACAAGGGGGGGGGATTTCAGGACACCTGCACCCGGAGAGGAGGGGGGGGGGCTTAGGGACGGGGCAAATCTGCTTAAAATTGACCAATTTTCAAAAATCCTCTCTACAATCGCATGTCTTGAAAATTTACAATTCATGTCATATGAATGACACCCCCCCCCCCCCCCCCCCCATTTTTTCGAAAGAACACAAAACAAACGAGCGTTCTCTGGACTTGTATAATGCACATTACGTAAGCTAGGGTGTCGTACAAGACTTGTTGAATTGATCTAGTAATCTAGTAAGCATATACTTATCAGGACTTGCATATAACATCAACATCTTGTGTATTAGTTTTCTCAGGTGCACTCATAAAATCATATTCGCTAGCCAAGGGGGACGATACACGAGGAACACCGTGTATCGTCCCCCTTGGCTAGCGAAGCTGTCATGAAATGGACAATAGAGAACTTGAAAACTCTATAAAAAAAAAAAAAACAAAAAAAAAACAAAAAAACAAAAAAAAAAACAAGAAAAACCCACAAAAGTCGGTCATGTACAGATTCTCCGAGATCAGACCAGGTAACAAAAGCCTATTGCATTAACTCTCCTGGGAACCACCTTAGTCTGTATTTTCCAAATGTAAAACATCAAATCACAATTATGCCCCCTTCCTCCTTTTTGAAACAGGGTTCAGATGTGAACAACTAACTTGAAACTTCACTGCATTGCTTGATCTGTGTTTGAAGTAAGTTAAATATATGCCAAGTATACTATGCCAACTTTTAAAATAAAATTCTTTGATTGCTTATTTGATAGCATTAAATTACGTCACGAATAAGACTTTCCCACCTTTTCTTCAAAGAGAGCTTGATAACTTGGATTTCATCCATATTATTGCTTAGGAAAAGGCCCGACGCGGATCCAGAAATTTTTTCCAGGGGGGAGGGGGGGGGGTCGAACCTTTTCACAAAATCGAACCCGTGATATAATGTTCAACCCTTTATTTTCCAACTCTCGAAGGAAACGCTCTATATAACCACTGCACCACGCGGGCGACCTTTTTGTCGTGTATTGATGTTTTCTGGTAGGAAGTGTTATTTAGCTAAAGAGACTTGACTGAAATAATCTTCGTTTTCCTTGCCTGCTAAATGATTGTTCAATTTCCTTTTGGTCAATTTCTAATGAATGGTGAAGATGCATTAGTGCAAGCCCAGTCAATATGTCCTCTTGCTTAGTACTGCGCATGTAACTCTTGATGCATCTTAATCCAGAAAAGGATCTTTCGGCTTCACATGTTGTGATAGGTAAAACACATCCAATGTGAAGAAGAATTTTCACGTTCGGGAAAACGTCCCCATCTACAAAGTTGAAAAGATTGAGCAGATTGCAGAGCTTGTCTGAAGTTTCTTTGCTCATGTTAACACAATAACGTCTCCAATCTCAGAGTTCTTTCTCCAAGTCCTTTACAGAAAGACAACGCAGGTCGCTCCCCCAAAATATTAGTTCTGAGGCAAGTTTGGACAATTCCTCGCGTGAAATATTTGTCACATTGACAGGCAACAAAGAGCATATCGAATATGCCGCCAGATCTTCTTTCTGAAACCTCGTATTTAATTCACTGAGGAAAAAGTCCAGAAATGGAATGGCCACGACAGATCTATAATAATCTCTTGGATTACTTGTTGAGACATTTTCTCTGTGTTGCTGCTTGGAGAAAACCCTTTGGGTTTTAATCACTATATCAAGGTTGTCTGCAATTTGTGTTGCATCTTTAAAGCAAGACTCCAATTCGGTATCTACCGCTCTACGAATTTCTTTGATCCTATCCACGTGTTCCTCAATTAACTTACTTGCAGTGAAAATGTCAATATCTCTTTTGTGAAGTTTGAGAGTCAAAGGCTTTATTTATCTAGGACATACCTTACAAACACATTTGTTATCAACACAGAGAAGGACGTCATCGAAGCCAAAAGCCCCTGTGCGGTCACTTTAGTTTGTCCATCCAAAGACCAGTCTTCACTGGTACTTTTATCAAGGTTTTGATTGAGAATGTGCTGCAGAAATTTGATGACGAACTTGTACATAGTGTAGAACACATCAAAGCAGATATGATGCTCAACCCACCTAGTCTTACAGAGTCCAACCAGTTTCTTTCTGGAAAAATCTACAGACCCATCATTTTCTATAATAGTCTCAAGAAACCCTTGTCGTTTAGGGGAACTGTCAAAGAAAATAAACACTGAATTAAGGACATCTATCATATTCCTCACAAGGGGTAATTTGCAGGCTGAAGCGATGCTCAGATTCAATACATGACTCCGACAGTGTGTGTACAAAGCTAATTGGTTTAGAGACTTGATTCGTCCCTGACACCCCCGTTTTTCCGATGCCATTGCTGCTGCACCATCGTATGCTTGCCCTCGCATGTTCTCAATCGGAATTGCAAGCAAGCAGAGGATTTCAATAAGTTTATCAGCAATTGCTTCCCCAGTAGTTCTGCCTATATTTGCAAAGTCAAGAAATTCCTCCTTAATGATGGCAGGGTGTTCTCCAGTATCTAGAAATATGAGACACAAGACTAAAACTTCTTTGTTAGCGTACTTGTCAATTACCTCATCGGCTATGATAGAATAAAAAACCCTCCCTTGTAAACTCTTCAAAATTTTACCTGTGATGTGATTTCCAATGAGTTGGATAACCTCATTCTGAATGGTTTTGCTGGTATATAAGGCATTCTTTTTTGCTTTTTGTAGATGAGACCAGAGCTGCTCATCATTCTTTGCCAGCAGCTGTAATATTACCAGGAAATTACCTTTATTTGAGGAATCGCTTGTGGTATCATCTCTGTGTCCTCGGAGAGGAATATTTTGTTTCCCACAAAGAATGATCGCATCTACTATTTTCTCAAGAAACTTTATGTTGTGCTGATACTGTGCCTGATTTTGCTGATTGAGTTTATACGGAAGAGACGAAGTTGGCACTTCGGATGTCATCTTGGTTGTGTGATAAACAGATTTGGCACTCTTGTGATGTTCTGAATTTTGATGCTTTAAAAGGGCAGATGTTTTTCCAAGTGCTTTCTTATACGCAGTAAAAGGTTACGTAACAAATGTATTTTGATGTTGGACATCTGACTGAGGGAACATGACACAAAACTTACACAGACCGCCATTTAACAGTTTGCTGAAGGTCAACCATGAAAACTGATTCATCCAAGAAGATTGAAATGATAAAGTCTTTTTGAGTTCACCCGTATTCGTTGTTTGAGCACGACCTGTTTTTAACTTGGCGACATCGTCTGGCAAGGGTTGATTCTGAATATAACTTATCTTTTCAGCTGAGGACATTATGTTGAACTTTATTGCACCTGTTACAATTTTACCAAGATCAGAAAAATCCGAATCGTCAAAAGATGTTTTATCTTTATCATGTTCTGTTGTCTTAATAAATTCATTGTCATCAGATTTAATATCCGTCTTTTCATTTTGTGAGTCCATGGTGATTTCCGGGGTATCATCTGAATCAATACAAAGTTTTGACTTTTTATGGGCAGGCTCCTTCATTTCATTGGATTCAGTAGGTAAAACTGGGAAACAAACCACAAAATGATTTGGTGACCAATTGTTTGGGTTGCTATTTTCAGTGTGTGACCACATGATGTAGATGGGAGAACCCTGACGTACCTTTTCATCTGAAAATGGCTTTATTTCTTGATGAAGAAAATGTCTGTTTACAGCAACATTTTGTATTGTTGGATAAATGCTAGATATTAGATGATTCAGGGCATTTGTCGCTGCGAAAAAATTAATCAAAGAACAATATTCCCCTGATTTGATTGAATTTAGAGTTTCATTCTGAATCGACTTGAGAAAATTCCCCGGTACAAGTGATCTGGCCGATACTGACGTCTCCACAACATATTGTACACTTGTGGGATGAGAACACATCTTGTCGTAAGTTGCCTGTGACGCATACTTTCTCGAATTTTTTACAAGTTCTAATACGGTCATGACATGAAGTTCGATATGTCTCTCTTCATGACCAAAAATGGCTTTAGAGAGGGCCCTATAGAAGCAATTGCCATCCCCGTACACTTTCACAGGACAAATATCTACTGGGCCATCTTCTGGATAAAGCGCCTCGGCAATTTTGTCCAGATTACAATCTCCGGGCAATATATCGGACCTCATTACACTCAGATCATAGGTGTAGTCTTTCTTGCAACTTGCGTATCTTAAAGATACATTGAGCTGCAAGGCTTGCCAGCCTTTTGCTGCTGCTTTCAGTAAAGAGGCATGTAAAAGATCAAAATCCCTTTCACCCATGATATATTTTGCATCTGTTACTAAGCAAGTGTTAAAATTGGAAGGAAATGATAATCGGAGAGAATTCTATTAATATTTACTTAGAATTATAAACGAATACTAGTCTGTCATATTGAGTCTGAAGCAGAGGTATACTAAAGCCGATGACTTTATGACGATGCAGTAGCATAATGACAAGATTATGACGTCAATCACTCGTTATATTAACTTTTCCTGTTTAGATTCGTTTAGAAACTCGAATAACATTTGTGATTTGATTCTAACCTCATAATGACATTACAATACTAAGAAAGTTAATTCAGAAATATTTATAATATAATGACAGTCAACTCATTTTTCTTATAAATCGTTATATTGTAAAAAAAAAAAAAAAATTATCTTTGCAAATTCCAGGGTGGGAGGGGGGTGGGGGGTCCCGGACCCGCCCAACCCCCACTCTAGATCCTCGCATGAAAAGGTGTGCACATATGTTGAGCAAAATCACATTAATATTTATTGTGTATGAATAGAACAACAGAACATGAAAAATGTAGTTGAATTTGAATTGCTCGATGCTTGGGCTGTATGTTTTCTGAAAGGAAAACGCCCTGAATTTTTTCATTGATTTTGGCAATTTTATGCCAACTTCACGCTCCTGTCGTATAATACAAAGCAATTTTGGATCAAATTAAACGTAGTTTGGGTTTGCTTATTCATTCCTTATTTGAATGCCAGATTTTGGGACTCCTACTGAAATCATCCATTTTCTGGGCCAGATGACTGTAGAAACTGTACCTGCTTCTTTACACTATGCGAGAACGCTTACATATAATACTGACATACTGTAGACAATTTACTTCCACGGAGTCATAATTATACCCCATGCAACGAAGTTGCGAAGGGTATAATGTTTTTAACCCGTCTGTCAGTCCGTCAGTACCTTTTTTTTTCAGCGCAACTCCTCTGAGACCGCTCAACAGAATTTCATGAAACTTTGTAGTTAATAAGGACACACTGTAGATGTGAATATTCCCAGAAAATTTTGATTCAATAATTTTTCTGGGAGTTATGCCCCTTTTGAACTTCGAATTTCTAGCCCGTAGTCCCGTTCTTGTCAGCGCAACTCCTCTGAGACCGCTGAAACAGAATTTCGTGAAACTTAGTAGTTAATAATATGGTGTCTGGATAGGGTCATTTGCAAAAGCGTGACTGCGCGTTAGTCACAACAAGGCGTCACGCCAACAAGCAATGCGCCTTCGCGCTCTCACACCAACAAGCAACGCGCCTTCACGCAGACAAGCAACACGCCTTCGCGTTCTCACGACAACAAGCAACGCGCCTGCGTACAGACAAGCAACGCGCCTTTGCGCTCTCACGGCAACAAGCAACACGGCGTAAGAGCGCGAAGGCGCGTTGCTTGTCTGCGTGAAGGCGCGTTGCTTGTCTGCGCGAAGGCACGTTGCTTGTTGGCGTGAGAGTGCGAAGGTGCGTTGCTTGTTGGCGTGACGGCGTGTTGTGGCTAACGCGCAGTCACGCTTTTGCAAATGGCCCTATCCGGACACCATATAATAAGGACACAGTGTGCAGATGTGCATATTCCCAGAAAATTCTGATTCAATAATTTTTCTGGGAGTTATGCCACTATTGAACTTAAAATTTTGAGACCGTCTGTCCTGTTCTTGCAGTAATGCATAGCATTACCATTCATTATGTGAGGCATTGTCAAGCAATGTTGGAGCGTGGGGTATGTGAGCTTGCTCACCTCTGCTTTCTTTTCACGCACTGAAAGAAGATCTGTAATGATTTCATATGCATTGTGAAAAACAATATGCTTATATCAAGATGAGGGGTACAGTGCATTTCGAAATAATATTAAAATATATACTGTCCGCGGGTACGAGATTTCGCCTAGTTGTATATGGCTAATATCAAATTAATTTATATACTTTAATTCCTCTGATATGCAACTGCGCGAATTTTATACATGCATTACCGCATATTTAGCGAAAATAAATACCGCGTGTAAAAATATACGTTTGTGTGGTTTTTGAAATTGAGAAGATTTTGAAACTATTTTCCTGAAAAGGTTCAACCACAATCCTTTTGTAATCACATCTTAGTACCGTTGGCCGTGGTATGAACAAAGTTTTTAAAATTACATTACATAAAATAGCTGCAGATCTGTAGCGTTATGGTTTTATATTCTTGTCTTTGACCATAATGACCGTTATGGTCAAAGACACGAATATAAAACCATAACGCTACAGATCTGCAGCTATACATAAAAATGCTTACCTAACTGAAACAGATTTTTTAAAATCCAATATATTTGTATGTAACTTTAAATCCGGTATACCTCCCCTCACCCATATGGCTATACTAGCTGATGGGGATAATTGCAGATATGACATAGTGTGTCCTTGTGGTTCATCAAAAATGTTATGGCTTATTGGATAGACTTGAAACTGTGGAGATTATGTCATTGCCATTTGTAGATTAAAAGATAGGATGTAAATTGGCCGCTCCCCCCTACCCCCTCCCCCCCTATAGTTTATCCGATGGACTTGAAACTTTATACAATGCTTCATTACCATTTCTAGATGTGCATATCGTCGAAATGTGAGGATCCAATTATTTTCCTAAAAGTTATAGTGGATCTAAGAGGGTGGAGGATGTAAATTAACCTGTATGACTTATCTGATAGACTTCAAACGTTGTACAATGCTTCATTGCCATTTGTAGATGTGCATATTATCGGGACGTGAGGATCCAATTATTTTTGCTTAACGTTATTGTGGATCTAACAGGGGTGGAGGATGTAAAATAGCTTGTGAACACCTCCTATATGACTTATCCAAGACTTGAAACTTTGTACAATGCTTCAATGCCATTTGCAGATGTGCATATTGTCATGTCAGGAGAATCCAATTGTTATCCTTAAAGTTATAGTGGATCTAAGGTGGGTGGAGGCTGTAAAATAGCTTGTGAATATTTCTCCTATAGCCTTGAAATTTTGTACAATAATTCATTGATAATGATGTTCACATTGCTCTGACCCAGGAATCAAATATTTTTCTACAATTTACAGTGGATCAAAGAGGAATGTTTTATAGATTTTTGTCATGTACCAGGATACGTTCACATTCCTACTGGTACTTCAGCATAAGTCATTATTTTAGTATCATATACAAAAAATGACATTGGTCACATTGATGTTGAATCTTTTCTCCAGCTTTTCCCACAATGCTCAAACTGCAGTTCATAATGTCTATGTTACTGCTCATGCTTTCTCCTCCATACCATGTAGTACATTAAGGGGAGGAGGTGTAATTTGGAGCACTTAAAATTTGGGGAGCTGGGGAGATATTTGTTTTGAACAAACTATATTTAAAATTAGATCTTTGAGCCACTCGCATGCATAACAATCTCATTAAAATTAGATGTCAGATCCCGAATCTAACATCTAATTACAATTAGATTAGGTATGAATAAACTTAATTCTATGCTTAAATAATCTTTGATAGCCAAGTGTCCGATTTGCTTACTTTCATATCAAGATGAGAATACGCAAATTGGACACTTACAATCTGTAAGATTATTACAATCTGTAAGATTATTTCTAATTATTGAACCACCATGGACATGGAACTCATGATTTGTACTTGAATCTTCATCATATAAGAAAGCTTTCACACAAAATATGGCTTTTCTGGTTCAGTGATTATCAAGATTTTTTTTTTATGCATCACGACCCTTCATTTGAACTTGAATCCCCTTTACCTAAGATGCTTCTTATAAAGATTGGTCTTAGCCAGAGGGCCAAAGGTTAGTATCGAGGTCTATGGGAATGACTTGGTATTCTTTTCCCACACGTTATAGTATCAAAGGATCTAAAAATTAGATGGAGTGCAATTTAGTTGTTTTTAAAAAAAATTTGATCTGTTCTGTGCATTTTACTGTATTGCCTCTGAAGAACATCGCCTTTACCAATTTCTGCTACATAAACCTTTAAATGAACAAGATATACATTTACAAACACACACCACCCATGTATGCCCAACCCTTAGTGTGGCAATATCGAAAAGGATCAACTTTACATTTAGAAAAATTGGGGATACCAGTGCACCAAGTTTCATGCCTATCAAGCAAACAGTTCACAAGGTATTAAGCAAGCAATATTTCCATGTCCAGGGTAGTTTTATCTTCAACATTTGGATCTCAAATTATGTTCCCTACCAGTCCAAGTCATTCCCATCATGTTCTGCTTGAATAAGCTTATGTCGGCAGCTATGTAAAATTATAAAAAATTATAATTGGAAAATATTTATTTCATGATTATATGAATCTCAAATAATAAAAAAGTAGACAGAAAACTAAACAAGAACACAAGAATTAAATTCAGTAGACCATGAAACTAAGTCTTTCAATTTCTGTTAAAGCAAGTCAAACGTATAAAAAAAAAAAGAGGAAAAAAAAGTGAAACAATCCTTACCTACTCATTACTAAATATGATACATGACACAATATCCCATAAATCTTGTAAAAATACCAACTGTAACTAATTACACTTGATCAGATATCATAATCACATAACAAATTTCAGCTTCCAAAATCAAATCACAATGAAAAAAGTCTGAAAAACTCATTTGTCACAGATAGACAGAAAGGTAGGGAACTAATAACAATTATCTACTTCTTAAGGTAAACCAAGTTTGATTACCAATACTTTATGTTTGTAGTAATTTAACCCTGACCTTTGACCCAAAATTCAATAGGGATAATCTACTAGTGAACCAAGTTTAATATCTATCAAGCACAGGATTCTCAAAATATTGAGCAGGCAACATTTTCTTCTCTCTGGAATATTTTAACCCCAGACATTTGGCCTTGTGACCTCAAATCATTGAAGGTCATCTACTCATTTGGGGTACAAGTTTGATTTTTTCATGTAAAGAGTTCTCAAGTTATTGAGCATATGGCTTGGACTACTATCCAACAGGTGCAAACCAATATGTCCCGCTTTTTTTTTCAAAGGGTCACACAAAAAGATTCGATGTCAAATCAGAATACCTGAAGGTTTTTAAATGTGACATGCATCATAGAATGGATGTTGAAATCTTTTGAAAATGTAACAGAGTACTTTATCTTTTACTAATCAAAAAATTTTTTTTTTATGAAATCAGCTTTAAACAATATGTGTTTGTGAAACTGATGCCCCCTTCTGGCAGGAAAGTAGCAATGGTACCAAAGAAAGGTCTTGTCACAAGGAATACATGTGAAATATGAAAGCCCTATCACTAACCATTCAAAAGTTATGACAAAGGATAAAGTTTTTCAAAATTAGGTCAAACTCCAAGGTCAAAAATGTTGTTACATTAAGGTCTTGTCAACAGATATACATAATTATGTGAAATAAGAAAGCCCTATCACTAACAATTCAAAAGTTATGGTCAAGGTTAATAGTATGTCAAACTCCAAGGTGAAGATCAAAAGGTCAAATATTCTGGTATCAAAAGAAAGGTTTTGTCACAAGAAATACACATATGAAAGCCACATCACTAACCATTCAGGTCACAAAGACAAAAATTTGGATACCAAAAGAAAGGTGTCACCACAAAGTATACACATGATAGACAAAACTGTATGCTCCCAAATCTCCAACTAGAGGGGCATAAAGATTCAAACTACATAAACTCAATCACTATTATTTTGTTGCAGTTTTCAAGCTGTCTAAAAATAATCAAATAATTGCCTACATATATTGAACCCATCCATATACAGACCAACACAATTATCACTCATGTCAAGTGCTGATAACTTTTTTAACTAAAAATTTGAAAAGCAAACCTTTGAAAACTAAAGAGAGTTGCATATATACAAGAATGCTTGAAGTTATCAAATTTATAATAAAAGTTTAATCTATAAGGAATATATTGTCATATGGATAAAATCATTTAATCATATCTTTCACAATTTACATACATGTACACCAGGCCCCTGGATCATGAAACTATTAGATGCTTGTTAGCAATGAAACTGTAACTCAATCACACTGGACTAGTCGTAATAGCTCAGTGGTAGAGTGTTAACTTCATAACCTGATGTTATAAGATCAAGCCCTGCTCGTGCCATGGCTGAGTCAAACCATTTAGAAGTGAGAATCACGGGTCTTTCGGATATGACCTTAAAAGCAGAGATCCTGTGTCGCAGCAGGTGTTGACACATTTGAGAACCCTCATTGCTACGGCCCCGAGTGTTAAGCGTAGGTCTAAATTTGTGGTACTTCACCTACAGCTGGAGATGTCTCAATGAGTGAAATATTCAGGAAGAGATGTAAAACAATCACACTGGTGGCATACTGTGGAATAATCACTGTTCGTGGGAAACCAAAATTTTACTGATTCATGGGCACATAATTTTATGGGCAACTTCAACCAATCCAAAATTGCACAGAAAACTGACACAATCAAAGACGCTTTCCGTAATGTTGGACTTACTTTGATTATTAATTATGCTTATATTTACATTATATATACATTGTATATGTAATGTTATAATGATGATGAAATTATTTTTTTCTCTGAAATAAACAACACATTTATCGTATTTATAAGATCAAGAGTGACAAATGAGATCTTAAGCAATCAGGATTAAATTTTCTGGCTTTAGAAACTTAAAATTATGTTGTATCAATGTTCGTGGGGATGTAAATCCATACATCGGTAAGGGTGTCCCACGAAATCCAAGAACACTGATCCTTTACGAACAATGGTGATTTCACATTAATCTTTTTAACATTTTATTGAAAACTGTTTGACTACTATATGATTTATAAAGATTTTACTAAAAGTTTTAAGATGTTTCAAGATCCTGGTGCCTTGTGTCTAAATTCAGAAATATGAGGCATATTAAACTATGTAATTCAAAGGAGAAGGACATGTGGTTCCTAATCCCTGAAACACAAAATGGAAATTTTTTCAAAGGTCACCTTACATATACATGAAGCACTTACCAGGTATTTTGCTAGGTGATTTTTCTTGAATTATAGAACTATAAACAATTTACAAATACCCATCTCTAGGTGAATTTAATTAATATTTTTTACCGTTTCAAGTATAAAGGAAATCAAATAAATATTTACATCAGTTCTGCCATTTACAATATATATTTACAACTAGTGTTTGAAATAACTGCACCAGACCACCCGAGACGCATAAATTTTGCCGCGGGGGAACACATTTCTTTGTACAGTTGCCTGACCAGACATGTTAAAAAATCCGCTTAATAAAATTTAGATGTATCAAATCTAGTTATCATACTGGTCACAAAGTTGGAACAAGCCAAGGGGCTTTATGAAATTATATATGATCGGGATCAAAGTCACATAATCACTTTTATTAGAAGATATTTATTGATAAAAGCAATTTCAATAATGGCAGTAATTTTCTCAGGGCTGGGCTTACAATTTTTACAAGCATCAGCCCTGCATGTCTAGATATTTTACAGCGAGTTTCAAACACTGTTACAACATCTTAAAATATTCCCTTTTTCAAGGACTCTGGAATGCCACACATAAAAAAAAATGTTCCACTTCAGTTCAATTCAAATCAAAATCATTATTGAAATACCATGCTTATATTTCACTTTTCTAAAAACTATATATGAAAAATTACATCCAAGTATGAAAAATTACATGCAACTTTGTTGATTTTACTCGGTAATGTAGAAAAAATATTTAAAAAAAAAAAATGTACATACAGTACATTATCAGTTAGCTGTTTCCATTCTGAACCACATTGTTACTCAGAAGATCAAAGGAAACTTCACATTGCTGGTTGGTGTATATATCTCGAGCCTGCACTTCAACTTCAGTGTCTCCAAATATCATGGTTTCCTCAATTTCCAGAGAACAACCCATAGACACCCTTGGTAGAGGAACTCTAAGAGTGCCAAGCTTTCTACATGATGGATCATCCACAAAAACTGGATTTTCTTCATCCGACACATAAATAGCACACTCCAAACACTCTTCGTCTGGCTTCAAAGCTTGGAAAATCTGTGATCTTCGATATCCAGGGGTCAGCATTTCACCTTTGGTCACATACTTAAAGAACACATCTCGACATCTTGGTGTAGTTCCAATCATGACTTTTTTGGCCTCCGGATGCTTGTTCGGATCAAATTCTGGCCAACTCTGGATGCCATACGTGTACCTTGCCACACGGCGTCCAATAGTTTTAGGAACGTGACCATAATACACTGCCCCTTTCAACACAGCAAGTCCTGCATCTTCAGGTATAATCACTTTTTTATCTTTAAAATTATCTTTAACAGCTTTTTGAACAAGTTCACATTCAGAAAACCCTCCAACCAATAATATTGTCTCCACATCACGCACATTTTTCTCCATGAATACATCTTTCAAATGTTTTATAATTCCTTCTATGGTAGGTCTAAATAGGTCTTTAAAAACATCTACTGCCATGTGTAGTTTCATATTGGCAAAATGAACAGATTCTTTATAACTGGAATCTTTCAAAATATCTGACACAGACATTTTCAGTTTCTTCTTTGTCAGGGTCTGCAAAGCTAGAGGCACTTTCATGTGAACTTTCCCCGTCTTCACAGATGCAATATTTCGTTTTTTGCTTTCAAATTCTCGAAACAAGTCCAGATAATCTTCCATATTCTCTGTTCTTAATTCCTCCATCAATTCTTTTCCTAGGACCTCTTGCAGAAACTTTTCAAATTTGTCATCTACAGATTTCCCTCCCCATGGCCCCCCACTGGCAGGCCTCACTTCATCCAGTACACCTTCTCCTGATCTCAGATGTACAGTGATATCTGCTGTGCCACCTTCAATGATAATCAAAGTGTTAAATGTTTAATCAAATTCATGCATACAAGATATTCTGAACACCTATGAGCCCTAATTAATATACACCCGAGCTGATTCTGAACACCTGAGTCCTAATTAATATACACCCAAGCTGTTCTGCCCGAGCTGTTTTGAACACCTATGAGTCCTAATTAATATACACCCGAGTTGATTCTGAACACCTATGAGTCCTAATTAATATCCACCCGAGCTGTTCTGAACACCTATGAGTCCTAATTAATATCCACCCGAGCTGTTCTGAACACCTATGAGTCCTAATTAATATACACCCGAGTTGATTCTGAACACCTATGAGTCCTAATTAATATACACCCGAGCTGTTCTGAACACCTATGAGCCCTAATTAATATACACCTGAGTTGATTCTGAATACCTATGAGTCCTAATTAATATCCACCCGAGCTGTTCTGAACACCTATGAGCCCTAATTAATATACACCTAAGCTGCTTTGCTCTCACACAGTTTTAAAATTCTACTTGAGACGACAATACTACTGAACATGAAGATTTTCCCATAATCAATTTGACAAACTGTAGCCTAGAATCTACATCTAATGAATAATGTTTAGTTTTTTGCTTTATGGCGATATATAAATAATGGAGGCAATGTGAAGTTGCTGCATGCTTCCACTATTTTTACATCCCCTATCATACAAACAAACTAAACATACATTCATCATAATAATATTTCTTTATTAAACTTATCAATAAAATGCTTTCCTATGTGAAGTTAAAAGATGTTAACCACAGTACTTTTATCAACAAGAGTTGCCAGAAGACAATGTAACTTGCTGGGAAGCATGACTCTTTGGAATCAGTATGACCATTGAAAAACAAAGAACTAGGAGAAACACATGGAGGACTCAGTGGCAGATCTAAGATTTCCGAAGGGGGAGATGTGAAAGTCAAATATTAGCCGAAGTACTCAACCATTTTGGGTGCCAAATCTGGAGTTTTACTCACAATTTGGGGAAAAAACGGAGGGGGTCCTGGCCCCCTCTAAATCTGCCATTGGGACTAGCCATGAAGACACTGCTTTAAAAGTAAGTGCTATGTTTATCTGAACACAACATGTGTTAATTGTAAAAACATTGGTCAATAGCAACATGGAAGGGTTTCTGTTAAAATCATGATATGTAATTACCTTAATTATAAGAAGCAGGGAATAATTTCATACTTGAAAGACGAGTGCGAACCTCCTAAGGGGTATTTAAATAATTTTCTACACAACACCTTTGCTGTCATTCAAATTCACATGATGTGAATAAGCATTTGAAAGTCCGAGTCAGCATGAAGAAACCTCTGAATTCCAGATGATCTTCAAAGTGCATTTGAGAGAAAATTGACGCATCCAATTTGTTCAAAATTGTCAGTATCAATATGATTTTTATCAATACGTGTTTTAAAAACACTTCATTAAAATGTGGAAAATGAGCTGTAGTGTCTCTTTAATATAACTAAAGTAAGTTATATGTAAAACTTTGAACTTCTGTCCCTATCCCAACCAAAGTACAAATTTCAGTTCATGGTGAAATCTGATTTTCCTACCTCCCAGATCCACTATCATGTACTTGCTCCCTTGTTTGGCGGTCTTAAGGAAAGAGCTGTTGCCAGACACAGCCACTTCTGTTGGAATGTGTTGGCAGTAGATGGAGGCAGCCTCAGGTTCCAGGGCGATTGATAACTGGTTGGCATTAATTCCAGCCTGTCAGAGAAAGATTATAAGAAAATAAATCACAACTTGGAACAAAAGTGTATGTCAAGCAGTAAAGTTTACATAAAAGAACAGAGACACAAGAAAAATATTTTGTGCATTGACAAACCGCCATTTCCTCAGGAATGTGAACAATGTATAAATGAATCTCTTGATAAATATAGTATGACTATTTCAATGGCTGGCAATATTCCAACAAATGAAAGTAAAATATAAATATTAAAAAAATGAATTTTACTTTTGTAAATACATGAAGTTTTGAACTGCAATGCTTTTTAAACAGATACTGCATGAAGTGGTTTAGTGCATGTTAGCGCTTCCTGAAAAGTATGCTGGAGTGAAGCTAATACTCTCCTGAATTTTCAAAAGTGAAATTTATTTCTTAAATATTACATTGCATCTAATGAATTACATCATTTACAATACAATTTTTCTATAAATGTGTTTACTATACATATCATTTTAATGAATTCATTTACTTATGGATCACATGTACATGTAGTCTTAGAACCAAGATTTCATAGCGAGAATATCAGTACATACTGCTGTTGCCGCTTCCCTCATGAACTGTTTGGAGGGGTCGTCCCAAATAGCTGGTACTGTCAACACAAACTGTATGTCATCTAGGACTATGTCTGGAAAAGCTGACTTCAGTCTATCAAACAAGTGTGTGACCAGGAACTTTATGGAATGAGTGAAAACCTTGTGAGCCTCCATCCTCTTCTTTGTCATATCATCAATGCAGATGTTTCGGTGCAAATTCTGTCAGTATAAAAACTCGAAAGTTAATAACAAAAATAGTCACACTGATATCTTAAATACCAAGGTTTCAAATAAGATAATATAAAGTTCAAAACAATTTACACAAGTTTTATTAAATTTTCTATACTTTAAGGTAAGGTTTGCGACATTTTGACTTGTAACGAAGAAAGTAATGTTGCATATCACTATGTTCAGTAGGAATTTATCTTTTAAAATTGACTTTTTAAAAAAAAAAATGCCCGTGTCGTTTTTTGACCAGATGGACTTAATTTTGTAATGTTTTACATTTTCAGGATTTTTATACAAAAGGGAATACTAGTGGTATGAAAATTACACGAGGCAAACTTACCGGGTAAAAAGCTGGTAGAATTTTTTTAAAAGGGTATCATCTATCAGATTATACTAATTGATAAAGAAATGTTATTTCAAAACACAAAGAAGAGCATTTGCTATATCTTGACTAAAATTTAAATTGGTTGTCATGGCAACAAAAAATGCATATTGAGCAGCTTTAAAAGGTCTACTTAAAAAAAATTTTCACTTTAAACATAATATTTGGACCATAAACATTTAAGAAAGCATATAGAATTACTACCCACCAGACTTTGTTTCCATGGCACATGTAATAGATCAAAAAGAATTATTTCATTTATGCTATTTGTCACTTTGTTTTATAATTGTAAAACTTTTGAAGACTGCATTGAGCATTTACATGAACAAAATACAATTCAAGCCCAAAAATGATAAATGATACTTGTATTCATTTGTCAAGTATTGTAGCACATGTATCACATTTATTAGAAATTAAGATGTTTGGTGTTTTGTTTGTTTCTAAATTCAATACAATGCATTATCTATGATATCTTCAATTTCCCGGCGGGTATTCCATGGTCCCGCTTCGTCATAAATTCAGTGTTTCATTAGCCCAAACCTGTCTTATATACTACTTTGAAATAAATTCCCCTTTCTTGTTCCATAGCTTGATGTTTGTTTACATGTAACCTTCACGACAATTTAAAGCCCGGTCAGTGGCGGATCTAGGGTGTGGGTGGGTGAATTAATGTAAAGTTAGTAAAAATGACACTTAACAAATCTGTTTTTAGTTTTTATGTCGACAAGATCCATGCCATTATATGTTCCTTAGACAAAACTAAGAATAATTTAAGATACACTAGAGAAGACTCCTCTTTTATTCTTATGTGATCATATTAGTTGCGTTTTCTACATTTGAAAGCTCCTGCATGTCATGATGCATTTCTTCATTATGACATCATAAAGCGCAAAGTGCACCGAGGAATATCAAGAGTTGTCTCCCTGTTGTTGCAAACCTTGCCTTAATACTTAAAAAAAAAAATCATTGGTTATAAAGGATTGCATTTTGTGTGCTAACACCTTTAGAAATCTTTACTAAGTCAATATGGGAGGCCAATAAATGTCAGAATGGAATGAGACATAAAAAGAGTCAGTATCTCCACTAATATACAATATTTTTTAATTCAGTAAAAAAGATAAAAATTATATGGAAAAATGAGAACACTATTCTTATTTCTTGTTTCGTATTTCACATTTATGCATATTAACAATTACAGGATTTTGAAGAATTTATCGATGTGCAAAATAACTAAACTATGGATGTTTTACTCACAAAATGAATAGAAGTGCAAAGCATTTTAATGTTAAGTTTGTGGGTAAAATGTCCAGAGTTTACATATTGATAAATTCTTTAAAAAGAGTGTTTGATTCTTGTAATTCAAATTTGTTCCCTGTATCAAATATTTGAATAGTTTCCTCGCAGAGTCTCTGAACATTGTTATTTGTTTTCAGACGCATACGAGCACATCACATTTTTGGATTTATTGATGTGTAAATTCTTGTTCAACTTTAATTTCAACTAATCAAAGGCAATTATAATAAACACCATTGGAACTATATGAAAATAAGATTATTTTTTTATTGTGGCAAGATAATTATAATTTAAAACAATCAATGAAAACCAGTTTAAAACATAATGAAATTGAACCCTAATGACTGACATAGATATAATAACTGCTCAAGAACCTGCTGTCACCTTGGAAAATGATCATATTGAAAATGTCAGATGACAAAACAAATCCAGTTTTAAAACAAGAGGTCCATGGGTCACACTACTCACCAGGGTCACCTTGGCCCTGCTCTTGTTCAGCTGTATTTTTAAGATTTTTAAGAAATCTTTATTCCCATGAAAAATTTGAACTGGTTTTAAAATTATTTGAATACTTGAGGAACGAATTTAATTTTGGGGCATATTATACCAGTGTATCCTAGTTTCGGTCAGTTTACGCTTTATAATTTGTGAAGTCCCTTATGAAAAAGTAGATCACTTTAAAATAGATGGTTTATTTGTTTACTAAGTAAAAATGCAATGAATATTTTAAGAGATCCATCAGTGATTTTATTTTTTTCACAAAAGGCCTGGGCTTTCTCTTAAAACATTGAAGTTGTCAGTTATTTTCTTATGATAGGTCTTCATTTAACAAATGCAAAAAGAGTTTTTACTTTTTTCATTTAGGATGTTTACTTTTCTTTGTTACAATGTTGAACACGAGAAAATCCTCGTTCTACAATAGAGTTGAGAAAATCCTCGTTCTACAATAGAGTTGAGAAAATCCTCGTTCTACAATAGAGTTGAGAAAATCCTCGTTCTACAATAGAGTTGGAAGATGGAATAACCATGTTCAGATTGTGAAACACAAGTAGAACAGCATCTTGACAGAACTACATAGTATTCATTTCAAAAGTGAAACCAAGCGGTTGTCTGCATCATGTTGATTTGCGAACACACCACCTGTTTCATTAGATTAAATGAAGAGTCTGAATGACTGAGAATCACATCATTCAGTTTTAGAAAAGAAAAATTTTGAGAGGGGAAAAGGCCTTCTTTGCTTTTTTTCAACCTATCAGGCCTGGGGGTTATAAAACTTTTTTGAGCACGTTTTCATACTCACACTCATATTGTACTCATACTCAATGTGAAGGTCAAAAAACTTATAAAATTATTCTCATGTTCAAGATTTTTCAAGTATGTTTCAAAGCTTGCTCAGAGTTGTACTCAAAACAAACATGGCTGAGTTTGAGTATGAGTAGGGTAAAAGTTTTACAACCTCCAAGCCTGGAGTTGTTTAGAAAATAAGTAGTTTGGATGCATACCTTAAAACAGACATAAATAAGCTCAAATGCATTCAAAGCTGAGCTGCTACAATCATCACACTTGACTAATTTAAGATCTCAAATCCCAGAATCTATCACCTAAATGCTAACAGGAACCTTGACCTACAAACTCTACAGGGGAGAAAGAGTTGAGACTTATACCTTCTTATTCAAAGTGGTGGAGAAGTTAGTGCTAGTCATAACTTCATCTGTCACTTATACTTGGAATCAAATCAAAAAGACTCATGCATGGGACACAACAACCATATCTCAAATAACACCGTGACAAGCTATCAGATCAATAGTACATGGCTGTTTTGTTAACATTAGAGGCTCCAGTGACCAATATAAATACTCTTTTTTCCCCCAAAGACAATATTACTAGATTGGAACCAATTGGACAAAAACATGGCTCAATTTGGCAAGGTAGAGGCATGTCCTACAGTACACCAGTATCCACCAGCTAAATCGTCAATGCTCTCTCTCTCTCCTTCAACAGTTTAAACGCCAGATTTAGAAGTACTCGTACAAATACAGATAAATATTTTCAGTCATATTAATAATAATATTTATGGAGCGCCAAATTAACATAAACTCAAATAATTGAAGATATCTTCAATTATTTGAAGATATCATCAATTCATTTGATGTGCGCAACAATTGAATTAAAGATCTCTTCGACTAATTAATGATATCTTCAATTCCGAATTATTGCGCACATTAATTTAATTGATGATAGCATTAATTCTTCAGCTGAATTGATGCATGCTATAATTGAATTAATGATCTCTTTAAATGAATTAATGATATCAACCATTGAATTGATGCGTGCTACAATTCAATTAAAGAGAGCAATAATTGATATAATGCGCACATTAAATCAATTGATGAGAGCAATAATTGAATTGATGCGCGCATTAATTCATTTGATGAGAGCAATAATTGATTTAATGCATGTATTAATTCAATTATTGCTCTCTTCAATTGAATTAATGATATCTTTAATTCATTTGAAGAGAGCAATAATTCTTTAAGAGGGAGCAACTATATAATTAAAGATATCTAAAATTCAACATATCCACAATTGAATCAATGATCTCTTTAATTGAATTGTTGCTCTCTTTAAAAGAATTGATAAGCGCATTAATTCCTTATACAAAAGCATTGTAAATAATTAAAGATATCTTCAATTGAATTAAAGAGATCATCAAATTATTTATACCGAAATCAAAATTAATAATTGCGAGCAATATTTCTACGAAATTGATGCTCTCATCAATTGAATTGAAGAGAGCAATAATTGAATTAATGCGCGCATCGAATCTATTATTGCTCTCATTAATTCAATTGATAAGCGCATCAATTGAATTGAAGAGAGCAATAATTGAATTAATGCGCGTACATTAATTCAATTGATGAGAGCAATAATTGAAGCGTGCATTAATTCATTTGATAAGAGCAATAATTGATTTAATGCGTGCATTAATTCAATTAAAGAGAGCAATAATTGAATTAATGATATCTTCAAATAATTGAAGATATCTTCATATTCGAGTTTATAAATATTTAGCTTTATATTCTATCAGCATTCACTCCAATGATGGTGCATTATTTTCTGAATTATAATAATATTGTATACTAAAGAAGACAATGTCTTTTATATATATATATTTTTTAAACTTTGCTACTCCATTCCAACATTTAGTATTACAGAGATTAGGCCTAATTCAGGGCTCAAAATTAACATGTGCCCATCAGTCTGTGACTGGCTAAAAGTCTGGCGGACGGACTTATAACATTTGTTTTAGTCAGTCCGATGGGACTGGTTAATTTTCTAAAGCATCATTTTGGAAAATATACTTATGAAATCTCATACACACATTTGGCATGCTTCTGTAGATATCAGACGAATCTGATTCGTAAATATAAATCCCACAATGTTACAATACTGTCTGAGGCATATCAAGTTAAATTTCATTTTAAAAACATTAACGAAATATGTTTAATTATTTCTGGAACACTCTGGTGGACTGGTAAATTTTTCTGCGGACTGTTTGAAATTATACCCCATCAGTCAGGCTGGACTGGTGACATAAAAAGTTAGCTTCAAGCCCTGCTAATACACGTATCAACACTTCGCCGCAAGTTACGTCCCTTTGCGGGGTCAGCCAAAGGTCAATCGGTGAAAAACCCAGTTTTCCTTCTTTACCTTACCAAATGTAAGATGTTATTACTTTGAATTTTAGCCAATTACCAAGTTTTCATACAAGTTAATGGGTTGCCCCAATCTGGGGCATATTGTAGTTGACTGCAATTGATGGAAAAATAACAGATGTCAAAGCTACAGATAGGAAAATTATAGGGAAATACGATTTTTATCCGGAAGATGGCGGACAAGGGACGTAACTTTCGCGAAGTGTTGATACGTGTATTAATCTACTTTCGTTTTAGGGCCATATAATATTTTGAAGTGTTCACCTTGCAATTATGTAGGAGCATTTTGAAACGATGAAAATAATAAACATCTTTATATTCATCTTCCCCTTCCTCAGCCAACTCGGCGTAGTTCTTCTCTGCGTCGTACCCGAAAGAGTTGAAAGTTTCGTCAGTATTTAGCAGCAGAGCAGTGGGAGTTTTTGACGACATCTGATTCGATGACGGCCATATGTTGGTTTGCACCTTGGTCCATTCAGACTTCGATGAGAAAGCATAGCCAGAATAAGTGGTGCCAAAGTCGATGGCAGCCACAAAAAGCCTAGTACAGGAGGACGGTTTCGGAGAGCTGGCAGCGGCCATGTTTTCGTGATTTGCTATCCTGAAATTGAATAAATGCTTAAACAATGTACAGTAACTTCCTTGAATATATTCGATCCTTCTTTAGTCACAATTTCCCACATTCGCTCCCTGTTCTCCTAAAATTGCAACAAAAGCCGAGGCAGAACAATATGAAGTAAATACCTGTGTCTAGATCTGTCCTGTTATTACCATCGCAAGAAAACTAGTATTTTCAGTACGCCTAGTCCAAACTTGTCGATAGAGTTATCTACCGTAGCTGACCTCGCGATGAAACGAATGAGGCGCCAATGGGGGTTTAAAAAAATTAAATGATATATTAGGGCCTAGGGCTTTTTGAATATATTTCATTGATTCATATATTACAAGAAAACAAAAGCTCGAAGCAGGCGTCAAAGATATCAGGCTGCAGGTGAAATATTTATTATTAGGCCTACTATTATTATTGATCATCATTTTAGATCGGAACCAGGGGCGGATCCAGGAATTGTGGTTACGGGGGGCGCCACTTTATGAGGCAGGGATCAAAGCGGCCCCCAGTGGGTGCAGGGCAAAGCCCTTGTGGGGGGCCCAGGGGGCGAAGCTCCTGGATTTTACTGTTTTAATAGAGCTTGAAATATGTCTCCTATTTAGTCATTTGTATTATTTTCTATAATTTTTTATAAGGTGAAATTAACAAAATGACGCAAATTTTAAGGGGTTTTGGAAAAAATTAAGTTTTCCTAAAAAAGTAATTCAAGAAATCAAAAGATTTTGACATATATTTCTCCGGGAGTGGAAGAAATTATTGCTTCTTTTATCGTTTAGTACATTTTTCCAAACAAAATGCCATGATTTACCTTAAATTTGAATTTAGGGAGGGGGGGGGGAGCGCCGGCTGCGCCCCCCTTCAATCCGCCACTGGGAACACAGTACTAGCTAACGCTAGCATTTTCGTGTGTATATATATATATATTCCTTTGAACATCAACTTTAATAATATTTTGAAACCATGATACCTCTTCCACAGGATGAAGACTACGTAGCCTATAACTCCCGGTCTGTTCTACTATAGTTAACTGTTGCATGCGTGTATAACTCCCGATCTGTTCTACTGTAGTTAACTGTTGCATGCGTGTAACTCCCGATCTGTTCTACTATAGATAACTGTTGCATGCGTGTAACTCCCGATCTGTTCTACTATAGTTAACTGTTGCATGCGTGTAACTCCCGATCTGTTCTACTATAATTAACTGTTGCATGCGTGTAACTCCCGATTTGTTCTACTGTAGTTAACTGTTGCATGCGTGTAACTCCCGATCTGTTCTACTATAGTTAACTGTTGTACATTCCTCTCTCCTTTTAAAAATGTCTTCACACCTGAAGACACCAACCCAGGATCTTTATCCTCTGGCAGGCATTTTCACCTGTCAGTTCCAGGGGCTGGTCTACGGCACCAAATGTAACAGGAAGGGAGAAAATGCAACGGACCAGACCGGGACTCGAACCCGGGTCCCCTGAATCTCTAGTCAGGTGCTCTACCAACTGAACTATCTGGCCACCGGCGATCGAACCCGGCTGACCGCTACACGTGTAACTCCCGATCTGTTCTACTATAGATAACTGTTGTATGCGTGTAACTCCCGATCTGTTCTACTATAGTTAACTGTTGCATGCGTGTAACTCCCGATCTGTTCTACTATAGTTAACTGTTGTATGCGTGTAACTCCCGATCTGTTCTACTATAGTTAACTATTGCATGCGTGTAACTTCCGATCTGTTCTACTATAGTTAACTGTTGTATGCGTGTAACTCCCGATCTGTTCTACTATAGTTAACTATTGCATGCGTGTAACTCCCGGTCTGTTCTACTATAGTTAACTGTTGTATGCGTGTAACTCCCGATCTGTTCTACTATAGTTAACTGTTGCATGCGTGTAACTCCCGATGTGTTCTACTATAGTTAACTGTTGTATGCGTGTAACTCCCGATCTGTTCTACTATAGTTAACTATTGCATGCGTGTAACTTCCGATCTGTTCTACTATAGTTAACTGTTGTATGCGTGTAACTCCCGATCTGTTCTACTATAGTTAACTATTGCATGCGTGTAACTCCCGGTCTGTTCTACTATAGTTAACTGTTGTATGCGTGTAACTCCCGATCTGTTCTACTATAATTAACTGTTGCATGCGTGTAACTCCCGATTTGTTCTACTGTAGTTAACTGTTGCATGCGTGTAACTCCCGATCTGTTCTACTATAGTTAACTGTTGTACATTCCTCTCTCCTTTTAAAAATGTCTTCACACCTGAAGACACCAACCCAGGATCTTTATCCTCTGGCAGGCATTTTCACCTGTCAGTTCCAGGGGCTGGTCTACGGCACCAAATGTAACAGGAAGGGAGAAAATGCAACGGACCAGACCGGGACTCGAACCCGGGTCCCCTGAATCTCTAGTCAGGTGCTCTACCAACTGAACTATCTGGCCACCGGCGATCGAACCCGGCTGACCGCTACACGTGTAACTCCCGATCTGTTCTACTATAGATAACTGTTGTATGCGTGTAACTCCCGATCTGTTCTACTATAGTTAACTGTTGCATGCGTGTAACTCCCGATCTGTTCTACTATAGTTAACTGTTGTATGCGTGTAACTCCCGATCTGTTCTACTATAGTTAACTATTGCATGCGTGTAACTTCCGATCTGTTCTACTATAGTTAACTGTTGTATGCGTGTAACTCCCGATCTGTTCTACTATAGTTAACTATTGCATGCGTGTAACTCCCGGTCTGTTCTACTATAGTTAACTGTTGTATGCGTGTAACTCCCGATCTGTTCTACTATAGTTAACTGTTGCATGCGTGTAACTCCCGATGTGTTCTACTATAGTTAACTGTTGTATGCGTGTAACTCCCGATCTGTTCTACTATAGTTAACTATTGCATGCGTGTAACTTCCGATCTGTTCTACTATAGTTAACTGTTGTATGCGTGTAACTCCCGATCTGTTCTACTATAGTTAACTATTGCATGCGTGTAACTCCCGGTCTGTTCTACTATAGTTAACTGTTGTATGCGTGTGTAACAGGAAGGGAGAAAATGCAACGGACCAGACCGGGATTCGAACCCGGGCCCCCTGAATCTCTAGTCAGGTGCATATTATGTTACAAGTAGGCCTACGCCTACGTGTTTCCATTTCAGCGGCGCGGAGTCTAGCTGTATATAATCATTCAGGATGAATATTGAGTATGTCCATTGCATAGTTTGGCTCAGCCGAGATTAATTGCTTATATGAACATTATATTTGTGTACTGGAACTCAGTCCTGTAGTCCTGCATTGTACTTATGTGTTCCAAGTTCAGCCCGTTTGGTCCCTCAGTACTATAGGTCTCTCTCTCTCTCTCTCTCTCTCTCTCTCTCTCTCTATATATATATATATATATATATATATATATATTATGTTTGACGTTGCCCACATAACGTCACAAGGATGACGTCATAATGGAACTTGTTTACATTGTTTAAAAATCTACTGACGAGCCCGCAGGGCGAAAGCGCTATAGATAAAAGTTTGAGTATTGGATTTTATTTTTTGACTTTATATATATATATATATATATATACAAGGGCGGATCCAGAAGGGGGAGGGTCTGTATCCCCTTTTTGCGGACCAAAAAGTTTAAGAGTTATTCAATTCAAAATGATATGAAAGGTCTAGGATAAATAAGACGACACACTAATAAATATATTTACGATATTTTTCGTCAGATACAAGTATCACTTAAGAATTCTTAAAAAAGTATATGTAACATAATAAAAGTTTTGTTTAAGAAGTAGATAATTTGAAAGTGAAAAAGATAAAGTGCCAGGAAATGCTCATAATGCAGTTTATTTTGCATCATTTACCCTTAGAGCTTCAGATTCCTGGAGAGTAACTTTTAAATCAGCTTTTCTTTTCCTTTCATGACGATTAGAATGACTTGAACTCTGGAAACAATTAGTAAATAAATTAAACATTGTCTCAAGATATTCCCTAACCAGCAAAGGGTGTAAATGGGGTGGACGTAGTGAAAAGCACGGTTTTAAAAGATCAAGTGCTAGACACACACACACACACCTTCACAAATTCCTGGATCCGCCTATGATATACATTAAGTTGATTATATTTATTCCTGTCTTGCGTTGGAATAATTTTTATTTAGATATTAATTTCAGTTAAAACACCCCCTTAAATCATGATTGTTAAAAGTAGTTTTAAGACATATTCATGTCGTTTTCTACATCACATTCGGGTCTTATATTCTCCAAACAAATTTTAATGTTGATGTAAAGTTAGTGTCCGACTTTGCATTCAATAACGAAGTTTTACTGTTCGATTTGAAATTTCATATTCATTTCTTTTACACTTTTTGTTAAGTTTAATTGATTAATCTAACTTCTAGTGCCCTCTTGGGTCTTCGATTTTCCCGGTTTTCAGTATTTTTTATGATGAAGTGGGAATAATAACTGCAACACCGGTAATCGACGACAGTGGTACAATTCTTTAAAGTTTAATCACAATGGAAGATGAATTTATTGCATTCAACATCAAGTTGTCCCACTCACGATCACTTTACCCTATATGTACACACACAATTTTCTCTTGTTTGGACTCGATTCTCCTAATTCTTGATTCCATAAACAGTGCACACCTGAACAAACCCAATTCAAATTGGCAACTCTGGTATGTTTAGTTACAGTTTTAATGTTAATTATTTCTAAGATTATACATGCAACTCGAAGGCTGATATCAACAATAACTTATGTCCCCAATTAAGTAAGTATTACATCAATATTTTGGAAAAACTTTAACAATTACATTAATCCTACATAAACAAAAACATTAATTGTACAATTTGTAAACGTTTTATTGCTGCGTTCAAGATCGTAGTGGCTAGCCTATAGGGCTAGGTGTGGCGGCTGTTTGTTGCATTTTACAATTATTTCAAGACGGAGAGACAACAAAACTATATTTAGCGACTTTTCGTCCCGAAATAACGAAAAGACGACAAAATGATAATATTAGCTACTTTTTCACCTCAACATAACAAGAAGACAACAAATTGTAAAATGGCACAAATCAGCCACCATACCTAGCCCATGTCTAACGGCTACGATCTTGGACGCAGCCCAGACAGTACTCTTGCGCGGTCAGTCTGATCTCACTAAGTCACTTGTCCTTTTCTGTAACCAAAAAGAAATATTTATTAGCTGTTACGAAAATAACGAAGTTGTTCCGTGTACCATCGCACATTCTCGGGCGGAAAAACAATGCGCTTCATGAAGTATGCTTGCGACAAAGTTGCGTAAAGCCCTCGTTTTGGGGTTGGTTTATTTTTTTAATGAAATTTATTTCATAAACATTTACATTTCTGATGTTTTTGTTATCTGATAAATACATACTGTAGGCATAATGATAGCCATTTCCCAGTGAATGCGTTGCAGTTGTAGACATTCAATGCGCGTATTTATTCAGTACGTCTACCGACTGGGGAACTCCGACAGAAATGAAAGTATAAGAATGCAAATTCATATAAAAAGATAAATTACATTTTTGAAAATACGTGAGGGTATGAACTGCAACGCTGTACCCCGGCATACTTTTCAGTAGACCATATACATTTGCTATATTATATATATATATATATATATATTATTACCTGTAATGCTAAGCCTATATCATATAGGTCTATTTATAGAAATGCAGTTTTCATATGTTAATAAAGTTCTCGTTCACGAATTTACTATTGTCTCATGTCTGACTGAGTGCATGACCACTTATAATTGATAAATAGACAGATTCGTAAACTACTTTAGAGCTATCAAATCTAATGTTAACAGTCATAAAAGACAACTAAGAACGATGATATATCAAATAACTAATTTTCTAAGCAATATTAATTGTTCGGTTAGGTACCTCTCACAAGAAATCAGGATATATCGCATTTCTTACAACTATCAGACTTTATACTAGAATATGGAGATGTCTCTGTAAGATTTCTTGGATTCAAAGGACCTCGACAATACCTTGTAAATTTACCAATTGTGAACTCTGTCGAAAACAGGAAGCGCCAGGAGTTAGGACACTTTTGAGGAATAAGTAGCTGCAGAACTGTAGCTCTCTGATGAAAAAATATTGGGACAAATCAGATTGGAATTGACTGGCTACCTAACATGGTTACGTCAACAAGCGTTGGGTCGTATGAGGCTCTAATGTATATTTGAAGGTATATTTGGGCACACGTATAATAGGAATATATATATATATATATATATATATATATATATATATATATATATATATGTTAGGAATTTTTCAATATTAAATTTACGAGACGGCGATGCAAGAATGTAGAGATATAAGGCCTCAACCGTGTGCCGTAAATCGAAGGTTGTTTTTTTTATAAGATGTGGATCTGTAGCTCTCTGGTCTGTCGCAATATGTTTTTAGAGAGCTACAGTTCTGCAGACCTAATGAATAAGGAGAACAAAAACAGATAATTCCCATTAATATCAAAATTCCATGCCTTTGGAGCAACTCAATCAAAATATTGTAAAACTAGTGTCCGTAAATTCGAATCGCCGAAGAATATCTTTAACCAGGCAAATAATCATGTGAAAACCCGAGATATTCGGGGGGGGGGGGGGGGGGGCTTCGCTAGTTCGCCCCGAGGACCTATTGGGACGTTTCCCTGGACCCATTGGTGGCCTCTAGCATTGCGAAATCTGCGAAAACATCGAAAGACTTGTCCCTGGAATCCCACTGGGGGCCGCCTAAGACCCCCACTTGCTCTAGATCCGCTGCTCTCCCTCCCCAAATAGATTTCCCTTCCGATGCCTAAGCATGGGATATTAAATGTACTCATAATCGCCTTTTAAAAATAGATAATGACTTAGCAGGTAATATTCTAATTTCTCTACCTGCACAGGTAAGTAAAACCGCTACTTTCGGTTTATTATCTTGACTTGAGTTCTTGTTCTTGTTCGAGGGGTGATGGGTAACAAGCCTGTGAAACAGCGATGGATAGACGCCAAGAATAGGTACTGAGGTAGTTTGTCTAAGTAGTCGTCAACATACGAAAGAAGTGAGTTTTAAAATTTTCACTATACACCCATTTTTTTATTCCCAAGATTTGTTGAAAGACGGTCTAGATCTACGAATTACGAAAACACACTCGTTAACGCAAAGCCTGAGGAAGAAGGAGAGTATGCCAAACTGGCAGTTAGCGGTGTATATGAGGAGATTCGTCGTTTAAAGGTTAGAGATGAGCTGTTTGTGGTGGCCATAGATATCGGGACATCGTCTTCCGGGTATGCTATCTCTGTGTACGATGAGTATAAACGGGATCCTCTACAAATCAGCACTTTCAGCTGGAAGTCAAAGACAGACGGATTCCAGCACTTCAAGACACTGTCTGCCGTTCTGATGAATCCGGACGGAGAAGTTCGGAGCATTGGGTATGATGCAGAGTACCATTACATCAATATACTATCAGATCACGAACGCCAGGAGTGGTTTTATTTCCAGAATTTCAAGATGAGGCTGTATGATCAAAAGGTAGTCAGTGCAAGTTTATCTGTTTATAATACAAGTATTCCTCAATAACTGGATGATATAGTATCTAAAGTCTTTGCCGTTAGTTTGAATCCATAACTGTTGTTTATTAAAGATAATGTGCCATGACCGTTAACCAAGGTCAAGGACACTACTAGTATTAAAAAACCACACACAATTGTTAAATAATATACCAATATATCTTATTTATCCCCTGAATACTATTTAATGATGTACTGTTTATTGATATTCACAAATAAAAGGATGTGACTTAAACAAACAAAAGGATTTTTTGTCTGGGTTACATCTTTGTAATTGAGACACATTAGGGGTTCATGGTTTGTAATGGAGACATATTAGGGTTCATACTTTGTAATGGAGACATATTAGAGGTTCATACTTTGTAACTGAGACATATTAGGGGTTCATACTTTGTAATGGAGACATATTAGGGGTTCATGCCTTATCATGGAGACATATTAGGGGTTCATACCATGTAATGAAGACATGTTAGGGGTTCATTCTTTGTAAATGAGACATATTAGGGGTTCATGCTTTGTAACTCAGCCATATTAGGGGTTCATGCTTTGTAAATGAGACATATTAGAGGTTCATACTTTGTAACTGAGACATATTAGGGTTCATACTTTGTAATTAAGACATATTATGGGTTTATACTTTGTAATGGAGACATATTAGGGGTTTGTACTTTGTAATTGAGACACATTAGGGTTCATACTTAATAATTAAGACATATTAGGGGTTCATACTTTGAAATATATTAGGGGTTCATACTTTGTAATGAAGACATATTAGGGGTTCTTACTTTGAAATTGAGATATATTAGGGGTTCATACCTCGTAATGGAGAGATATTAGGGGTTCATACTTCGTATCTGAGAGATATTAGGGGTTCATACTTTGTAATGGAGATATATTAGGGGTTCATACTTTGTAATTGAGAGATATCAGGGGTTCATACTTTGTAATGGAGAGATATTAGGGGTTCATACTTTGTAATTGAGTTATATTAGGGGTTTATACTTTGTAATTGAGAGATATTAGGGGTTCATACTTTGTACTACGGAAGTTCCGAGTTCCCTAAGAGTTATTTCCCTTTGTCGAACTCTTCCGTAAAATATGATGACAGTGGGTACATTTTCTAATTACTATCGTTGTATTATTTCTTAAAAGATGATATCCAGAGGAAAGGCAACTTTAGTGAGTTTATGAGTATTGGATAAAAAAATGGCTCAAACAAATACTGTTAATTGCCATCTTTCTTTGATAAAAGCGTCACTCATGTAGAAGAGGAAACGAATAATGATTTAATAGCCAATTTGATGGTCTTATTCAAACAGATTATGCTTGATATGGCCAGAATATACATACCAGTGATTGATATAAACAAAAGTTACGCTTTTATTACATTAATCGTACGTAATCGTTATGTACAATGCCAGTCTACGATATAATGTATACATTGTGTACCCACCATACGTCATAAAATGCGAAAGAGTTCGACAAAGGGAAATAATTTTTGTGTAACTCGGAACTTGCGTATTGAGATATATTAGGGTTCATACTTTGTAACTGAGACACATTAGGGTTCATACTTTGTAATTAAGAGATATGAGGGATTCATACTTTGTAATTGAGATATATTAAGGGTTCATACTTTGTAATTGAGAGATATAAGGGGTCCGTACTTTGTAATTGAGACATATTTGGGGTTCATACTTGACACAAAGGTTGCTTATGACCAGGATCAAAAGAATTAGAAATATTTTTTATCAGAAGGACATCCGGTTCTAAGAGTTTTAAAGATGCAGACTTTCACCTTTTCCTCAGCACACTTCTAATTTGTGATATTCAAAGTTACCATTAAAACCCATGAGCCTCTTGTTTTATGCTTGTAACATCAATTTAAACTTTTTTGTGCATACTTTATTTTGTTAGGACGAAAGATGAAAAGGGGGTTGAGAGTTCATACTACTGCGTGAGAGTATATGCATGACTTAGGGAGGGCCCGTATCATCTACCGTGTGTCAGTTTCACAGGAGTAGTGAGGTTTTAGTCTAATGACATAAAATCTGCGTGTTGTATATCCAAATTCCGGGTGTAAAGATGATTCCTATTTATCTGGAACCAGTATTAAATACCAGTATTAGCTAACAGCTATGGCTTTACTACCTATATTTTAATATGAGGGGACAGTGAATTACGACCTTCCTCCATCGGAGTTAAGCTGCTAATTAACAGACAAAAGGACTATATTAGTACTATATTTATGATTACTAATCTGTTCCCCAGAAAGATTCAAGTGACTAATAGTTTACTGCTTTACATCTGATAGAGCACCCTCATACCTAGGGATTCTTGCTGACCTCACAGTGGCGTTTGCTTGTTATGGAAAGTTATTCGGAACACGGGCAATTGTATCGCTTGGGATAGAATTTACTATTAAAGAATACACTTTAATTGTAAATTCGAACCCAAGCGATACAATTGCCTGTGATTCGGAGTATGAAAATCTAAATACACATCTTATTTCACAAAATATAATGAAGCCATATCCAGGTTATTTGCGGCGTTATATATAAACAATGGGAGCAATTTTTAGATTCCAGTACAAATTACCCAATATTTCCATTGTTTATACTTATAGACCCACATATTACAAACAACATCGATATTCATTTCTTAGATCGATGTTTATCGAACACAGTGGCGGATTTAGAGGGGGCGCAGTCGCCCCTCCCCCCCCCTAAAATTTTCAAATTTAAGGTAAATCGCGGTATCTTAGCTTGTTTCGGAAAATGTACTAAACCATAAAAGAAGCAATAATTTCTTCCACTCCCGGAGAAATAAGCGACAATCTTTTGATTTCTTGAATTACTTTATTGGGAGAAATTTTTTCCAAAAAACCCTTAAAATTTGGGTCATTTTATTAATTTCACCTTATTAGAATTATAGAAAATAGTACAAATGACTAATAGGAGAAATATTTCAAGCCCCATAAAATCTGTAAAATCCAGGAGCTTCCGGGGGCTTCGCCCCCTGGACCCCCACCAGGGCTGGACCCACTGCCTCATAAAGTGGCACCCCCGTAACCGCAATTTCTGGATCCGCCCCTGGAACATATGTAGAATCAATAGAATTACTTGTTTATGATTGTTTTTCATGACTGACGTCACAAAATAATTAACTTCCTCGTATTTTCTACGACATTTTAAATACATGTACACTGTACATTCTACATTTTGCTTTCAACATGATATAGCACAGGCTTTAAATGGTCGTAACTCTGAACTGACCGTGACAAAAATACTAGAAACTCGACACGGTTTTATGTGTTGAGAATTAGGCCTATATTCTTTAAAAATTGTTTGCAAAATATCGCATCTCAACGCGTCCACCCCGGTCGCGGTAGGCCAGTGGTAGAGCGTTCGCTTTCTAACTGGGAGGTCATGAGTTCGAGCCTAAGACGTAAACATAGGTTGTGGCTGCTCCTTCGCGAATATGACCTTAAATCGTACGGGACGTACGTGTTGCGGCAGACGTTGGCACTTTAAAACATGGTTAAAGAACCCTCACTGCTACGGCTCAGAGCATAGGTCTAAATTTGTGGTACTTCACTTGCAGCTGGTGACGTCTTAATGCGATTGAAATATTCTCGAAGAGACGTAAAACAAACAGTCAAAGCGTCCAATAGAACATTTACAATACAGGAACATGTAATTATATCAAAGCGTCCAATAGAACATTTACAATACATGAACATGTAATTATATCAAAATCTGATTACGGGGAGAAGGAAGTCTCAGTCGCAACAATAGCTGTCGGAAACCCTACTGTTGTCAACTTTGCAGATTGTTTATTGCAAACTATTTGCATCGTATTTACAGATATCTCGAGATCTTATTCTTCATGACGTTAGAGGAAAGCCCCAAAAAGCACTGAAGGTATTTTCCTCCATCATAAAAGGGTTAAAGGAAGATTTTGCAAGCCGACTGGAGGAACGAGTTAGTCATTTTGGAGCAAATTGTGTCGATGAAGAGGTTCACTGGGTCCTTACTGTTCCCGCGATATGGGACGAGAAGGCCAAACAATTTATGAGAGTTGCAGCACAAGAGGTTCGTCATTATAAAGGACCATCCCATCCTACTCAGCATTTGAATCATATTCTGTTTTGCTCATATAACAATATCTTGTACATATACATGTATTCATGGAAATTTGTTATCATGCTTATCACAAAGTAAACTGTTCTAGGCATGTCATAATTGAACGTGTATGCTATTTACAATTACTCAGAGCTCTGTATCAATATAAATAACATTTTCTGCCCTGACAATATCATCTTGGTAATAATAAAGCAGTAGTGTGCAGCCAATCGTAACCATCACGGTAAGCTCTTGGTGTGTTTTTTTAGCAGCTCACGAAAAAAATCTGATGAGTAGTATCTGGAACATTTTCAGGCTGGAATTTTAAACGACAAGCTTTCCATCGCCCTGGAGCCGGAAGCAGCGGCCCTCTACTGCCGTTATTTGCCGATAGAGAAACTCTCTGGATCGGATTGTGACGATGGAAAATCCAAACTGATGACATTCTCCCCTGGAGCTCAGTATCTTATTGTTGACCTTGGGGGTTGGTATATATTAACATATGGTAGTTGTTAAAACAAGTATATCTTACTTTACAATTAATTTTTTAAATCAAATTCGATATCTTCGCAGATCCTTACAAGTTACAGTAACCGTAAATGATAGATAAAATAACCTGCTAATGACATACTTAGCATTATGTAAGAACTTACATCCATGAATGATATATATACTGGTAATCCTATCATTAACGAACTTTCATGGGAAGTTCAGCGTCAACGTGCTAATGATAGATTGGAAGCAATTTCATCCACTATATAATGTTTTATGATATTTCATTAGTGGATATTGTATCGTTGACGATTACTGCAATCACAGGAACTGGTAATTTTGCTGTACATAATAATAGTAGGAATCTATACCACATCACCCCCTGATAAGAACAGGTGGTTTTTTATAAGGGTGTGGTGTGGTACAGACCCCTACTATATATTATTACAGACAAAATAACCGGTTCCTTTGCTACCATATTATATTCTTTACTATGACAGGAGGAACGGTGGACATTACTGTACACAAGATACAATCCGACGGTGCTATACAGGAAGTGACATCAGCCTCAGGCGGCGACTGGGGGTCTCTGGCTATAAATGACGAGTTCATCAAATTTATGGAGGATCTAACAGCACCCGAGATCATGAGGACCATCCAACGATCGCACCCCGATGATTTTCTGACTTTTATGTCGGCTTTCGAAAACAAAAAGAGGGTTTTCTCAAAAAGCGACGAAAGAGTAATTCTCCAGATCCCGCAGTCCATTCGTGATATAATGTGCGAGAAACTTGGCAAGTCTATGGAAAGCCACATCGAGGAAATTAATAGAACACAGGATGTGAAACTTCAGCGTGACAAAATGTTTATTTATAACGAAGCTTTCACTAGTCTTTTGAATGGCACGATTGAGAAAATAATTCTCCATGTGCATGCCATACTTGATTCGCACAAACTCAGCGTAGACAGTATTGTTCTTGTAGGTGGGTTTGCAGAATGTGATCTACTAAAGTCGACTTTTAAAACATCATTTCCGAAAACTAGAATAATTGCTCCGGATGATCCTGTCCTTGCAGTGCTGAAAGGTGCCGTATTATTTGGAAGAAATCCCCATGTTTTGCGGGCGCGGGTTTGTCGCTATACATATGGGGTTTGCACCACTGTTGATTATATCGAAAACCGTTTTCCTTCAAGTAAAAAGATCATTCTTGGAGGGAAAGCGCTCGCAAAAGACGTTTTTAACATTCATATACAAGCAAATGAGACGGTTCATATTGGGCAAAGAGGTAACGAGAAGAGATACTTTTTAAACAGGGATGACCAAGATCGATTACATCTTGAAATTTTTGCCACGAAGAACAGAGACCCTATGTTTGTTACAGATGAAGGGGTGGTTTATTTAGGAATGCTAGACATCATGGTTCCGAAGTTACAGACACAGTCCGCAGACAAACGTCACTTCCTCGTCAGTTTCCTATTGGATGGCACGGAGATGGAGGTGGTAGCTGTTGATTCTGCAACAAATACAACAACAGCGACCAAATTTGATTTCATTGGTTAAAAATATCCAAGTCAATTGACGAATGTACGGTAGATACTTTCTTTGATCACAGTAAATGCCGATACTCTTGCATTTATTAATGATACAGAAGAAAGTATACTGTATTGATGGCTGTTTAGATCCTATTGCTTAGCAATGGGTCAAGAACTACTCTATGTGTACAAAGTAAAATAGATGATATTTTTAAAAAAAATGAATAAAGGTCCTGGTTCTCTGATAATTGTAATGGTATTAGGTATAAGTTTATAAATACTAGTTACATAGAGCATTGCCGTGGCTGCTTTTTATTATATGTAGAGCTTTGGTGTTTTCATTGCGTTAGAGACCAGTCAATATTTATCGGGGAGTTGGGACCGGTGCAAAATGCAATAGGACACACATTTGTTTGGCTTGCATACTTTTTTTTAAAATTTCAACACTGATAGGAAGTAATATTTTTTATTGCAAATGTATCAATGGGTAAAAAAAGATATAAAATAGTATTTCAAACTTTTTAAAAATTCAAATCCTAGAACTTGTCTATCGTACAAACAATAATGCTGAATTGTATGCATGCTTTATTTCATGTCCTAGTTGAATATACTAGAGGCAATTTGCAATGAAATACTGGACCTTTGAAATTTTTTAATATCAAAACATGTCATTAACATTTATATTGTCTTGATAGGGATAATAAAGAGAATATAATTATGAGCAGTTCAGTGTGTGTTTCTGGAAACGCCGAAGACATCAAAACATATGGTGCATCAGGTATATGAACCCTGGCAGGTTTTATAACATAGAGTTTATATTCTATCGTCGCACGCCACGGCTCTTACGTACGCTCCTCTTAGAAAGGGAAGCGCACGTTTCGGCCGTGGCGTGCGACGATGACATTGTTCATATCATATAATTTTGTTTTCATGTACATGTTGGCTTTTAGTTTAATATTTCCTCTCAACAAAAAGCGACAGGGTGTTGCTGAAAAAACATGAGGAATTGGACTGGAATGAAATGTTCGAAAACAACTTGATCGAAAAGCAAACAGTTGCAACATTGAACATCACAAGTTAGGTGTATTTCATAATAAGGCATAAAAGACTCGAGCTGTTACCGAACAAAGACTGGAGATTATTATATACTTTCAATTTCATCTCTTCTTTTTTCTTTAAAACTTTGAGGGCATATATCACACGATATATGCCCGGAAACATTCCGGCCCGCAAACATTACGTCACAATCAAATTTCTCCGCCGTTAATTTTCAAATTTTTCGTGTTTTTCATCTTTTACTCAGTCAAACTGATAAAGTTATTGTTAAAAATAAAATTATTGTTAGTTTCTAAATGAAATTGAAAGTATATAATAAAAAGGTTATAGACTTTGTATGTGAAAATATGACGACCGATTTTTTTGGCGCGTAGACGGACCGAGCTTGGTCACAAGAGCGGCGGATCTAGCACATCGGCACCGAACAAAGACTGGAGATTATTATCGGCCACAAGAGCGGCGGATCTAGCACATCGGCACCGAACAAAGACTGGAGATTATTATCGGCCACAAGAGCGGCGGATCTAGCACATCGGCACCGAACAAAGACTGGAGAATGATAAATCTTTTTTTTTTTTTTTTTTAATTTATAACATGCATAAATAAGAGGTCGACACATCGCTCACCAGAGTCACCGTGGCCCATATTCAAACTTTCTCCAATATTTGTATGTATAACTTTTAATCCCCCATTGTGGCCCCATGGGGGGGGGGGGCATGATTTTAATTAACAAACTTGAATCTCCACTATGTCTAAAAGCTTTCATGTAAATCTCATCTCTTCTATTTTCTTTTTAATTCTAATTGCTTTGCTTAATGTTTCCCTTCATAGTTAATTTTATCACCAGTCAAATCTCATGTTACATAACAAATGCAATAATATAGAGGGTCATTAAAAAAATATGTAGACTTTTGCCATAACTTTTTTTCAGAACGTCATATGACATCAAAAATTGGGAGAAATAATCTGACAATAAATGATTTTAATTATACTGAAGAACATTCAGGGTTTTTTTCATGAATCCTGGGTTGAGGGTGGGGCTAAATTCAGGAATTAAAATGGACTTCATACATGAAAATAGGGGGGGGGGGCTTTAAAGGTCATCTTTAGAACAGCAAGGCCATGTTAGTCACATTGATGAATCTCCATATTGTGTGGATTCAAGTTCAGTTAAGTCACAACACCATAGGGCTAGGTTGGGGTCTTAATTTGTCATGGGATTATAGAGGATAAGGTTCTTTTAAATCTTCAAAGGATAACTCAGGTGAGCATTGTGGTGCCACCCATGGTTTTTCATTTAAGTTTAACATTTTTGACTTTCTTGAAAACTTGCCCATTTAAAAAAAATGCTTTCGAACATGATTGGAAGTCCACTGGGGCAAGTATCATTTTTTTTGGTGAGCCTACAAATCAAGCAATAGTAACCTACTGATACATGCAACTAAAAGCTGTTTACTGGACGGAACAGTGCAATCCAAAACCATAGTACAGCACTCTGTCCTGCAGTTGGAAGCTGCCAATGCACATTTTCATGGACATCCATAAAGACATTTTAGGTCCCATTTGGATGAGACCTCAAATACCGAGGCCCCGTGTCACAATAAAGATCCCTCCCTGCTCAAAGGCCGTAATTGCTGAGAATTGGCCTAAATTTGCAGTCCTTCACCTTGCAATGGTGACATCTCCACATGAGTGAAAAATATGATGTTGACCTTAAGCAATATACAACCAACCAATCCATTTGTGTTGATGTGTGAACAATATTAAAAAAATACACAGCTTGGATTTTGGAAGCAAGCTGTGAATTTTGGGGAGCCTTGGCAAAAATTTGCAGTCTCCACCCTTATATATACAGTATTATTTCTGTCATCCTTAGCAAACCAAGAAAGAAGTTTTCCACTTGTTCAATATAATAAAAAAATTCAAAACGCTAGGTAGAAAGCACTTTTTATCATTTAGATCTGATGGCATTTAAGTCATCTGAACACATATTTACTTGCTTTTACAACATTAATAAATAGTTACATGGAATGATTCATATTTCTACACAGAGATATCACAATATCAACACTAGTTTGTACAGTTCTACCGACATTTTAAAATGCTTATCCTCAAGTATGAAATGAAATGCTAACCTATTTTGACCTTCACTAATTCCAGTCAATCTGAATGGAGAAAAAGCCGCTCACTCTTACCATAAACAGCACCCAGTAACTTGAATGATTTTACCATAATGAATTCTTAATATGTGCATTCAGATTGTTACTACAAAGTAAAACATAACACAATATGAAAAGTGAAAAATAATCAAGAAGTCTTCCTAATGCTTTGTATCAAAACAATTGAAGATAAAAGAAAATCTATTTTGTATCTTTGTTAAAATGACCCAAGGTCAAAATAGGCTATCAAATCATTTAGTCATCACTAAACTTAATAAACAAACCAATGATAAGTCATGCCTTTATAATGGCTTGCTGATCAAAGAACAGTACATATGTTGCGTATATTGCTTTTTGGGTCAAATGCTTCAGTTGTTTTCATGTGAAACTGAGTGAATGTTGATACTGTGACATTGATAAAATGAAACTTCAAACATACATACAAGGTTATTTAAGAACATGTGAAATGGCATGAAACTATGGCAGTTTAACTGGTGAAAAGGCTGTGCAGTTCAAACAAATCAAAATCACAATGATACAACGAGTACTATTTAAACAGCCTGAATAATGGCAAAAGCTACCTTACATCCTGGCAAATGACAAAATGACAAAAGTAATGGGCAAAAAACTATGTTTACAGATAATAATTAAATCCTGATGGTTCCTATTCATAATATAAATATGAAAAGGAAAAAATATGAATCAAGCTCAAAAATACTAAAATATAACATAACTTGATGTAAATAATGATGTAAAGAGACAACACATACCATATATAAGTTGTTCCTTGAGATCAAAAGTTTATGGATTTCTGATCATTTCCATCTCTTTAACCTCTAATTTCCTGTCCATATGTACTGTTTAGCATTGACAAAATGGACTGAGACTTTTCAACAATATCATTTCAAAATTTAAACCAGTTAATGAATACACAGTACTTTCCAAGCTATGCCAACAAAAATCACAGCAATATCATCAATTTTATCACAGAAGCCAATCATGATATTTCAATGTGAACGAATGTACATTGAATTTTAGTTATCTTTTCTTTATCACAATATTAAGTACTGGTTTGAATTCAATGGTACCTGAATTCAGAGTGACAGAAATTTGATGTTACATACGCGAGGTAGATAATATATAATTTCAAAGTCTGAAGTTAAGTTGACGAGATGAAGTGGCAATTTTGACTAGAACTTGCTCACAATAGCTTTAATAATCAATACCTATTACCACAACCTAAACAAAAGAAAATGGAAAAATATGAAAGTGTTGCAAATTCCAATTTCAAAAACATCAAATTTAAACAATAGATTCTTTTTGAGTGCCTGAAGGACTTGTGGTAGTGACTAGACTTTCTCCAGTTTCCACAAAGCCAGAACTTGTGTCACTTTCCTCATTGGTCAAGTCTTTGATGTTGGTGAGAGTATTGTTGTCCACTCGATTGTCTGTCAGGGTGGAACTGTCCATCATGGAGTCACTGGTCTGGCTAGTCTGACTGGAGTCCATAGACTTCATGGAATCCATTTTTTCATAATCCCAAATCAAGCTTCCAGTTCCAGAGGTTACTTCAGAAGGACAGTAGGATTCAGTAGAATGAGACAGGTCAGATGTGTCCTCCTTGGTTTCCTCTATGTGTAGACTTTCACCTTCAAATTCTTCTAGGTCTAATCCTTTTTGTCCCCGAATGTCAGGAGATAGACAACTGTTTGGTGACACAAGTTCAGGTTTTGTTTCATTGCTATTTTTGCTAATTTGGACAATGTCCTCTGTTATTTGCTTTAAATTATCAGGTGTCACTGGTGCAGGGAGGCCCTGAGGTACTTCAAACACATCAGCATCATTACAGGACTGGATGAGACGAGCTCCGTTCTCACTGACATGGTCTATTGGTACCTCCTCACAAGAATGCACCATCCTGTCATCTTCTGAATGAATTTGCAGACCACGTGTAGGTGAACAAGAGTCTGAATAAGTTTTCATTCTGTGCCGGGGGCTTCCTGTGGGAGAAGTGCGGTCCTTCTCATACAGGAAGTTAGCTGAACGTCTTTTCATTTTCTTTTCGGCAGAGGATTCTACTGAAGAAATGGATCTTCTGTACACATGACTTGCTGGGGATTTGTCTAAATCACCAAATGCTGGTGATCTAGCTTTTCTCCTCATTGCAGGGGAACTGTTCTCACTGTGACAAGGGGAACCTCCCAGTTTGGACAGATTCTCCAATGATCCTGGGTCTGCCAAGTTCACTTTGTATATCAGTTCCTCAAAATCCATTGACAGTCTTTTGTTGGCCTTTGTCTCCTTGTCACATTTTCTCATTAGCATCTGACATTTGTCATGAAGTTGCCTGTGAAAATATATATAAATAAAGCTTGAATATCTGAATTGTATTTTACCAAGAAGTTCATTAGAATGTAGTACATTTTAAATTTCCATAGCAATATCTAGCTGTAAAGTATACATACTAACTAGGTGTAATAATATGGCAATATATCAATCATGTTCATCACAAGTCTATATGATACACATTACATATTATCAGTATGATATTGTGATACAGTTATTAGTTAAATTTGTCATTGATCTGGAATGATTCTAAGTGTGGCAAAAGTTTAAAAAATGTGTTTTTGTTAAACCTTATCATTCTTTCTACAGTTAGGGAAATACATCTCGTTACAGTAGGTTGTGATTTTTATCTTGGAAATACTAAATGTATTTCTAGTATAAAATATATACATTCACTGTGTGTATTCTGCTTAATTTCTATTGAAATCCATTGCTTGTCATTTGCAACTATCAAAACACATTTTGCTTCAATCTAGATAGATCAGGAGGTTTTTTAGTGTCACTTGACCGCGTGTGAATATACACATTTCACGAACTCCGCAATCTATTTTGTGGCATTATTAGAAAATATGTTTTCTGGTTTATTTTTACCTTTTATTTGAATTTAGAATAATAGAGAATTTTTTCTTATATTATACAATTATTTTCCTTAATGGACTATATCCCTTTACCAAAATTCAAATAAGGAAATCATTACCAAATATGGAAACAAGTCAACATCTGGTGATTTTCAGCCGTTATGTTTAAATAACTTACAGGTCAATAATATATATATTTTGTGTACTTGGAAGCATTTATTTCTTTAAAATACCGAAAAAATATAAACATCAATAATAAAATGTCTCTCTTTGGTTTGTTAATTAAACAGGAGATGAAGGTTACAAACATTGCAGAAAAAAAAATGCATAACCCGCATTAGCAGGTGATGTAAATATTTAACAAACCAAAGTAAGCATTTATGATGGACAGAAAACTAAAAAATCTCAAGTTATTAAAGTCCTATTTGTATCATGATGTGTATCGTGAGGTAACCTGTGGTACTCGGGTGTAATGTTAACAGTGTGCACGGCAGACATCTCTTTCTAAGAATTGTCAATTATTGACAGATGACCCAATTATTTGTTTAACCTCCAAATCCCAAAGGGGCACCATATACACACAGCATTAGTCGTCTTACTTTTCATGATCAGTCTTCATGCTGATAATGGCCTCCAAGTTTTCTATCTTTTGCTGCTGTGCAATTATTTTCTCTTTAGCATTTCGAAGTTCTTCCGACTGTTGAATAAAAATACATTGATAATCAAAAAGTGATGTACTTGTTTAAATACTATGGACACTTCAATAAGTAGACACATTTTCTTTTATTTTTCTGCTATAGAAAAGGAAACAATGGAAAACTGTATACCCTGGTAGTAGTATACAATAATTTCTCCAAAACACATCTTCAGTAAATGATTTATTTTCCATCTTAAATTGCACATAAGGTATAAATGAATTGTTAGAATAATCAACTGTAACAAAAGTGAAACTTGTGTGTATCTACTCATTCAATAACCATATATCAAAATTCAGATTCCCAAGTTGTAGAGAAAAGTCCAGAAAACTACATTTGGCAAAAATCACTCAACGGTGACAAAACTTACACTTGATCTGTAAACATACAGTAATAAACCTAATACTAAATTTCAGCTTCCTAATCAAGGCATGATGGAAAGAAGAACAAAACACCAAGTGGGACAGATAGACAGACGGACGAAGAGGATATCTTTAGTCCCCTTCGGTTTCACCAGAAGGGGACTAATTACCTATTAGCCAAAAATAGTCCTCTCATATAAAACAGTTCTAGAGAATCCTGAATTTGTAGAACAAACCTGTTTTTCTAGGTCAATATTTCTATTTCTCAGCTTCTGTATTTCTTCATTCCTGATTTCTATGACAAGTTTCAAACTTTCAATTTCTTGTGGCAAGTTTTTGTAGGGTGCTAGAGCCATCTGCAAAACACAATTACATTTTTTTTTCAGCTTCAGAATACAAGGATAAATTGTCATAACTCATTTACATGTACATAAAAAAAACCCCAACGTGTTATATCAATTTTATATTCTCTAACTGGTTTGAAGAATTTTAGCACAATTTTATTGATAGTAACAGGGAGGTATACAGTGCTATCCCTCATATATTTAATGCATTTACACAATCTGCAGTAACTTAGCCAAAACCTGTGGTTTATAGGTATACCTGAACTCTGACATCAGAGTCACGCAACAGAGCATCTTCACTGGTCCGTGCTCTAGTTCTTAGGTCATCACACTCACCACGGAGGGTCTCCACTTTTTCCTGAATCACAGAATAGGAAATACACTCACTTGTTTTTAACTAAGGATATGTAGACAAAATAGAGTAATAAGATTGTGATAAAGGGGCAGATCGTGTTCAGTCTTGATGATAAAAGAAAATGTTTAAAAATGCAGATGTGTTCATGAAAAAATACAAACTGAGCACGTAATTGTGTTCATCTTGAGCATCCTTGCACTTACTGACAGTCCCATTTTTATATTTTCAAATCTGTGTGTTATTTCTTCAAGTCTGTCTCTGTGTTGTTTGTGAAGCTCTGAAATGAAAATGCATTACATAAAAAACCTCACCACAAAAATTGTCAAGTATATAGAAATTCAATAAGAGTTGTTAGAAGACAACATAGCTGACCAGGAAGCATGATGCTACTTAACCTATCCCTTTAGTTCAAAAGGTTAAAATTTTTGAAAATAGGTCAACGTCAAAGATCACTAGGTCAAAAGTTTTGATACCATATTAAAGGCCTGGTCATGAGGCATCTAATATGAAATATCATCCATATCCCCGTGGTTCATAAAATATAGCCAAGGTTAATATTTTGGAAAAGTAGGTTGAAGTCCAAGGTCAGTAGTTCTGGTAAAAAAAAAAAGAAATGTCTTCTAGTGAGGCATTTATATTTGAAATAACAAAGCCCTATCACTCTTGGTTCAAAAGATATAACCAAGGTTAAAGTTTTTGAAAAGTAGGTCAAAGTCCACAGTAGTGATCATTAGGTCAAAAGTCTTGGTACCAAAACAAAGGTCTCTTCATGAGGCATCTATATGTGAAATATCAAAACCATATCCCCCTTGGTTCAAAAGATATAGCCCAGGTTAATTATTTCCCTTAAAGTGTGACGCTGACACCAGGGTCATGACAATAGCCCTCGAGCTAATTTAAGGATTGTTATTATTTCAATTATTCCATCTAACACTTTCTGTGTAAATTCACAAACCCTTGACCCCTTTTTTCCATAGAGATCCAATTCAAGAATATCAACTTTCAATCCAAGTCTATCAAATTTCTAATTATATTGTTTAAACCTTTAACCAATGATATTAGTGTTTTGGCTTTTGATCCCCAGCAGTTATGTTGACACTACCTGGTAATCAAACAGAGCCCAGAGCACTATTGAGTTTTACATATATAATTTACATAGGCCAGATTTATGTTGATGTCCAGGCCCTATCATAACAACCCGTCCAATGTTAATTACATGGGTATCACATAAACTTATGCATAGTTTCTCAAGTATATCAATAAAGTGCACAAAACTGGGCTAGCAAACTCATTCACAGTCATGAAACTTCAATGTCCCTTTCACAAGTTATTTTATGGGATAATCAATTGCTTTCACTCACACAACTATTTACAAGTCAATGCACATTGCTGATATTAAGTATAAGATAGGCTTCATAAAATGGAAAGAAGTCCAAAGACCATTTCTAAACAGACACTATTAAATACACATTAAATTTTTACATTTAAGTAAACAAACTAATCTGGCGATCATAAAACTTGAGAATCCACAGATCCATATAATATCACCCACCCAAATTTATCAAATCATTTGAATATCATATTTTAAAAGGTCCTCAAATATTTTTTAATGTCTATTTCAAAAGATGCATTTTAAAAACATTTCGTATATAAACCAATTATGATGAAAAAGATTTAAAATTCTATTACTTTTACATTTTGACTTCCTACCTTTCATAGCACCTATGATAGTAGAAAAACGTTTTTTCTTTCCAATTTGGGGTCCTTTGTTTTCCAATGTCACCGAAGATTCACTTTTTTCCATGACTATTTCCAAAAATTTCCAAGAGAATCTTTTTCTCCCTCTGTATTTTAACTTGTATTTAAATGCTATTACTGGGAAAAACCAATAGTACATAAACGTCCCACTCGTGAATAAGTATCTTTGAAAGTCTACAAAAGGGCGTCAATATTTCATCCAAACAATCTAAACTTTTTAAATGTAATCGCACACTGAAAGTTTCTTGATCTGCTGACTTGGCACAAGTATCTCTCTCCAAAAATATCTTCTAACTGGTCATTTATCTCCAGATTTACAATGTCTTATTAAGTTCTGGCTCAACAGTCCTCTGTCCTTGTATAGGTGTTTCACCATCCAAATATCTTCATTCTAGTGTACTTAAGTTGTAAAGCAAAGCAGCTAAAATTTCTACCCTTTCTTGAAGCATTCACACCAGAAGAATTGTATCTCTTAATCAGTCTGTAGTCTTAAAAGGTAGATAAAACCATGTACAGGTTGATGGTGTGTCACAAGTCATCAGTCTTTAAAAATGGTAATACTGTCTAAGTGTCCATGGCTCCTTAAATACCACAGCAGGCAGTTGCCAATTTCTTCCATAAAAATCTCATTGATCACTTTTGAAAGAGAAAACTTTATGAAAAGATTGAACAGTGAAGGCCACTGTCTACATATCAACTAGATGATTTCAGGTAATAAATAAAAGGTTCTCTGAATGGTTGTATAATTTGCCATAAAAACTCCATTGGGATGAGATCTTCCTGCAAAATTTGATGCAAGACAAAAACAACACCTACATTAAAAACCTTTCCTTGAATGTCTTCATTTTAAATAGCACATGTATTCAAATTTCACATTCATTACAAGCAAATTTTCCCCCCAACATATTGTCTAGAATATCTGATTTTTATAAAAGGAGGTATTTAATAATTATTTCCAATACATATTCTTTTGGTGCATTTGTAAGGTGAAATGTAATATCTAGGGGGGATTTCATCACAAACAAAAAAATCAAATGTTGTCAGATTTGGAATGTTGTACAGTTGCCAAAAGACAAGTTGACTATCCCTATAGATAGGGTATGTTATCTCTGCTTTACAGAAATGACAAACCGTTGTCCTTCTTACAGAATATTTAAGGAGACTACTGACATAAGGGCATGACCTACAACCTTGTACTTTTAAATAGCAATCATTGCATAATATTTCCAGTTTCAAAGACCTTTGAAGAGAGAAATTTACAGTTAAAAAAAACCCACAAGCATTATGCACAAATCATATTTGTGATATAGTCCAGCAGTGCCAACTTGACTTCATCCAAACAGAACAATCCATTTATAAGTCAGCTATCTCAGAATTCCAAAAATCTTGTTCAAGCCCTCGTTTCCATATTTTTGTCCATGTTTCACTTTTTTCTGACCCTTGGAAAGCAACCAACATAAGATACCACTAATGTTTTCACATTCCTTCACCTGGAGTATTAGTATTGATTCTTCTTTTTCAAATTAGTGGTATTAATAAGGTAGGAGATCAGAAGAAACGTGTAACTCCAATACACCGAGTGGTGATTAAATCCCACACTAATTAGCTTAGCTTTTGTTGGAAACTCTCTGCATCTTGAACAACTCAATAATGCACAGTACACAGCTAGACATTTCTATATTTTATATTCTGAAACAGCTGCTGTGCAGTATATTGCTTGACAAGAGCAAAACATCTTATCAATGAGTGAAACTGAAAATAGAATCTCACTAATGTTGAGCAGAAAAAAAATCTCAGACTTGCTGATACATCATCTGCAACAGACTAAATGTCTTCATTATTTCTCCTGTGTTTTGGCCTCCCTCATCAAGTCTTGGTGCTATTAAATAGGCATGGAATCAATATATTACACTCCAAACTCAATAAAGGGAAACACAAGTATATTATGATTACTTGTTTCCTCCCAAACAAATTGATATGCTTGATTTATTGATTGCAGCTCAATGTGATACAGAGAACTCCGAACAATAGACTGAAACTTTAGAAATCATATCTCTTGTTAAAAATCAACATGCTGATCAATACATAAACCTCAAAGACTTAAGTTTGTGATAAAGGGCACAGATGTTTTTCATACTGGTCTCTCCTGTTGACAGTCAGAGTGTTTGAAATTCCTAAGTCAATATCACTATCTAATTAAACACCCAGCAGTTTTCATATAACAAAACCCCTCCACTGGGGGAGTCTGATTAAGTGCTTATGTAGTCAGTACCAGGATCTTCCCAGAGTATACTAATATCTATCTCATTACAACTTCATTTGTGGACTGGGGCAAAGTATTGGGTTGCTTAGTAAAATAATTACTATCTTCATACATGAAGCTACTATAGCTTAGAAATTGAAATATCAATCAAAAGACATCAATTTACAGCATCAAGTTATTTGGTATGTAGTTCTAAATTGGATTGAAATATACATGTAAATATATGTACATGGCAAGATTTGCTAGCACTACCAACGCTAATATCAAACAACTTTTAGAGGCCTGAAATAGCAAAAATACGACTCAATTGTAATTTTGCTGTTGGTGAAAATAATTTGGAGCTCTCTAAAAGACAAATGGTTTGGTATGAAATTGGAAAAAGAATTGGTCGAAAGGTTGAATGTCATTTTAAGGAAATTCTACACCAAAAAAAAAGAAGGAAGAGTTTTATTTGAAATCTTCCCTTATTTCAATTCAATATGGAATGCAGAGACTCATGATATGCAAAGGTGTTGATGTTATTAACAATCAGGAATTTAAAAGGGCTAATGGAGTTTTCAAAGCATGTTAAGTGAAACTTAAATACAAAAGAAAAGGCAAAAATAAACACAAAGAAGTTATATTGGAGGAATATTGGGAAAAAATGTAATTAACTAGTTTTGTTAACAAACAACCCTAAAACACTACCAAAAAAAATTGAACTTTTGTTTTTCTTTTGTATTTAGGGGTGAAAAAATGTAAGAGAGAAAAGGGCAACTTTAAGCCCAATTAAAAAACATAAATTATTTCAGAGATTGACATTAACAGTTGTTTGGAGCAAGTGAAATATCGTTTCAGGCAAGTGGAACTCTAGACATGCTTGCCAAATCAGGCAAGTCGATATTTCAGTTAGGAATGTAATATCTAACAAATAAATTCTAAATTCTATTCTTTATTCAAGGATTTTGTCAAATGTTAGTATTTTAGAAAATCCTTGGTAGCATTTCTACCTTAGTGATTAAGTTGTACTGAATATAATCGACTCTCTGACGTACAACTTAACCTGGTCATGGTTTCACAGCAAACTAAGACTAAAGCCAGTAAAGGAAGCATAACTTTTCAGTTTTCTGTTTTAATATTCTGGGAAGAAACAAACAGTGAAGACGAAAAGTTAGATTGAAAATCTGTGGATACGATGCAGACTATCCAGACATACATCTGAATTAAGCATCAAAGATAACGCATCTTGTTTGAATGAAGTTAAAAACTGTGAGATGTCAACTGTGATGTCATCTAAAGTTATATCTGCATGGGAGAAAGAAAAAATTTTATCCCTTGAAGGTGCACTTCAATAACCTCAGTCTGCATCTGTACTCGGTTCGACAAAATTTGAAGAACTGGACTCTTTGAATGACATACATGATAAGTTTTGGAGCAGTCCATTATGATTGTGCAAAGTCTTGCCCACAAAACTTTTTTTTAATAAAGTACACCACCATGGAACATAATACTCCTTTTAGTTAACAAAACCCACTACAAGGTTTATCATAATTGTCCATATATCTTTGAACATGTATACTCCCCTATGTGTGATGTCAGGTTTTATATATTTTTCCTTGTAAACCTTGAAAACAGTCAAATATGCAAAGCAGATACATATGTTACAATGAAGAATGATTAAATACAAAATAAGATGTCTGACACAAATTGCAACTTTGGTCCAAATTGAAGAAGGGGGGTGGGGGTGGGTGCCAATCCCCTTCCCTTCAAACCTTTTTGAAATATATCGAGGATTTTGTGGCTTGCCATCTATTATCCGACTACTTATCCTCTAAAAAAAAAAAACCCAATTACATTGCCACACACGATGCATCCATTTTTAAATAGTCCACAATTGTAACCAGCTCAACTAGACACCAGCAAACACAATATGAACTTTCCTCACTGCTATTATTACAGGTCATGAGATGGACAAACTTATAATTGGAGTATGTTTACATATGATGAGGGTCCATAATCTTCGTTTCCAACACCTGGCAATAGAACATCATACAGTCTCAATAAAACTACTGATCTAGATACACG
>NC_079165.1:46518743-46551243 GCF_947568905.1 Ostrea edulis
TGATATCAATATTTGTTTTAATACTTATTCAGAGCAATTCAACATTTACTCATCAAATTTATACCTGTATTGAAAAATGAGACATGTCTAAAAGAGTTAAACCAGGTATGAACAAATAAGACTGAAATTCAGTTGTTTAATGTAATGAAGTTTACAAAAACTTTTATGTTGGCTTACCTATGGCAGAAAAGATTTGGAATATGAAGAGAACTAGAGATATCATCCTTATAACCTATTCTCTACCCTTCAGCCATCTAAATCTGATACGGACTTCAATTCACCACAGATTTACATAAATGTGCTAGTAATCACAGTGCAAAATGCAGGAGAAAGTAGCCATGCTGTTAGACATTTAAAATTTAGTGAATCAATATTCTTCAGATTTCCAATTTAAAGACATAGACCCACCTTTACACAGATAAAACACCTCTTGAAATGACTGTACATTTACATTAAGACACAAGACAAGCTTGATCATGGAAATGGAACAAAAGAGCTATATATATGATAAGGGCTTAATTTAACCCCAAAATTGTGAAAATTCATGTGAAATCTTCGATATTTGAAGTACTTCTATGAGTTACTTTTGAAACTTTAATTCTTAAATGACAAAACAAGGATAATGTTTATAACTAGTTTCACATCCATGTCACAAAATGAAGCATTTTATCATTATTTTCTTTGCCCCTGAAAGCTTGCTTTTGATTTGAAATACTCCAGAATATTGGGAAACCCTTTTCCATTCATCTGAGAGAGATATATGTAGTAAAAATTGAAATTAAGCTTTCCAATGCTCTCTGTTTTGCAAAGAGGAAATTAGTACAGAGCTGTGCAATTTTCATCATTGTACAAGTAGAGAATTCATTGAAGAGTACAGAAATGGACAGTTGCCTATTGACACTAAAATCAGGGCCGTAAATTACATGGAGGCGGAGGAGGCAGCTGCCTCCTCCAACTTTTGAGCCAAAAAAAATTAAAAATTTAAAGTTCATTAGAATTTATGTTGTTTCCAATAACTAAGAACATGATACCTCCCTTAAAAAGCATTCCAAATCTTTCTTTTAGAATGAGTTAGTCAAGTAACATCTTAGAAGGCCCTAGAATCAAGGATTTTGCACGAAACGTGTTCAGTGTGCACAAAATGTGCTCAGCGTCTGGGGGCCGCCCAGGCCCCCGCCTAATTTCCTGCCTCCTCCAAATTGAAGGTTAATTTACGGCCCTGAAAATTAATCATAAACTGACTGTACAGGTTAGTCCATATGCAATTGAAAAACTTGAGGAGGTCCCATAAAGCATGCAATGTCAAGAAGTTATATTCTGTGCATCATGTTCAATGCAAGTTCTTTCCAGTATACCAGACAGATTTTAATGAAAAACAGCAATTGCAGCTGCACAAAATACAAGTTCTCCAAATCAACACTGCAAGATTCTGTTAACTATTCTAGCATATTCAGATAGTTAACTTTTATCATTTTCCCCATTTCTTGAGCTTCCTGGTACAACCACACATGCAGCAAACCACTAAAACTCCACTGCTTTGCACTACAACCTTCCATGCTTTTATGTATATTAGAAGAACCATAAATGCTTATTCTATGGAAGACAAGATCTATGACAACATAAGCAAACCATGGATATACGAGAGATGTTCAGAGTATGGAGGTTTTTTTCTACTGATATGAAATCATTTGTAGTTCATAAAACAAAACATGCCTGAGATTACATGACCAAGTCTATTCACTGCTTACCTCCCCTGGAGAAAAGTTTTTCAAAGCTGACAAGAAGGGACCGGGGTCTACTAGGTCTGGAGCCTTTGTTCGACATTGTTGTCCAGTCTCTCACTTCTATGCATTAACCGCTGGTTATTGAGAAAATGTTTTCCCCACTGGTCAATAACAAGTGACTAATAAAAGCACTGTCCTGTCCAAATCAGTCGCACAAAAACCAGCTCCCATTGATTGATCATATCATAAGTATTGATTTTTGAGGGGTGGCCCCAATAAACATCTGTGAAGTTTTGTCCTCAAACAAATGAAATGTGTTCCCAAAGATGCAAGATTGATTCACAGGCTCACAAGGACATAGTCATCTCACCAAAAGCAGTGAACTTGGGAATAATGAAACTGTAAACATGAAAAATTCTTTAAAAGTTGGGACTTGGCCGCAGGCATCTGTTTCCAGTCATCATTGTTACGACATGTTAGAGGGGAGGCGTTTCTCTTTCTTATCACTATGGGATATCGAATGAAAATGCTATTGTACATTATTTTTTCTTCAAGTTTTTGTCTGCCACTGCCGCAGTCATGGGGGCACTAAATGTTTCTATTAACCAGACATGCCAGACAATGGGCAGGAAAGTCAGAGATTTTGAAAAGCTTTTAAAATTTGCTTGATTTGACAAAAAAATTTCAGTTGTAAAGCCTTAAAAATTTAAAATGAAATTGACCAACAATTGTTTCTAAATGCAATTTATAATAAAATGTAATTAAATCATACAATTGTCATACAGTTTTATCATTAGTAGAATGGATAAAAAAGATATATATACTTGCCATTCTTTGAAAAGAAACAATAACAAATCTATCCTTGTAAAGCGAAAACTTGATCTCTTATACAAAAGAGAACTTTCACAAGAAGAGCAGATGCTAGCCTGCAGCCATAACAAAGGAAGTTGACCACTGCTGCAGATGCTGCCTAATTGCCTATTTCCTTACATTTTCACAGCATCTTAAAAAAAAGTTTCCTCTATATGAGTCAACTGTAAGAGGCAAAATCCCTCAACATGTGGTAGGAAGATCACCGTCAGACAAATTAAGTGGCAGAAATGGCCAGGAACTAATCTTCTTGCATTCTTGTGCAGTCTTCGAAATCAAAACAAACACTGTATTCACAAAAGTTCTCAGAAGTTCCTTTGTTTAAAGAGGAAAAGTTGGGATAAACATGAGCAAATACATTGAGAATACACACAAAAAAAAAAAGACTTAGAAGAAGCAGTTGTTCAGTTTCTACTCCGAAGCTGATAACCAGTAGATACTTCCTAAAAACATCACCTGCTGTAACATCCAAAACAAACTATCTAATTAACAGCAACCCCTGAGGTCATTACAAAAGGATGTGACAAATACAGGAAATAAGTTGTCAAGAAACTGTTTATCTTTTGTATTTTCATAAGGCCTGTACCAACTACTTTTATTAAAACATATTTTGTCTTGTCTGTTTAACACAGTGTGACTGCTCAATATTGCCAAGGTGCAACTGTGACAATGCAATATGAGAAAGGTGACAGCTGGTGTAACTGTTCGACAAAATAATGATCATCAATATTGTGTGTATTTAGATGAGTTATAGTCTATTGTGTGTGTTTAGATGAGTGATAGTCTATTGTGTGTATTTAGATGAGTCTATATTCACTTACAAAATACTTCTTGCACAAATAAATTTTCCATGTATTATCCTGTACTGTACAAATGTTCTTTTTTAATGTAAACTATCTGTGAAATGAAAAATTACCTTGTTTAAGACACATCCTAAGCATTGCTGCCAGCATCTTTACTGAATTTGCAACCTTATTAGAAAACCATGTGTGTACGAAACAAATTAACCTTCAACGATAGTCAATAGTAATCCCGGTAATGAAAGTTCATAGTAAACTTTATACAATCTTAAGAACATTAATCTCTTAGTTAATATTTTCTAAACCATACAAATCTTAGGTATACTTCAGATGGCTTTGGTTTTTTAAAATACAAACAATGCACAAAATCAATGGAAAGATGTTCAGAGACAATGAGAAGATTTACCTCGTATTCAATATGCAAAATACAATTCAATAATGAATAAGTCCTTTGTTTTCAGGTAGTGAAGTGAATCTAGATAATATCTCGGGGCTAACAGTAAACCCTTTCTGTATTAGCTATGTCTATTCTCTATACATAATCTCCTTCAATGAGTGATGCATATAATACTTCAATTGTATAGTTTAAAAGTTCAATACCATTGAAGAATAGCCATTATGAATGGGGAAGTGAGAATGATAAAGAGAGGTAGATGTGTTCACACCTACGAATGGTGTAAACTTACAATTTATAATAAGTTAAACCTACCATAACCTTTTGAACGTGGACTTCCACTGACCCATAAAACATACAGAGTGAGTTCAGAGGACCAGTAACAAACCAGGATCACTACCAGATAGACACCACAGAACACCACCACATGATCTACTATAGGCCAGGACAGCAACTCGTGGTCCATCACTGGATATAGGGGCCACAGCAAACTCCACCCCATCTTGGAGCCATAAAATCCTTCAGGGTTACATTGCACCAAACAGCCAGAGCTTTCTTATCCAAATATTAAACACTGCGAGGGTGTTAAATTTCTCAATACTTGCAGATAATAACCCTTCAAGATTGCTCAGGTGAAACTTTTGTCAATTATCATGGTACAAAATCCCATGTACTGAAAAAATGTCCTTAAAAGAATATTGTTAAATATTTTTGTCAGAATTCATCTTCTGATAAGGTGCCCTGCTGGTGTATGTGTATTTAATTCTTCTTGAAAGTTGGATCTATTGACATTAGAATGTTTATTACTTGTAGACTTTTTAATGAGCATTTCCAAACAACTCTCTTCAATGATTGTTGCCCATAGCAGAATTCAGATAAACTTTGAAGTCCTTATTGTATAGATCGATAAATCAAGTTTTCTGACAGGTAAGGAATTTTCCTGATGTTCTTACACTAATCCATCTACATTAAGTACCAATAGTTCTGTTTTGGATATGTTATATACTATTATGTAATCTAAGTTCAACATTAGCAAATTACAATTCCTACATTGTACTTTTTATACCTTATAAATACTGTTATATCATTACTTTTGTTGTTGTTTTATGGTTGTGCCAGACTACAAAATAAGTGTTCAACAAGTACAGTTTCTGCATATTCTGAGGAAGATACATAAAATAGCTTAGTCCACAAAATTATTTATCAAAAAATGTACTTTTTGACAAACATTAATCAGTAAACCCATATAATTCACTATTTCATCTGAACACTTATTTCTGATTGATCATCATCATGAACAAGTTAATGGAAATGACTGGCTTAGCAATTTCTTTGCCATTAGTGCCCGATTCTTTAAAATACCATGGATTTTTATGAACTCATACATACTGAATAAATCTTCATTACCGGTAAGTGGGGTCATTTCTCTGTTCATCATTATCAAGGCATGAAATTGACCAACAAAAAGGAAAAAAAAAACACTCATGAAAAATCCACTGGCAAAAATTAATAACATATGTCTTCAATAAGAAATTTCAAGTGGTGTGTGTTCAATGATTGAGGCTCACAGCAAGTCTATTGAGATTTCTCCACAAAACCCATCACTGAGTGAAGGGAAAAGCACATCAAATTTTTGTGAAGGGCTGCATTTTTCTACGATGAAAACCAACCATAAACTTTCTACATACAAAAGGTGTTTCTGTTTGCAATTAAATGAAAAGGATGCTTTCATAATACCAGATGATTTCTCTATTTCCAGAGTCTCGTTTATAAGAATAAAAGAGAAAAGAAGAAGAAAAACACACCAAATACACGATTTTTCCATTTCATCTCAATTTTGATGAAGTCACTTAATTGATTACCAGCTCCTAAATGACTGACACATCCACATCTGTCTAATAAGCCAACCTACATCAAGACAATTTTTTTTTTAATGTTCTTTTTCAGTATCTGCCAAAAAGGAGATGGTGTGACTCGAATATCTTTTACATTTTATACGTGCATCAGCATTGAAATGACCTTGAATCATCAGCTCCCATTGAATTCTTTCATCATTCCTCATATAGTTGATACCCCAAAACAAGAAACATTTTAGAAACATGTATGCCCCATGTGTGGCAATATAGAAAAGGATCAACTTTAAATTTAGAATGTCTGATTTTGTTTGTTTGCATATATTTGTTTCATGTCCCATCAAGAATTTTTCACCCATATTAAGATGTCACCAGCTGTACGTGAAGTACTACAAATTTAAACCTTTGCTTAGCACTCAGGGCCATAGCAGTGAAGGTTCTTAATGTGCCAACACCTGCCATACCACAGGACCTCCATTTTTAAGGCCATATCTGAAAGACCTATGATTCTCACTTCTAAATGCCGAGTGTTTGGCGAAGGAGCAATGACTACCTTTGTTTACGTCTTAGGTATGACATCTTTACTGATATTGATGATCTACTTGGTTAGGAGCAACAACATTATTAAGTTTAACTGTATTTTCTTGCTAACTTCCACACAACCTGAAAAATTTATAAAACAATACGATAAGGGTTCAAATAACCAGACATTTGAGTCATGACTTTTGACCTTGTGACTTGAAAACCAATGGGAGTCATCTATAAATTTCAATGTCCGTCATGCAAAGGGTTCACAAGTGATTGAGCAGAATTATTTTTTTTACGTACAGAGTAGTTTGACCTTTGAACTTAAAATCAATAGGGGTCATTCTTAGGATGTACCAGAGTACCAAATTTGATGTCTGTAAAGCTAAGGGTTCTTAAGATATTGAGTGGACAATATCTTTTTAGGTCCAGAGTAGAATGACCTTTGATCTCAAAATCAATAAGGGTCATCTACTCTTTAAGGAGGTATGCTACACCAGAGAAATTTGATGTAGATGAAAAGTGTAGGATATGTACAAAAATATTTTGAATTTTCAAATTTTCAAATTTACTTTATTTTGTCAAAAAATACAGTTTTAGTAGAAGGTAATCTGAAAAAAATTTAAAACCCCTGCTGGACTCGAACCTGCGACCTACAGTTCAGCAGTCGGTATTCTAACCTACTGAGCTACTCAGCTAGGTATTTAAATGGAAAAGGAAAAGTCAAATATTGCTGATATCGATTTTGTCATCCATGTTTTTAAAGGAAGTCAGCCATTATGACGATGTAGAGTACTACCTTAAGGGAAACTAGTATAACAAGTCTGATGTCTGTCTAGCAAATGGTTCTTATTATATTGAGTGGATAACACTTGGTCTGCTGCCAGATTGACAGCTGCAAACCAATATGCCCCCTTTTTTCAAGGGAGCAAAACAAAGTACCCTTTAAATCTTGTTCTGCCTTCCTCTTTCTTCTTTAAAGTTGTAAGGTCCGAATATTGACAATTTTTTCCCACCTTGTAAAAACGCTGTGTTCAATCATCGCACGTACATATTCATGAGGGTATATGATATGCCATAGATTATTTCATCTGTTTTATTATTTGATTTTAAATCAGTGTTTACAAACAAGTGTCAGTCATTTCTAATGCAAAAATTAAGTGACAGTCACGTGTCCACTTCAAACTCATCACATCGGTGGTCTTATCTGTGTGAAGCTGTGTATTTTGTTACTACAGCACCGTGCCATAAGTTCAAGAGAAATAAAAATATTAAATACCTGCAAGTAATTCATTGTTTTCAGACTTTCATACTTAAATTAAAATAGTTGCATCTAAGTTATATACGTCATGTTGGGATTCCCTTGATGTGCTTGGGGCTATTTATAGACACCTAACTGACTTAATGAGTGACAAATTTATTTATGTGTACCGCTGTATTTACTTTTTAAATTTTCTTTTACATGCAAATGATTTCAAGCATGAAATTAAGGGGAAGTTAATACTTTAAAAACGAATCAATCTGCTTGTACAAAAAATACTAGATGAACACTGGACCATACAGCTTTAACAGTATTATTACATTTATAGATTATTTATTACATTTATAGTCTTACAACATACCTGAGATCAACTTATTTTCAACTTTACTGGCAATGATAGTACGAATTGGCATCAAACTTAAAAGGCAATTAAATCTCTGGAATAATATATTTTCTGGAGTTGAATTGCATTCTGTAGCACTACTTACTGTTGAAGTTTTTAGTTGATGGTGGAGTTTTGGGCTTGTTATCTCCCTTTGATTTTTTGTTGTCTTTCTTGCTCGTGATTCTATTTTCTTGCTGTGAACTGATTTTAGCCCTGTCACCAGGAAGGTTAGTATTTTTAAGAGGTCTGTTAGCAGGAGAAGAGTCCAGGCTCCTAGAAACCTGTGAGGTTCTTCTGACAGAGGCTGTGTGATGAAGATTAGACATGCAAGATGCTGTGGTGAAGACATGATACCAAAACTCATAAGCAGACATGCATTGAATTTCATGTAGTAGCTTTTGTTACACTTCAGATAGCATTAGCATCATCACACTGCTTAATCTATCATCCATTTCAACCATAACTTAAATACAAAATATTGATTTTAGATAATTTTCTTTGAAATTTCTTTTCCCGGCTTCCTCTTTATTCCAAACATTTCAAAGTTTCAAGCTTCAAAGTTGAACAGAATTTGTAAAGTTTAAGATGTATGCCACAAATTAAACTTAACATTATCTTTAAAGAATTGTACTTTCATTCCTGGATGGCTTATCTATTTGTGCAGCAATGTGACATACATCCACTACTGACATTGTGAATGGCTACTACCGAATGGAGATGTGAAGTTGTGATAAATTTCCATATCCCAAATACTGCACTGAATGAAAATTTTCAATTACATGCATGCTTTAAGAAAACTTCACCCATTGAGTACGTAAGTTTTTGAGTGTAGAGTCTGTAGACCAGTATTAATCCTGTCACCAGGAAGCACTTACAGCTGACAGGAGGTATATTGCCTTTTACTGGGACTGATTTTCGCCTTGGTACCCCAATATCAGAGAGCTTTGTATTCTTTGCATTCAAGGCCTTTACAGATCCCTGAAAAAATGAAAATGAAATTTTCAATAAACATGGTTCATGAGAACACTATACTTTTGCATCATCTTGAAGGGCTGTCCTAATGTGAAAAAAAAAATGAGGTTCTGGAATTAATCTATACTACAGATCACTCTCAATGACTCAAACTTTGATCTCTTGAAGAGAAATCATGGTCCCAACTTTTTCTCTATACATTTTTGTACAACTAAGCATATTTACTCTTTTGATCTCATAAAGTGAAACTTGGGTCCTATAAAGCACAAGAGTACCGCCAACTGTACATAACACACCCCTGAAAAGCTAATATAGGGTGTTTTTCTTACACCATGATTTTTAGAACTTGGCTTCAAAGTAGTATCAGCACTCATCAGGGTGTGACATACTTTCTTTGCATCATAAAGACAAGACAAATCATGTAGTGTCTATGTAATATTTTCACTTGGTATAAGGTGTATGTGTACCAAGTTTGATGGTCCTAGCCCTAATGTTCTGGTCTGTATCCTGCTACTATGACCTTAACCTTTGACCTTGAGAAACAATAGGCATCCTCCACTTGGCAAAGGGTGTATGTGTACCAAGTTTGACAGTCCTAGCCCCAACAGTTTGGTCTGTATACTGCTAAGGTTTTCCCAAGAAGTGATACTGTGACCTTGACCTTGAAAAACAATAGGCATCTTCCTCTCATCATGGTGATCAAAGGTACCAGGTTGTAAAATCCTGGAGCTTACAGTTTGGTCTGTATCCTGCCCACAAGGTCCGGACAGACAAGACGGACAGAGCCATACCATAATACATCCTGTCTCTGACAGGCGTATAATAATTCATTGTTTTCACTTTTGAAATCTCAACAGACACTACACACCTATGAGCTTCAATCAAAATGTTGTTTTTGGACTGACATAATTCAAGATACACAAATTTTCAGTTTTTATTCCTTGGGAGAACTCTGGTACTCAGTGAAGCACAAAAGAAGCTACTGGCATTTTAAAGACAGGTGGGACAAATTTCTATCACTACCTATGTAAATATATACAATAAGTTTTTAATCACCTTAAATACTACTCTAGGATTAAAGAAACATAATTGTATAACACTGTCAATCATAAATTATACAAGCATTATGTAAGTATTTCATAGCAAAACATGCTCAGTACCCAAGTCAAGTCATCTGTGTAATATTCTGCATGAATATAATCTTTTGTGAACAATTTATGCCTAATCAATTAAAAAAAAATAATGATATAAACAAATACACTAAAATAGGATTTAAGATTCTTGGATATGCTGCTAATAATAACTCTTCCACAACTCCACTCGGATTTATCTTAAAGATCATAGGAGAAAGTTTTTACCAGTAATTTTTCTCTCCGTAAATATCAACTTTGTTTCATATACTCCTCATAAAAGTGCTTTTTCAAAATCAATAATGATATTAACACTAAGAAATCATCACTCCTGATTCCCTGAATTTATGATGTCATTAGAGAGCACCATCATATTTGCTAATCAAAATAAAGGCAAAAACATACACAACATTTTCTTAGGAATTTTTTTTTTCAAACAGAAGGGGGGGGGGGGGGGGGGGGAGGGGAGAGGGTGTCTGATAGACTTTCAAGTGATAGATAAATTCATCTTTAATTTATTTACACATGTAGTTAGACAAAAAAACATCCTGATAATATGACTACTTTATACAATACTAAATAATATTCTATCATTCTCTGTTTGAATAAAGCAATTGACGTTTTAGAGGATTTTCCCATCTTCATCGTGCTTGCAATAGGTCCGTAGGTCTGTCTAAGATTTTATTTCTTATATCCACATTTTTTTTGCCAAAGTAAGGTGTAAAAGAAACTGATTCCCTGTAAAATTAGGGCCAATTTATCTTCATTATCTGTGTGACATGTAAATGATCTCAGTACAGATTTTGAACCCAAATCTTTCTGAATGCTGAATCCTTTGGAAACAAGAACATTAAAACACCCTTCTGACTTCCTATATTGTAGTTGAATGCCGCACTATTGAACTATTTTGATGAACAAAACTCACAGTTTTACCATTAACAAATACACTTTTGGTCTCTTTTGACGTCAAAGAGCAAGGAAGATAAGTCACCATACTCTTTTGATACTCCTATAACAAGGCAACATGTGATGATCTGTACCATCCGCTACCTTGCGATTTATTCACTGATTTATGCACATTTATATCAAGTAATTGAAGAAGAACACCTTTTTGTGCAAAACAATTTCTTCAAGGATCATCTCCTAAGACTTTTAATCACAAGCTTAAAAGTTATGAATTTGGATGGTGTCTTCTACATGACCTTGACCTTTAAGAAATGTCCTTTAGTGAAATTTAATGAAAATAAATCAATATCAAATTTTAAAAAAACCCAGCGGAATTACTTGGACACATACAGATTTTTTTTTTCTTTGAACGTTTGAAAAAGTTCAACTCCCAGGAGTCCATTCTGTACTTTGATTACATTTCCTATAAGCTATATCTTTAAACAGGAGCTGGTTTTCACATTCTTATCTTCTATCTAACTGACTCTGTTAATCTCAGCAGTTAGAGAACCACTGAACTGTATCTGCCTATTATGAAAAATCTAAATGGAGAACTTGGGACCAAGTGTGCATACAATGAAGCTAGAGAGGGAGATCCGTTAAACATTCATGAAAGATAACTCTGCATGCCTTGAAAAGAAATTGGAAACCATTAAGTACCTGAGAAGCTGTCGACATGGTGCTGGATGTACTGTCCCTCCTCTCACGGTCCTGAAGGCTAGAAATTTTACTCAAAGTTTTATCTGCAACAAAGATTGATTTAACAAGTCAAAGTACTGAACTCTGTTAATTCTGTACTGTCAGATCACAAACAAAATCAAATAAAATGTGATATTACTGAGAAATCAATAACTATTACCACATAAATCTACTCCCTGTTGAGCACTGCAGTTCTACTCATCAGTAATGAGGTTCACATAAATTAATATTTTATGCTGAATATTAAAAGTGTAGGAGTCCTGCTTCAACAGTGACATCTAGGCCAGACAATTTCCAATGAAGACCGGAACAAGGAGACGTGTGATCGTAACAGTTTGGTAGAGAGATTGGGAGGAGACTGGTTTTTCAGGAAAATGGGGTCACTTAACACATACACATTACTTAACATTAATTATTTCAACATACCCTGTTATTTCCTTCTCATTACATACTGTCTAAATGAAGACCAATGACATATCATTACCTGGGTATAATTTACCTTTATTGCTCTGTTTAACAAAGTTTTCCCTTTAGGGGTAAGTCATCTTAGCTCTTAATGACCAAGGAGGGTTTCAGCTAAGTTAGAGACTACAGAGCAACATGTTTTATGCCAACAGAATTTTATTGATTGTCACTCCTCAAAGCAGAGAAATTTCTGCTGATTGGAACAACACAACTTTCTCACAATGATATAAGCTCATTAAAGAATACTGACTACTCATTAACCTATAGGACTGAATTATTGATGAAACTCTACATAAATCTAACAATATTTCATTGTAACAGAAAGAAGTGTTTGCGAATTGTTAATTTTGTATCTGAAGCAGAGTTGCTTTTTGTAAATATATTTCATACTTGGTTACTACTCCCTGGACACAAGACTTACTGGAAGGTTTCTGTAGCATTCTGTGAGTGCTCGGAACACTGGATTCCCCTCCACCATCCACTCCAGCAAGATCCGACTGACTGCTCCGGACAGAGCTGATAGCTGATCCAAGAACACTGCTGCCAACCGAGTCATTCAAATCCAGCTTGGGAGCATTGGAACTCCCATTTGAAGCCACAGAAGACAGTCTCCTCAATACATCCCCACTTACATTGCCCCTGGGAGAGTCCTTCTTACCAGCTGCTGGAGATGACTCCCTCCTAATCAGGGCAACAGGTGCTCCCAAATTCAGTTTACTTTTCACTTTGCTAAAATCTGGGGTGGGTAGACTAGGAAGTTTTTTCTTGGGTTTTTCTTTAGGTACCACCTCTTTTTTAGAAGGTGGTGGGGGTGTGCTAAGGTAAGCCTCTAGTTTGCTTTTCACCTCAGCTTTAGGCTTGACCACAGTTTTTTCAGCTTCAATTTGTGACATTATACTATCCCATTTACTCTTGGGAGGTGACCTTTTTATTATCTTGGGTGGCTCTTTTTCCATTTTCTCTTTTTTTCTTTTTTCTTCAGTCCCATTATCCTTCCCCCCTTTAACTTTTGCATCACTTGATTTTGCTGCCTTTAATTTTGGTCCCATGTTACGCTTATTTTTGGCAGCCTCAGTATTCTCATCCTTAGGTTTCACAGGAACTGGTGCTTTGATATAGTCTGCTAGACGTGATCCCACTTTAATGTTGGGTTTCTTGTGCTCTGTTTTTTCAATCTCTCTTCTCTTCTTTCTTATGTCTCTCCTCTGAGATATTGTGTCCTCGGTAGTCACACTGCCCTCATTAGCACTCTCTTCCTCAGATACTTCTTTGACCGTTACCTCATTCTCCTCCTCCTGTTCCCCTCCCCTCTCCTCCACATCCTCAACCAAACTCTCCCTAACAATGTCTACAGTCACATTTAGTTTGTCCAGTTGCTGGTCAGCTTCTATCCGCTCATCTTCAATTATTGCATCTGACATTCCCTGTGAAACATCAACCTACAAACAGGCAACTTGTTATCATCATTGCTATTAATCATGTCATGCTGCATGAAGAGATAACTTTCTTATACACAGCCTTGAAGAGAGAAAGCTACCTAAAATATCTCAGGTAACACAATTATGTTTTATTTTGGAAGACTATTACGAGGATAAAAATAACAATATCACATTTTTGGCATATCATACTGCAGGTGCACACCTTTGAGAGAGAAAAAACAACTCTTGTTACCAGAAATTCCACTGAACAAAATAATTGGGGTTATATATAAGAAGATTTCACACCTTGGAACCAATGGATCAAATACCCACCCCTGTTGCTGCAGGCTCTGTTTCTTTATCCTTACTATCCAGGGGTAAAATATCATCAGCAGAGATTCCTTTTATGTCTGTTAACAGGTTTGACATGTTCTCCCTTCAAAACAAGATCTATTGTGTACATACAGTTCACTTATTATTCATCTGTTAACAGTAGAATTGGACACTGGGCAGTTTATGTTTTTAATAAAATTAGTTTATTAATCCATAGTGTACACAGGTCTAAAGATCAGGCCTCCAAATTTTTATTGAATTACATAAGAAATCACCTCACAGCCATTCAATTCTGTCAAAATTCCTACAATATTATCACTGTGAATTTCACAGACTATTTCATCTCAAGAATGAAATAGAGTATAATTATACTCATTAATCATTCAAGTCAATGCACCTGGAAAACTTGAAAACAAAATTTGGAGGCAATGCATTTTTCTTAAAAACTAGCTGTCACCTACAGAAATAATCAGTGTTCCCTATATATATAATCAAGCCTAGGTTTTGTATCTACATGTAGCTGTAATCCCTACCAACCCAAGAACAATGCCATGCTCTGTGAAGCTGTGTAGTTCTTGTTTTGATATGTCATAGTATCAATCTTGCCAAAAGACACTCACTAACAAGTCAGAGGTTGAGTGCACATAAAATTTGCATGATATTATGCAGATACGTGCTAGATGTTTGATGAATATAATACTTACACTTTCTAATTTCGATGATTTGAACAAAAACGTGTACACTAGCTAATTTTAAAATATGCGACTTACAATTCAGAGTCTTCCTTCCCCAAGTCATTATTGTCTGCTAAAATCGTGCCAGCATCACTACAGATATCGGAATCACTTTCCTCCAACACTTGCCCTGCCCCTCTCAAGACAGCTGAAAATCACCATTAAAGAGAATTCACATTATAAAATGACAGATAATTCCTACACACAAAATGAATTATTGAATGCAGTGCTCCTAAGCCACTGATACCACAACTGCTCAAAGCATCACCTAATTGTGGAATTACTGTCATGAATATTTCACAAGAAAAAGAGACTTGTAGCATCCACCATGCGTAATCAACAAATGTGTTAGCTTCTGCACAATATAAGTTCCATATAAATGCCTGCACTCATTCTGATTAATGATCAAAGAAACATCATACATGTAACGTTACTGTCTATCAGGCACAGAGACCTAAAGGATCATATTTCACAAGCACTTTTTTTTTTTTGCTCTTCATTTTCAAAATCTATTTATTAACAAATCAAGTAAAATTGATCTTTCCTATTCACATTTTTTAATATATATATATATATATATATATATATATATACACTTGTATAATCGAATTGCATGTGTAATTATATAACTTGAATATATTTCCCCAACAGTCTGATTCATGGTATAGAGGTTAAAAAAATATGTACCTGAGTGAAAATTCTTAAAGGATTGTGCATAAGCAGTGTCAAGATCAGTGAGTTCCAGTCCAGCCATGGAATCGGAGGACTGTGCCATTTTCACGGCCCAATCCTGAGGGGAATTAATGGTCAGGGTTCCTCGTTCCGAGTCAGTGTCTGGGGCATAGCCTGCAAATATATGTCAGCATTCACAATCACATTGAGCCATCAAAGTCAGTTACAAATGATAGAGTAAATAATAATAACTTATGTTCATTGTGTTGACCCGTCAAACGCTGACCTTAATGGGTACCAGGTAAACACCGACTAGATAAATATTGTCCTAAGAAAGGAACTCAAATCTCCTGGTTCACTTATACATACTTACTAAAATACTGATTGTTCTTATTGCCTTAATCCTCAGAAGTCAGTGTTATAAACTCCGTGATTACCAGTATGAATGTAGACCATTAAGTAAATGCTTTAATCTCACAGTTGGTCACTCACTATTCCTTCCTACCAGTAATTCATTTTTATCAGCTGAAGATAGCAAGTGCCCCTTGTCTATCATACAATATGTATTTGGATAATGAATTTGTCACAAACTTCTTATTAACATATTCTAAAAAGAGCTGTAGACTTCATTCAATTTTTTTAATTAAAAAGTGTTACCTCAATCAGCTTAATCTCTGAAAGACGACATTTTATTTTCACAGTGTGTAATTCAAACTTAAAGCAGATTTGCATTAGCATGTACACATTTACTCTTTTGTGCAATACATGTAGCTCTAAAAATTCCCTACACAAACAATTATCAATTTTCATCTGAGAGAAATCTTTTCATAATGTGGCATTGCCTGTTTAATTCAGCAGTCTTAATCCAAAGACCTACATCAGTGCATCTTACCTCTCAATAACCTACCATTCAATCCATGTCAGAGAGTGTCATTTTTGACAACTACTGTTTTACAAATTTGTGGTTTTGGATCAGCTAGTTCATTACAGACTCACCATTATTAATTCAGTGAAGAAATTTAAAGGTACCCTTTGTCTATTTACAGTTAAAATTTCACCATTAATTCAAACTTTTTAAGCAATTATGGTTCACACCTCCTAATTTGTTATTTCTCTGATTTAAACTTAAAAGATTTTGAAAGCTTTTAATCAAATACAAAAGTACGTGTATCCTTTTTACTTACAACTGAACTATTGAAATGAACAACTGAAATGACTTGATTAAAGTAAACATCAAAAATATGTACATGTATCTAAAGACTGCTCACAGGTTGTTTCTCAAATAAACTAGTAAACTGAAATAGTAAATGTTCACTTATTACAATAATCCAACTTTAATATGCATACAAGAAATGTTTGCCAGACCTGTATTGAGCAGATGTATAGATGTATAAAATTCCTAAGTTCAGATGTGCATATCTTTGAGCAATGCAATCTCTGAAAATACCACATGCAAAGATATACACCAAGTTTTTGGAGGAATTATATCACAAGTACAAACAACATCATCTGAAAATGTCCACAGTTAAACACACACAATTGACATACAATGTAAAGCTTCAAGAATAACAGCAATGAAATCAGAAACACTAAATTTATTTCTATCATTAAATTTTGAATCATCTTACCGGTATCAGCACTAATGGAGGACACAAGAGACAAGGGTCGCTCCTTCTTCAAATGTCCAGCAATCAGGTCAGCATGTAATTGAATTTCTTCTCTTTCCTCCAGAAGTTTGTACAAGTTTTGTTTCTCCTCTGTCAAGGACTGTCTCATCTCACATGAATCAGCCATTCTACCCTGTTCCAGCGTCAATATATCTCCTTGCTCTGAGATTCCAGAATCAACCATGGGTAGCTTTGGTTTGGGTGCACTCAGAGAAGCATGATCAGAGGCAACTCCAAAATCTGTGAGTTTGTCAGTCAACGTGTCCATATGTCTTTCTACCTTTTTCTGTGCTGCCCTTAATTGATTCTGGTCTTGTGTTGTGTTAACTTGGTTTTCGAGACCATCTTCAGAACTTGCAGAATGTTCCTCACCATCTGAAGCTTCCTGCCTCCAGTCCAGAGTATCTGTACCCAGTATTTCCACAGTCCTTCCGTCACCTATCTTATATGTTGCATTCAAATCAAAGTTCAGAGGGACACTCAATTTCACATCCTCACTCTGTGCTTTCTGCTCTTTGGACTGACTTTCTTTTGACAAATCATTAAAACTTGATAAACTGGATTTGGGTTTTCCACAAGAAACAACTGGAGTTGAGGTAACTGCATTTCCAGCCTCAAAGGTATCCCCCAGTGATGCCACACGGTCTTGACTTCTGACCAAAACTGAAACCTTGGACAACTTCTCTATATCAGTAAGATTTAATAAGGACTTTTTCTCATCATCCAACACATTGTCTGTGTTTTCCTGCAACAAATCGGTATCAAATTGAGAATCATGAACCTCCAACACCCCTAGACTAGAATTATGACTGATATCAAAAGTGCCATCAGCATGGGATGATGGGTGAAGGCCATCAGACCCCTTCTCAGGACTTTGGGTAGAACTGGTAGGTTGAGGGGGTGAACCACCACCTTCCATGTCAAAGGTCAAGTTAAGGAAATGCCGGTGATCAGATGATAGGCATTCTTGAACTTCCCCACTCAGAGAGTCATCCCCACTACTTTGTGTGGTAGAATGAATATCTGTATGGGGTGTTTGTATTTCACCTAAATTGTAAGTCTTGTTCAAATTCCCACTCACAAGGATTCTGTTCCCATTTTTTCCAGTATCCTTTGTCTCAGTGGGTAACTCTTTCTCTGACATGGTTTTTTCTGTGACAATTGTAATGGGTGTTTGAGGAAGTTTGGAAAGGCCAGGTAATCTAGTGCTGGGTTTGAAATAGGTCAAGACCCGTGCTTCAGCTGATGGTTGAGGAAAGGTGTCTATCTTTGTTAGATTATTTTCATTAGGTATGCATTTGTTTAAAATCTTATTTTCATTTAAAGCATCTGCACTTGAAGCGGGTGTATAAATAGCACTCTGTTTTAAATCTTTTGAAGTCAATTTACACACCTGTTCGTTATAATGTTCTGGTAAATGCTTTGAGCTTGGTGGTCTGATTTTGGAATTGAGCTTTGGTAAACACCTTTTTCCTGGGATCACTATAGACTCCGGAGAAGCAGATGTACCTAAAAAGTCTACTTCATCAAAATCTTCAATCTGTTCATCAATTTTAGAAGGAACAGCAATTTTTTCTTTGGAATCTTTCCTCAGATTAATCTGTGGTTGAGGTAGCAAACGCCGCTGTGGTCTAGAGACCGTTGTTTTCTGTTCGGGTACATCCTCCTGTGGAATTTCTGTTTCTTCTTCTATCACATCGCCATGAAGATCATGAGGAACAAGTTCTATTTTTGACACTTTGTCAACGGGTGCAAATATTCCATGTCCAGGGCGACATATAAAATATTTCACTCCTTCCACCTCACCATCATGTTTCCCTTCAGGTTCATATAACTCAATTCCACACCATAATCCTGTGGCAATATGCGTTTTCCCAAAATAGCGCAATTCGCCAAGTTTGATTCCCCCAATACAGACTTTGTCTCCAACTTGAAGGTATGGTTTTTCTCTCTCCGGTTGCGAAAATTGTTTAGTACGTTCTTGGCCTACGTCTGTAGTGAAAGATTTTGGAGTTGGAAGGAAAGAGCGTTTCTTCTCTTTTTTCCTTCCTTCTGGAACTGGGAGCTTTCTCTCAAAATTAGCCTGAAAAAAATAATTGCTTATGAAATCAATTTGAAGCATTTTAAATAACTCGTGTATCAAACTTCAGGACAACTTAAATATCAAACTTCTGGACAAAGCATAAACACCATTGTATATGTATCCAGCTATCTCTGAAATAAGAATTGATTTTTCTGATGGTAGTTCTGTGGAAAATTTACAAAAAATACACAGGATTTTATTGCCCAGTGAAGACAATCAATTCCAATAGCTTTATGAGTAACATAATGTGGTGTACAGAATCAATACAATTTTGCAATAAATGAGATCACTCTGAATAAACAAGACCAACACCATGACATTGTGTATACTGTATGTGCATCCATTAAGTTCATATACAGTGTATGAATTAAGGATTTTAAAGGTACATTATGTACTAATAATTAATTTTCTTTTGTTTCCAAATTAATATATATTTGTGCAACGTAAACTATTTGATTCCATCCCAAGTGGAAGGAATAGGTCAAATTTTTTAGTTCATTCTTGACCAGTTTAACTCGAGAACATCTTCAGTTAGCTTAATATTTGTATTGAACATGTTAGATTTTGTTGTTTTGATGATACATGTATATACAGTCTTTGAAATTAGCCACTGGCCTGAAGACCAAATCTAGTAAAATTGGGGCCAGGCTTGACCATCAGACCTGTGCTTTTAAAATCATGAATATCACTGACTTTCAGCTAAAACTATGGCACCATATATTGAAATGGAATGAAGATGTTACAGAATCAATACCATAGTGTTTCTATTGATTGTACTTGAATTACTCATGACCAAATGATAGGAGTGGTTTAACTCTTGTACTCTAGCTCTCTTCACATTTCTCTACAAAACTGAAAAATATGTAATATTTTGTGTATTTGGGCCAGTGGATTTTTCTCTGATTTAGTAAACAGTCCAGATACAAACACCCGAATGGCCAGTGCTCAAAAAAGTTTTTCATTAAGACTATTTATATACATTATGTATATATACATATTTACATGATTGTGTGGATCAGCCCATTGGACAAATAGGATGTGTCCTTACTCACTCCCCAGAAAACATTGATTAGCAAGTAAAAAACAAACATTTAATTTGCAATGTAAACATGTTTGTAGATTTAGTAGTTTTTTCCTTTAAACATTCAGCCATCTTATGTAAATCCTTTCGTTTGCTCTGAGGAAGGGACTAGTTATCCAGAAATTTTGACAATCTAATTGTTTGTGTCGTAGGTCATTTTAGCACTTTGTGTGTGTGTATAAAATATTATGAAATACCCAATGTTAAACTAATTATAATCAAAATGTGTGTTTTGTTCAGTTCAGGGTGTCTTCTTGTTATTATTAAGAGCTAATCAAGTTAATTGTATTAAGGTTTTAAAAGTTAACATGGCAAACGATGGGAAAATAAAATTTCACAATGATCTGACATCTTTAAAAATATTTTAGGCAGAATCACTACCTTTTGATACTGATCGACCCTTTTTCTTTCAGATAACCAACATTTTTTTAAAAATGTGTTTACTTATCCAACTTCGAATCCCAAAGTAGATATTGTAAACTCCTGATACCATAACCAACTATGAAGTCATTTGTTTAATACGCAATCCTGGAGCAGCAAGAACAGAAGTAACTCATAGCGCCATCATTAATTTCATGGTTATGTATGCATCAATGTTACATTTGCAGCTGTCCGCTGACACAAAAAGTAACAACAAAGCATATGTATTTATATCACTCATGATTGAAATCATTATACAGTATATGTATGTAATGAAATATTGCAACAGCTGACAGTGCTATTAAATGTACATGTTTACTATATTGTTCAATATTGATGTTTGTGTTGGAGCATGGGAAATAGGGAAGGGAGTAAATCATCCACTACCCCTTCCCCTACCATCCTCCATCTCTTGTGAGAATATATATACATGTGTGTGTGTTAGTGTGTGCATGCATACATACTAGTATAAATATGAATCACATGCATGTAATCTATATTCAATGATAACTTATCATCTACTCTTCAAAAACTGTTGAAATAATGCACTTTTTCTTTATTTAAGGTACATTTCCTGAGTGACCTCGACCTTTCCAAAATGACCTTGAGACAGCTTGGTCCAAAAGATCAATAACTGCTGAAATATTGTTGACATGAAGAATTTTTTTCATGTATAAAGGTATATGTTCCGAGTAACCTTCACCTTTACAAAATGACCTTGAGTTACCTTTGTCTGAAAGCCATAAATTGCCTATTACTTATATGTGTGATATATGGTCAATATCTGTTCAAAAACTGTTGAAATAAAGAACTTTTTACTTACATAAGGTATGTCCTGAGTGACTTGACCTTTCCAAAATGACCTTGGTTCAAAAGTCCCTGTCTCAAGGAATATTTGTGATGAATTATGATCAATTTCTGATGAATTTAGGTTTAGGAGACTTTTATATAAAAAAAAAACCTGTTGAAATAAGGAACTTTTATATCATCTGAGTGACCTTGACCTTTCCAAAATGACTTTGAAAGACCTTGGTCCAAAACTCCTCGTCTCAAGGAACATTTTTGATCAATTATATCAATTTCGGATGAAAAGGTGATGAGATATGAGCTCAGACTATATGTTCCCCTGAAATTTTTCAAGGAGTATAAAAATGGTGTTTTACACAGTAAATTTTCATGCATTATAGACTAGATATTTGTCTAAAGCACAAACTATGAAAATGTATTGAAAGGGTATTCATTCCTTAAAGTCTGTGTGGATTTCATATGGAAATTAATTTCCGGAAATGTTTTCACTGATTTTCAGGGGAGTTAAGTCATACATGCCCATAACTCTCCACAGTGACAAGAACTCCCACATAATTTGGACATGCTTGAATATTGAGGGTCCCCTGCATCAAGACTTTACTAAATATAAGAAAACTTCAATGACAAATAGTTAGTTCATGCCTATCCTTAGATTGCAATTCTTTCTCCAAAAATGACATGTCATAAATTCCATCCAATCAATCAAACTCAACTTTCCACTTTTTTTTATTTCCTTCAATTCATTTCTCATATAAAGACTAGTCACTTCTGAAATATAATACATAAACCTCCAGATGAAAATAATTTCATTCTTGTATTTTGTACCAAAAAAAATTTCTGCAAAACTACTAAATCATGTGTCATATTACGGATTCTTGTAAAATCATTTAAAAATTTCATCTGAGCCCTTTGAAAATGTTTAATTTGTAATGTTGAATGTACATGATGCTTTGCAATGCTGTGGTAAGAAGACATCTGTACATTTGTGTTTCTTGTCAGAAGGAGCATGGCACACACAAACACTGTGTCGTCAACATTGATTATCATAAGCAAGATGAAATAAAGTGCACCGCTAGTCTGGAATCAGATGTGCATGATGCATATCTATGTTTGCATGCTTGAAATTGCAGGCTGTGATGCTCAATTGCAATTCTAAAATGAGACCACAATGACTACATTTGGGTCACAATACACCCCCCCCCCCCTCCCCCACAAAGTTGTATCAACTGACCAAATTTGATGGTCCTAAGACTCACAGTGCTCAAGATATGATCCGGATAGGATTTGTAAATGTAAAGTCATAAAATTCCTGAAGGAGGCCACAGTGACCTTTTGGTTTGCAATACTCCGTCCGTCCCCCCCCCCCCCCCCCCCCCCCCCCCCAGATGCACTTGCTAGCTGACCAGGTGTTTGATAGTTACATCACAACACACCTTACCCCCCTCCCCTCAGATGCATCAACTGACCAAGCTTGATGTTCCCAGGCCTCAATGTGTGAAAGATATGAACAAGAGTAAAGCAAATGGTACATTAACATATGCTCATTTCACCTTCAGTGCAATATCTGTATCCATGATGAAAAAAAGTCCAGAAAACTATCTATCCTACTTTTAACCTTAAAAACGGTAACGGTGCATCAATCAAGTTGAAATGTGAACTGATTATCTGGTGACAAAATTTCAGGGCAATACCTGTATTCATAAAGAAAAAAAAATCTCGAAAATGAAAACAGGGTTTTTGTACTAAGTGATACTACAATCTTGACCTTCAGAAATAATAGGCATCCTCCGATTGGCACAAGGTGTATGTGTACCAAGTTTGACGGTCCTAGCCCAATGGTTCAGTCTGTATCCTGCATACAAGGTTTTCCTATTAAGTGATACTACAACCTTGACCTTGAACAACAAATGGCATCCTCCACTTTGCATGAGGAGTACCAAGTTTGACAGTCCTAGCCCCAATAGTTCAGTCTGTATTCTGCCTACAAGGTTTTGCTATTAACTGATACTACAACCTTGACCTTGAAAAACTATAGGCATCTTCATCTCATCATGGTAATTATTAAAATGTACTAAGTTGTACGATCCTAGCCCCATAAAAAGGTTTTCATATTAACTGATACTATGACCTTGGCCTTGAAAAAACAATAGGCATCTTTCTCATCATGGTTATTAAATGTACCAAGTTGTAAGATCCTAGCTCCAATACTTCAGTCTGTATTCTGCATAAAAAGGTTTTCATATTAACTGATACTATAACCTTGACCTTGAAAAACAATAGGCATCTTCCTCTCATCATGGTGATCAAATGTACCAAGTTGTAAGATCATGGAGCTTATGGTTTATTTTGCCTATAAGGTCTGGACAGACAGCCAACGCTATACTATAATAAGTCCCGTCTTTGACGGGTGTATAAAAAGCTATGTTTAAACAGTATTTCATTATGTATAACATAATAGGATTAGGTAGCAGGCAGAGCTATCTAAGCCTCGTCCTTAAAAAATGAGAAAGCTAATAGATGGACGGACAGGAAAGCGCATACCACAATATAGTCCATCATAAGATGGGCGTACAAAAAGCTATACATTGGATATTATTAGTGAACAATTACAATATCTGGAGACCAACACCCTGAAGACTAAAACGTGTAGATGATTTTCTTGGGATAGGGTCTAAATAATATCCCAAAACATCATTCACAGATTGTACATACAAAACTTCCTTTATGGGTGGATCAAGAATTTTAAGCTTTTATAAAGATCAGAAGTTAACTCAAGTGTCTATAGCCTCATATCAACATCTGATTAAATTACAGTCCAGTAAGTTTTTTATCATGTCTAAAGGTGACTGTGCTTACTGCTTGAGATATCTATTAAGTAAACAAAATTCACATTGAAAATGCCTGAAAGGCGTATCTGCATTCACACAAATCCAATGTTTTGTGTCCATCTACAGAACAGGATTTCCGTTACATCATGCCAATTACCTTGTGAGAGCCTCATGATACATATGCATACCTGTCTGTCATATTGAACGACATTTAATTAACTACCAGCTCTTCAAATTTACATCAAACACCAAAATGTCTCCATGTTTTTTCTTTCCTGAACAAATTTTACACACAACATTGAATATATTCATAATCATCTGATAGTTTAGGCAGTCATAACCTTCCTGTAAGTTAAAATTGTTTAATTTCAAAATCAAATGAAAACTCACCATATTGAAAAATTTGTGACAATTTGCACATTTGTTACTTCCACTGTATACATGCAAACCATAAATTATTGATCTATGAAATGTTCTGGCTTAATCTTTTCCATCACGAATCCATTCCAGCAAAAATACTTCCTGCAACTTTCCATAGAATGACCACCTAGCAATTCAATTTCTCCTTGAAATAGCATCATATAATCACTACATTTCACTATCCAACAGTTTAAGTGACAAAAAATACATTCACACAAAACAGCATATCCAGCGTATTCAGAGATTAGCCCAGGGAAGACCAGAATAAAGCCTTTTCCTATCTTGATGAGATGACAGTATTATTCAGTTACAATGGTGATCCATGTTCTCCCGACACAGTAAAGAGATTGCACCAAGAAATCAACACGTATCTCTCCTTTGGATGCACATGACGAAATGGCTATAGACCTTACTGCCTTGTAATGATGGCGCATTGGTATTGATTTCTTCACAATTGATCAATATTGTGAATAAGAAAAATCTTAAGAGCTTCTGGCTGGGAATACACTAATAGTCTCCTACATCCAGGGCTATCCACAGACTTTGTGACCAATCAAAACAAAAGCCAACCAATTAGTGTTTGCTTTAATCTCTAGTGATTGGTCTACTAGAAGACATTGTATTTTGTCTTACAGTGGAACAACACATTGATATTTGATCAATGTCAGCAATATAATCTTTCCCAAGACACAACTAAATTAAAACATTTCAAAACATTTAATTCTTTTGATCAAAGACACCCAACATGTGCTTCAAAATTAATTTTGCTCCTGCAGTACATATTTTTATTTGGGATTATCTCTCGATCTCTGACCATTAGACTGAATAAAATAATGCCTCGTTATCAGCTGCTCAAAATCTATTTTTTAACACTGCATGTCATACATACTATAAAAGTGTGTATTTCATCTGACTCAAAGTTACACAACCATAAACATCTTATCATTTTCTAATAAATGTTCTTATAATGAATAAGAAAATATCGAAGTACTCAAGATTAGAATTTATCTTACACATGAAATAATCTTTTCAATCATGCATGTGTCAATATAGATTCTTGTCATGGGCTGATCATTTGTAAATATTGTGAATGATTATAGAGTGGGTGTATCAAGGTTAGAGGACACGGGATCCTCATCGTCTAACCCACATAAAACAATACACCAATAGTGATACACATCCATTATTCAACAAAAGAGGCCTTTGGGCTTTAAGTGTTACATGAGTAGAAGGGGTGCATCTTTAAAACACTAGAACTAGATCTTGTAGGTACATTGTATTTTGTAGTCAAAAGTGACAAGCATTACTTCTAACAATTCACCATTAAATAATTGGGACTTTAAGACTTTTGAATCAGTGATCTTGATATTGGCCAAATGATCTTGGTAAAGAGTCATGATGCACTGTCTGGTCATTTCTAATGTATCTCCATAACAAAGTTATAGCCGGACATGAAATGAGAAGGACAGAAAAGGCATTTCCTATACATATACATTAAACTGTACCACCTATATTTATTTGCAGAGACTATAACCTATATAATAAAGCCCTACCCTAGGTCCTAAACCCTCAACTCAGGTGCCATGAATTTTAATTTTGTTGGGTTTCTATGTGCATGCTCATCATGACTATTGTGTTCACGTTTTGTCTTTGAGATGTCTGACTGTAAAGCTGATATTTAAAGATTGCATTTTTTAAAAAGGGTTAGGCACTCCCCTCAAGTTCCTGGCCAATAAACCACAAAGTCTATAAATTTTGTTTTCTAGGGGACAGGACCAATGGATGTCAGAAAAAAAAAATCTAAATTCAAATTGCTAGGGATGAGTCAAAACTCCTCATAAATTTCTGTCATCCGACATCGATTATGAGATTTTTTGGGAACAAATTAAACTTTTTCAACATATACATTGTATATCAAAGTAACATTTCAAGTCTATATACACTTTCATTTGTGAATAAACAGCACAGTAGAAACGGTATAGAATTTAATTAGTATTTGATAATCAATTTGGATCAACATTCATTATATTTAGTTTCAAGGGTGTGTGGGTGTGGGGGTGTGGGGGGGGGGGGGGGGGGGGTCTTGATCAAAACTACCAGTATGTGAACTTAGTTTTTTGTCAGACTTCTGATCTTGCCCCTAACTCTATGCTACATGCCCAATCTAGAAAACTGGCATAGTATCTGAATGGAAGTTGAAAATGTTCAACTATGTATATAATTGCACGACAATCACATAAAACAAATGTAATAGGTCAATAACCAACAAGAGGCCCATGAGCCAACTGTGGCTAAATGTTTACCTAGGTGAGGGGGAAGGGGGCATTTGAATACAATAAAAGTTTATTTCAATTAATTCTTTTTTACCTTCTTGTACATGTACAAAAAGAAGGTAATCAGGATAAAGCATCTGAATGCCACACCTCACCAGGAATGTCACAGCTGGTCAATTTTCAGGAAAGAATTAACCCAGGTATGGTTCAAACTTGCATATAAGATGCATCAATGTAGGCACACAATGAAACAATTTTAACTAAACTGAATCTACATGAGGATGCTTTTATTTTTATTTGACATACCATAAGTCTTGCTGTTCCAAAGATGAGTCAAAAGTTGTTTCCCTACTCTACAGATTCCTATGAAAGTTTCAGCCTCCATTTCTCCCACAATAGTGAATTCTAACCCCATGGGCTATCATTTTAAAAAACTTGAACCTACACAATTATGATGAGATATTCTGCACAGGTTTCGTAATTTTTGATCAAGTAGTTTCAGAGAAGATTTTTAATAATTTAGTCCACTATTTCCTCCTCATCTCTCCTTGAAGACATGGCCTTTTATTTGAAAAATTTTGAAAAGCTCTTTTAATTACCAAAGGATGCTTTGTGCTAAGTTTGGTTTTCTTGAGAAGATTTTTTTTAAAATGACTAACAGATAATTGTTCATGATTTTCATTATCTCCCCTTTGAAGATAGTATGATCCTTCCTTTTATCTTTGAATTAGAACGCTTTGGCCAATATAGTATTGCATTGTGCGATGACACAATTGAATCTGTTTGTAATACAACTGCGAAATGCAACAGAAACTGGTTGGTCCATATGTATAAGTCAGCCCAAATTCCCTTATAGTTGTCAGCATTTGAAAACATGACGGCCAGATGGAAACAAACTTCAAAGGAAAAAGGAGAACTAATACAGTTGTATTTCAGTGGTAAAAGCTACAGACCATAAAAAACTTGAATCCCCTTCAACCAATGATAATTTGGATAAAGTCTCATTGATATTGGCCCAATGGTTTTTGAGAAGATATTTGAAGTGAAATAACCAAATTTTCAAATTTATCAATTACATCCCTTTTGAAGAGGGTGTGGCCTTTCATTTGAACAAACTTAAATTCCCTTCACTCAAGGATGCTCTGTGCCAAGTTTGCTTGAAATTGGCTCGATGGTTTTTGAGAAGATTTTAAAAATGCAACAGCCATATTTTGATAATTCTTGATTACTTGATTACTTCCCTCTTAAAGTGGGTATGGTTCCCTCATTTGATCAATATAAATCTCCTTCACCCAAAGATGCTTTGTGCTATGTTTGGTTGAAATTTCGTATAGTTTCTGAGAAGTTAATGAAAGAAAAACTGAGCAAGCTCACATATCCCATACCTCCACACTGAATGACAATGCCACACACAATGACAATGCTATGCATAAAATACCAACAAATTATTATTCCTCCACCTCTATTTTGTGCTAATGAACATATATATGCATTTATTATTTATATATTTATACCCTTGGAAATATTGTTTATATAATTACGAAATCAAAGTTATGTACCTCATGTACCATTGTGAATGGTTTGAGCAAATAAATGAAATGAAATGAAAATGTGCTATACTGTACTTAGTAAACTATTTCCATACACATAACTACTCAAGTCATATTACGTACCACGGTAATATTGTTCAGAAATGTAAATTTTGTAAAATATTAAAAAAGAAATATTTTAATTCCATATGGCTGGAAATCCATTTCACACCAGCTGCAGTGCCAAATATGCTATTTAATATTATTATACTTTCATGTAAAATACTCGAACCTGATTGGTCGAGAAGCATTTGAAAAAACATATTGTTACCCTCTGAGAACAGAAAACACGCACCCCAGGGTGATAGTATCTAGCAACGGGTAACAGTACTTGACAACGGGTGATATTATAAAAAATTATCACATGCGTCAAATTTATGCACGTACGGTTCGCCGTAGATTGCTAGACGACGACGTTTGAGCGTTTGTAATAAATGCAAGTACCCGTATCGAAATACGAAATATCGCATGACAGTGATTGATCAAATGTCAACAGACGTAAGTTTTTCTGTTTTCCAGTTTACATAACATTCAGTATAATAAAACAAATATTGCATGTAGTTGAGGGTAACATTGAAATTTTCACCCCTCTAGAAACCATTGTCAACCTCGGCTACGCCTCAGTTGACAATGGTTTTCTCGGGTTGAAAATTTTCAATGTTACCCTCAACTACATGCAATATTTATATAAGACCAATTCATTGAGCATTCATCAGGAAGCTTGTCATTTGTGGAAAAATATGACATTGTGAAAGAGTTATACAAAAATCTTTACAAGAGTCACTGGGTCAGACAGATCTATGTGATTCGGTAGACTTGTTAGACATTTTAAAATCTAGTTTGAAATTACTGCCCTACAGTGGCCTAAAAAGCAGCACTGGTGGAAGAAGAATTATATATAATAAGAAACTTTCTTTTTACGATGGAATAACAAGCAAACAATTTGTCAAACTAATACATGTATTCAAGCATGTCATGTACACATACAGACTCATGTTTTGTGGTCAAAATATAGACCAAAACATAGACACAAAGGCCAGAATGAGTTTTTAATAAAAGTAAAAATTTATGAAAAGATTTACAGCGAAAAGTTTTATTTTCAACGGCAAGAATTTGAAAACAAAAGTTTTCAGTTGTCGGAATACTAGTGCATATAATACATACATATAATTTGTATACTGTATTATACACGTACATAGATTCTGACTATCAAACACACAGACTCTGATCATACACACAGATTCTAACTTCAATTCAATATTTTATTCAATTCTGAACAGGATTGGACAGCAGGGTAAACCTATGTTAGCCCTCTCCCTGACTATAATGCACACAGACTCTGACTGATATTGTCTATATCATACATGATTTAATTCTCTTGTAGAACATTTTGACTTATGGGCATTTTATTCCTTCTGTTATAATCTCAATGCTGTCAGTCTAAATGAAGCAAACTTCAGAATAATGTAAAACTAGATTACCGTCTAAGGAAACAAATTACTGCATCAATGGAATGTATTGAAAATCCGAGGGGAAGGATTTTAAAGTGGCTCTCTAGACTTTTTAAGGCTTTTATAAACCCCATCAAGAAGGATTTTAAAGTGGCTCTAGACTTTTTAAGGCTTTTATACACCCCATCTCCTCCTTACATCCTCTTATTTTACCCAATCTAACAATTTTATTAAACTAAAACAATTTAGTCCCCATTCTTCACAAAATGAACAAAGATTCAACAGAAAATTAAATCTGATGTTTTATGGTTAGGAATAGTTTCTGAGAACCAACTGATCTCTTCATTTAAAACATCATGTCTCTGACCATGTCTCCAAAGAAAATATTTATATCACCATTGAGTGTCCCAAAGAACACAAATATTGTGTGCTCTGAAATAAAGTAAATATGGAATGCAGATGACGAACACAAAAAGTGACTCCTTGGCTACACAGAAAATACATTATACTGCATTGGAAGCTTTATTAAAGATTAAATCAAATACCCATATACTTATTCTTATAAACACATACCTTCAAAATTGTGTTATATCCACATTGAAACTATCAAAACATACCACTTGTGGCCCACAATATGTTATAATAGTAGTAACACTGTAATAGCAATGAGGTGGGATGACTTATTTCAAATTAGCAGCAGTGGAAAACTAAAGTTCCCAGTGTCGTGTCAGCCCCTGGCAGAGAAAGGCTATAAAATGCATTAAACATGTAGGCCAGGACACAGGAGGGTTCAGTTCTCACACAGTAGCAGGCCACAGTGGAAAAGGCCTAGATAATTTATACAAACACTGGCAAGAACAGCATACCTCACTTAATTCACCTGTCTTCACACCAAGCCAGCTGACAAGTATTGTATATAGACTGCATGCAAGGTATCATTAATAAATCACAAATAGTAGTATAAAAAGCACATCAGCTCAACAGTGTCTCTCAAATGCCAAATTTATCTCTCTGCGATATCCACAAACAAAACTTACAACCTTTGCAACACAACTATAACACAATGTAATAATATGCACCCACATGATTTATTTCCCCTCCCTCTAATTATCAAATATGACAGTGGTTGCTGATGTTGAGTGGAATCCACTGATGAATGAACAGATAAAATCCATTCACAATAAAACATTGACAATTCCAGTCCAGAGGCAAAAATTATTCCTCAATATACTTACTAAGAACAATTGATAAAACCAAATTAATACAAAACACCTTACCATGGGTTGAAAAATCTACACTAGTTTACCAACTCAGCACAGCAGCACATCAGTTTAATGCTTCCATAGTACCTACTACAAATACACCTCTCATTTCTCATTAACTTTGTTTACCTGCAAGCACATATTTGCTCTCTTTCTTTCGTTGCATCAACATTAAACATAAAAAAAAACTTGGCAAAAGTTCATAGGTAGAAATTTATCTAGCATACAATCTAGCATCACTATGAACACATACTGAAGTTAAATTTTCATCAGCTCCACTACTGATTGTTATACTTTGTGTGTGCTCATCATTTTTCGTATTCATACCCCCCCTCTCCTACCAGTATTGTGGCAATTGGCCAAGTCCCATTTTAATTTGAACTTAACAGTTCTATGTGCAGTACTACCAATGATTAACATTATCAATAATAGCATTGATTTGTACAGAATACCAATTGTCAACACCTGTCCTTCTCTCTCTTTGTCTCTGCATCTTTAACCTTATTAAATCTTGACCACTCTTGGGAGTTTAGTACATTATTTTTTTTTCATTTCCATAAAGTAACATGAACCTAATAACACCTAAGGGCAATGCACCTTATAGTAAATTCTGGTCCATATATCCCACTACTGGTCATGTCCAAACTTGGGACATATTATTTTTTGTAATACAATGTTATGTACATCGTCGGATACCCACGGCTGATCTCGTCTTCTACTTCATCTTGTAGAAGACGAGATCAGCCGTGGGTATCCGACGATGTGTTATGTACTAAGGGCAGTTCACTTTATCGCAAGTTCTGATATCCATCATCAAAGATTCCTGAAGAGGTAAAATGTAATGCAACAGAAAGTATTGCTACTAAACATGTACCAGTACATGTCATATATATATGGTAAATATCAAATTTTATGTCAGATACCCACAGTGCACACACAGCTTAAGTGATATTGATTTATCATTGATCATAATTGCCAAACTTTCCAACTCTGATACTGCCTGTGCAATTTATGCTTAACAACATGAAAATGTTGACAAATGGTAAATATATTTTAGAGAGAATATTTGGATTTTAAATTTTATGGCAAACTATATTGAATGTGCAAGTTCCAGTGACTACTAATAAAGTTCTTAATACATACACATCTACCCAAAGACAAAATACAGGGATTTCCCTGTATTTTACACCAAACTTGTTTATGAATTTGCACCTTATAAGGCAAAAGAAGTCAATAACTTTAGCAGATGCAAAATCCAGATTTTTTTCCCTCTATTTGATAAAAGATGTAGATTACCTGTAAAGTACTGACTGTATGAGATAGAGCACTTCTAGAATAAAATTTACATGAGAAAATACTATACATACAAGCAGCTTGATAATTTTCCAAACATCAATGAAATCTACAACAAATGACAATACATACACTGTACAATATGT
>NC_079165.1:46556243-46558945 GCF_947568905.1 Ostrea edulis
TTGGCCCTGACAAAGAATTTGATATCATTTTTATTTGTGACCTGACCGTGGCAAATAACGTTCACTTGGGGTTACAACAATTAACCATCTTTTCATAAACAACCCTAGAACTAACTAGAGTTTCTAATGTCTCTCAATTTCAAAATTAAAGCCTGGACAAAAATTTTACTAACATTTTTTAGACACCTGACTAAATCCATGGCCATAATTTGACAGGCACATTACACCTCTTCTTTGTGCCAAGTATCAGCTTCTATAAATTTGTCTCTCCATCACTACTTTGTTACCCAAAGACAGGATGGACAGAAATACTAAACATACAACCTAAACCTTGTGTGTAGAGCTATCACTATGTACCAATTTGTTTGCTAGATTTTCAAGAGAAGATGCATACACTGTCTTTTGAAGGTGTCATTCTTTGAAGGACCATAACCTTTTTGTTTTTCATTAAAACCACTTGACTACAAAAATAATGACTGTTATGCTGAATTACCAGTAAGGAAAGTGTACATACCCTAGCTTGTACATGAGAAAACAAGATGTGTTTGTCAAACATGCCCTCGATAATGGCCAATTCCAAAGATGGTCAATGTCACAAGGACAAATATCTTGGTACCAGTAGAAAGATCTTGTCACAAGAAAAGCTCATGTGTAATATGAAAGCTCTAATATAAATTAAGTTACGACCAATGTAAAAAAAAATTTAAATGGGTCAAATTCCATGGTCAAGGGTCAAACATTATGGTACCCATGGAAAGGTCTTGTCACAAGGAATACTCATGTAAAATATCAAAGCTCTAGCACTTACTGTTCAAAAGTTATTAGCAAGGTTAATGTTTCAGACAGAATGACAGACAGGACAAAAACAACAACCCCAACCCCCTGGATCTTCGATCTCGGGGGCATCAAAAACTATAAAACATTCCTCTTTCATCCACCGTACATAAGTCCAAGAGCAATAACTCAGGTGAAAGTAAGTCAATAAACACTTCATTATATATACAAAAAGTGAATATTGATCTGTAAGATATCTTAAAATAGAAAAGTACGCACTAAAAATCATCAGAACATCAGGAAAAAATATCCAGAAACAATAATGATAAGAAATTTTCAACATCTAACAGGGTTCGAAATTAACTCATGTCCGTAAGTCCGAGACTAGTAAAAAAAGTGTCGGACTAGTGAACTCTCTATAGTACTAGTCCGTTCGGACTAGTGAAAATCCAGAAATCAATCTTGAATTGGTAAAGATTTTTAGCAAGATTTGTCTTAGTCTCTTAGATGTTTGAACTTATGGTTGATTACCTGCATGGTCAAGTGTTTGCATGACTATGACAGCCTGATCTTCCTAACACATGAAGTGTGTTCGAGACCGCCGTTCTCTGAACGTGCACAAATTGTAAAATTCCTGACGATTCCGAACGCCGAGTACACATCACGAGAACGTGTTCTAGGTGCAAGAATTGCAAGTAGTGTGGTTGGAGAACATGCACGTTTGTGCGCACATTTTCTCGTCATTCGCGACTCTAACACAGTAGTTCATAACACTATAGCTCATGACTTGGTCAATCGAGTGAATTGTTTTTACTTTATTAATAAAATTTCGAACTCTTTTGACTTTAAGATCTGAGCACCAAAACAACAGGAACGTTGATCTCGAACGCACTTATGGACATTTATAAAAGGATTAACTCGGAGGTTAATATTGTATGCTTCTGAAGATCTTGAATGCGAAATAAAATATGGTGGTCTCTTTTTCTTCTATAGGTGTCAGAAATTGAATTGTTTGCAACTGTGACGTGTTTGATTTGATTAAATACTATTGAATAAAATAAAGATCATTTTATTATATACTGGACGGACTAGTGAAATGCTTTGCTGACTAGTGAACACCAACAGTTACTAGTCCGTACGGACTAGTGCTTGAAAAAGTTAATTTCGAACCCTGTCTAAGGGCAATAACTTTGATGAAAACAATTCAATGGACATGAAACTCAAACCTGATCTGTAAATCATCAATATAAAGATATACATCAAATATTAGTTCACTATCTACAAGCACTGCAAACAAAAAGTCCAGAAAACAGTGAATAAAAGGCAATAATCTTAACTTTGGTGAAAATGGGTCAATCTACATGATGCTCAAACTTGATCATTAAGTCATGCATCAATATAGATCTCGTGGTAAAACCAAATATAAACTCATATAAGCACAACTGAAAAAAATGTCAAAAAACAGGGTTATCGACATAAATGAATCACGTATATGTAATCAATATATAGATATATTCCCAATATGAGTTCATTACCATCCAGATTATAGTGTGTTGACCTATAGTGGAAGGAAGGCTTGCGGGCTCTGATGATCCAAGAGCTATGAGGGCGGGGTTCTTGCTCCTGGCAGGTTCATGCAACCAAGCTCAACGGGTCTGTAGTGAAGGAGTCAGACAAAACGATGTACACTCGTCCTCCAGGTTGGGGGTTGACCCACTCACTTAAAAACCAACCTGTTTAATACAGAAACTGCAAAATCTTCAGACAATGTGGTTGGGGAATTGTCCTCTCTAGTAAAGCTGAGGAAACCCTTCAGGAAGCAATTGCACTGACAATTCTTCTGACGATCAAGTCAACAACTAGGATAGGGACCTGGAACATCAGAACCCTATATGAGATCGGAAAAACAGCACAGGTCTATAGAGAAA
>NC_079165.1:46859145-47054145 GCF_947568905.1 Ostrea edulis
TCAAAACTATTGGTGTTTTATCGTCCTAAATACAAAACAAACAATTATCTAAATTTTAAGGTAATTCCAACCTTCTACATTATAGGTTCAATCTTATATTTGATTGTTGATATTTTTCAAATAATATATCTTAGTAACAGATAAAAATGATAAAATAAGTATGTTGCGGTATTAATAATTTTTTTTTTTATCAATTAGCACACATACATGTGTCAACGTCAGAAAATAGCAATTTTCCTTGAACAGCATTATCAAAATTTAACAAAAACTGGTTGAAACAATAATAGTGTTCATAACTATTTCATAAAACTGTTTAGACCTTTAAAAAATACACAAAGTGTTTGTGAAAATTAAAGGAAATCTATCGCATAATGGAATACGCCGGTTTCGAGATACGTCCGAGTTATTTCCCTTTGGAGAACTCTCGTACATAGTAAGGCGCGAAATAATTTGTTTACACGCGGGGGTGGGACAGATATTCATCACAGCGTAAGTGAATGTACTCAGTAAGTTTCTCATATGCTGTTTGATAACCCGAATTCGATTGATACACAAACAAAGTAAGTGATACGTATTTAGGGAGTATTTAAATACATGGAATTCTTATCCTGTCACGTTATTTCGCTATTCATAAGTACCATATCCAAGATATTTCTTGCAAATATGACATTGTTTGTATGTTTCCACTTCGGTAAAACATTTCTTTCGATAGTATTTAGTATTTCCCACATTTACATATTTAAAGTGAAGCCGCTTTTAATACATTTCATCGTCTTCCTCGTTGACTGTATATCCACTCTGTCCCACTTAGGCATTCAAAGTTCCACTAAATGCACCTCCTATACAGAAGAGTTTGTATTTCGAAACTGGCGTATTGATAAATAATTTAAAGAAAACAGAGTTATTGCCCTTGGATTTCATATTTTAAAACATAAATTGATTATTCATATATAACTTAAGACTTTTGAAATATTTTATGGTTAACAAGATTTTTTACAATAGCTATTGAAAAAGACTCCAACAAAATTTATGTTCCTGTCATGCATAAATCTTGTTAAATCATTGACTTTGTGAAATCTTATGACGTCTCAGGAGGGTGGAACTACCTTAAGAAATCTGAGTACCATTCAAAACATTTAATCAATACTTTATGAAAAATGCATATCATGTTGTTAAAAAAAAACCCACCCCAAAACAAACACATACAATACAAGGTCTTGAAATTCAAGAGACTAGAATATCAGTACCTACCACACGCACATGTTAGAGTAAGAAAAACATGCTGAAACTCTATCACTTTTAGGGTGTGGGACAATGACTATTAAAAACTGAGAAAGTGCTGCTTGGGAAGAAAAATCAGCCACATTTCTTTCCCAAATGGAGATTGTTTAATCTGATAATTCCTGGGACAAACAGAAAGCAAAGTCACAATATTAATAATATATCTGCAACGTCTTACCCTGATTTCTGGAACCCATAAATACTGATACCCCTAAATACAAACAAATTATTATTCACCTGATACCCTTAATTTTACACAGATGGAGGCAAGTATGTTATTTAGAGAACAAAGATACTTCATAGTAAAACTTCATAATCATGCTCTACTGCTCTGTGACCAATAACTAGACTTTCTGCTTTTTAAAACTTTTTCTACAGACCCCAAGTTTTTGTATACAAAATGGACCACAAAATTCCTGTTAAATCACCTGTAAAACACAGGGTCCCAAAATTACAGAGTGGACATTTCATGCACTTTAAAACCACATTTGCAATGAAAAACCCTTAGCTTACCAACAAAGACATGGCTAGAAAAATTGTTAACAGGGATGAAATATGCATACAGCTGAAGATTATAATTTAAAAAAAAAAAAGCAGCATTAAAGCACATTGTTTCAAAGTGATATGAAATGTAATAAATGTTTAATGGACTATTTGCCTACTGGTAATGCTCCATTTATCTGCAGATTTAGTAAATTTAGAGTAATAGCTATCATGGAATCATCAGTCAACTTAACTCTTTAAAATACTCCAAGATCTCAGGTAATCCATTGATTTGAAGTTTTAATAATCCAATAAATATTTGTAGTAAAATGTGGTTTTGCTTTTAATGCAGGAGAGAGAGAAAGAAAGAGAGAGAGACAGAGATATTTCACTTTGATATATTTCAAGTTGAAAATCTAACCTTCACATATTGGTCCAGAGGATTATGGTCTGCATTTCACACTCTGCTGCATTTCTGTACAAAGACCCTTCTGTAATGTATAGAAGTATATAACAACATAATAGACTTTCTGTTACTAGTTAAAGCTAACATAACCTCACCTATCAAAAAATATAATCAAATACTTCCAAACAATTTTTTACATCAGAAGGCAATATGATATGGCTATGTTACACCATACCAAGAGTGAACCTCAGGGAAGATTATTTCAGAGTTAGTCTTAGTAATTCTATCCCATCTGTCAAAAAGTTGTAATATCTTGTCCAGGAATTTTAATTTGATACCATAGTGTGATAAGAAAATACAATTTATCATCTTATAAAAGATATGTTCATGAGTGGAGTTCAAATGTGTATGAAGAAATTTCGATTTAAATACACCAATTTCATTCAAACAAGAAAACCTTTTTTTTGGGTTGTTTTTTTCAATGGGAGGAAGTAATCTGATTTTTTCCTTATGACTCAAGTCATTTCACTTTTCATATATACTCTGATAATACACTAACAAAGACAATTATGTTATTATTCGTGGTATAGTGTGAAACATGATTGAATATCAGTGGAATATTACCACCTTCACCCCCCTTCTCAAATTGCTAAATCTCTCCAGTAATTTTGATTCATTATATAAGAAAGTATACAGATTTGAAATGTTCTTCTGAATAATGTGTCACTGTACAAAAATACCTAACATTCCACTGGACATTTTCTGGTCCTTCCCTACAAAGAAACACACAGCTGGACACCCTTGTCCACAGAATAGGACCATACTGTAACTTCACACCTATGTCTAAATAATGGGAGTGAAAATTTTTTGCCAACTTAATCATAACTATACTAATTTATGACTGCTGTCCCTCGCTTATCAGGTAACCCTTTCAATACTCCTACTGACTCAGTTCCACCATAAGGATAATTTAGTGTAACATCATATTGATTCTTTACACAGTGATTACAAATCTCTGCTAATTAATCGTCATTGTTGCCAGCAGAATCACTAGGACATCTTCGCTACTGGACAGATGAAAATGACTGACACTTAAATTAGCTGTCTATATTTTCACCTGAAAGTATTGCCGTATTACATAAACACATGAATTAACATAATTTAACAATAACTCTTTTCCACAGCCATGCAGATGCTGAATAAATAAACTTTTTTACCTTTGGAAAAAGGGATAGATACATGTACTTGTAAGATCTTGACATTTGATCATCAAGTAAATCAAATGTAGCCTTTATTGGAATTATCCAATAAAGGAGAAGATTCTAACTTGAATAAGGGTCACCAGATCAATGAAACATCACAGATACAACTCTTCTTATAAAGCCTGGAATAACTCTAACTTTTGTTATTCTGTTCATAAAGTATCAGCTACACAATAATAAACAGGTACCTGTTGTACTGCACAATGGATGACTGCAGTATCAGTAGAAACAATTCTAAAATTGTAAACCAACTTTCCTTCATATAATGAAAGACGAAGATAACGAAGTGATCAATCTCATAACTCCTATAAGCAATACAAAATAAAGAGTTGGGCAAACACGGACCTCAGGATATACCATAGGTGGGATCAGGTGCCTAGGAGGAGTAAGCATCCCCTGTCGATCGGTCAAACCCACCGTGAGCCCTGTATCTTGATCAGATAAACAGAGTTGTGGAGTTATCCGTAGTCAAAATCAGTGTGCCAAGAACGGCCTAACAATCGGCATGAAACACGTCAGACAGCATTTGACACAATGATAGGTTGTATTGGCAAATAGATTGTTATACAACCATAGAATTTGCGAAAAGCTGATTTTAAATGAGACTGTTGAAACCCCTGTACCATCAACTTGTTTGTCAGTAACCTTCTTTGATTTAAAAACTGACCATAAGCAGAACAAGCTCTTGTGTATCGCTATAATACATGTGGTTTTGTTAATGTCCATCTTAGATTTTTGGTTTTTCTTTATGTATATATAATGTAAAGAAAATACCTGTTCTTCACAAAGTATGAAGAAAATAAAAAAAAATATATCTATTCTTGGATGAATTTCATGCTGTGGTCAATCCTTGTGATAGCCAAACTTAAATCATTAAAGTGAGAAAAAAATGTGAAGAAAACATTGACTTGGTCACTTTCAACTCCATTAATTTCCATTTTGCATGACAGGTGCCTCTTGATGGTTAATAGTTTTTCTTAAACAAGCCCAATGGGACATCTGCATTCAGGTGTCCAGTATTGAATTAGATGTTTCTTTACAGCAATTCTCAATAAATCAATGTGGCAGGTCTCAATGTGGAGCAAAAACAGGTTTTGTTGAAGAAAAATTTACAAATTACTTTGTTTTATTCCAAGAGACAGACTAATTTATCAACTTCACTAAACAAGTGTTTGAAAATTTGAAATTCAAAGGTAAAATTCATGGCAAATGTTGATACTTGAGACAGATGCACAGGCAATTCTAAAGCTTTCAGTTCAATTTAACATTCGATAATCAGTGAGGATTGAAAATTTGAACTTAAAAGTAAACATAACTATCAAGAGGAATCAGTCCAGTCACTATTTGTGAATGAAGAAAAAAGATTCCACTCTACTGGTGTGATAGCTGCCAACCTCCAACATGAAAGTGAGAGATAATTTTGTACAGGAAATATATATATTCTAGAGCAATCCCAAATTTTATGGGAAGTGATTACTTAAACAATAAAATGCTTTCTTTGTTGTTTTATTGTGTGATGAAGGTAGCAAGCATTGCAGAAAATATTCATAATTCTAGTTAGCAGGTTTTGCAAATTTTTTCTGAAATGATTGCTATCACCATCACCTGATAAACAACAAAGAAAGACATTTTATTACTGGATTGAACAAGTTTGCAACAGACATGAAGTCATTGTCTATGATGAAAGTAATGTCAAAAGAAATATAGGAGAAAAGATTTAGAAAGTACATCAAAATAACTGGAAATTGACAATGGGTGGGAGTTGAAATTGGCAATGAGACTCTAGCAGGGCCACTGGAATTAGTTTTGAAAATACTCTAAATCTACACCACTTTCTTGCCTGAACACATCAGATTTCATTTGACTAGTTCCCAATCATCAAGTTTCACACACCCAGGGATTGACACTAATGATTGTCCGACTGCCTGAGAAAAGTAAAATCACAATTGCCTACTTGGTTGTCCAATAGGGCTAAAGAATATTTCTCATTTTGATATTTCTCAACTATAAATACTAAACTCACTCATCAAATTCAATGTAGAATTTTATCCCCCAAAATGTCACAAATTTGGTAATCATTTTACTCGGGTTACTTTGTGTAATTGTTCGATGTTGCAGAGTTGCATGTTGTTCAGTTCCAGGACCTGTGATATTTCTAATGCAGAAGTTTGCAGTTCCAATTTTTGAAAATATATGATAAAGAACTGCCATACATGATGAAGCTCTTGCATAATTTACTATGAATACAAAGTGTGTGTTACTTGTAAATGTCATTGTCATACCTTAATCAAAATAGCAACTGTAGACATAAGTATGGAAAATGATCTAATGAAGAAATTAAAAGTAATAAGAGCAAAGATCACGAGAAAAAAATGGTCAAATATTACATGGAAGATGTGTCCATATGTACACATTTTCTTTCACATAGACAATGGGTTTGTTAAAAATAGTTCTCAGCAGTTTCCAACACAGCAACAGCATAATTTCTTTATATAAGTATTTTCTTATTACTAGTTGAATTAAAATGCTTTCTCTCTTGTGTATAGTCGGTGGGTGCACTAAAGTAAAAAAAAAGGCACTACTTTATCATTTAAATACTGGGACCCAACCAGGTGCGGATCCAGGAATTGCGGTTACAGAGGGTGCCACTCTATGAGACGGGATCGGGGCCACCTTGAGGCCCCCAGTGGGTCCAGGGCGAAGCCCTGGTAGGGGCCCAGGGAGCAAAACCCCCGGAAGCTCCTGGATATTACAGGGCTTGAAATATGTCCCATATTTAGTCATTTGTACTATTTCCTATAATTTTTAATAAGGTGAAATGAATAAAATGACGCAAATTCTAAGGGTTTTTGGAAAAAAATTAAGTTCTCCCAATAATGTAATTCAAGAAATCAAAATATTCTGTCATTTATTTTTCCAGGAGAGGAAGAAATTATTGCTTTTTTTATCGTTGTGAACATTTTTCTAAACTAGAGTAGATACCACGACTGACCTTAAATTTGAAAATTTTAGGAAGCCGGCGCCCCCCTTAAATCCGCCACTGCCAACTGTAAACCGTGAAAGTAGTCGATTGATTGGAGGAATAAACAATACATATATGTATATATTATTATATGATTGAATAATTCCTAGCTCTCTAATTGGCTGAGATCCAACAATGTAGAAATCATACTACGTTATGTTTACCTGCACGTGACCTTCCAGGTGAACATAAGGAATTATTTTTTCCACATAGAACCAAAAATAGACCTTCCAGGTGAACATAAGGAATTATTTTTTCCACATAGGTCGTTGAAACTTACATTTTAGAGCAAAGAACAATCTTGAAGGGTTTTTTAATCATTTAATAAAACAATTATTGCTGTTTTTGAGGTCAATACGATGATTTAGCCACCTTCAAAGTACAATATTCACCTCGCCCTTCGGGATCAGTGAATATTGTACTCCTCAGATGTCTAAATCATCGTATTGACCTCAAAAACATCAATAATTGTATAATGTTGGCAAAGTGCATACGTATGTTTACTTTCATTATATGTAATCATTCTGATTCACTGCAAGAAAAATAGTGATCTGTCCCTTGAAGTTAAATAAAGCCAAAATAATTGCAGATTCAGGGCCGTAAATTAACCTTCAATTTGGAGGAGGCAGGAAATTAGGCGGGGGTCTGTGCACACTGAACACGTTTCGTGCAAAATCCTTGATTCTAGGGCCTTCTAAGATGTTACTTGACTAACTCATTCTAAAAGAAAGATTTGGAATGCTTTTTAAGGGAGGTATCATGTTCTTAGTTATTGGAAACAACATAAATTCTAATGAACTTTAAATTTTAATTTTTTTTGGCTCAAAAGTTGGAGGAGGCAGCTGCCTCCTCCGCCTCCATGTAATTTACGGCCCTGAGATTTCTCTTTCATTGCTTTCTATTTGCAATTTTATTTTACAGACTGCAAGACATAGTACATAAATGTATAAAGTACTAAATATTCTAGAGCCTAAGAGGATCGGTATGCCTAGCTAGGCTATTAGTAATCTCAGCGAGATTCGTCGAGGCTGGATATGTGGACTGACGCCTATCCAGCCTCGACGAATCTCGCTGAGATTAGGCTATAGTACTTTGAAGGGTTTCTTTTTTTTTCGTAAGTAAATTTCGAAGCCTAGACAAGTTTCGTGTAAAGATTCACCTATTAATTGCGCTAGCAGCTTTCTATTTTACTACTTACTCTCGCTGCCAGTTTCAAAACAATAGTTCAACAAACCGAATCGTTCACAAAACGTGAAACCTACTTCAAAATTGTCGCGGGATTTCGACTCCAGAGACCTATCGAACGTAACGTTCGGAACCTCTAAACTCCTTTGATATATTTCCGAAAAATGAGTGACATAACTTTACATCCTGCAGAAAAGTAATTATCATAAAAGCTATTTAAATCTTTATCTACAGTTGCTTTATTGTCTTAAAAGGCAGATTAGGCCTTACTTACTATCGAGCTTTAGCTCTAAGCCTATTATGTAAAGCGCGATAACTCATCAAGGTCGTGTAGCTATGACGACACTTACCGCCATATTGTTTATAACAATGGTCGCCTTTATACCGTAGACTAAACATACATGTAGAAAAATTGAATTAAATAAGAAAAATGGCGACACAGACTCAAACAGTGAAGCGATCTGGCTTTCAACAAGCCAGGGTCCACGATTATCTCTATGGTAAGTTATTATTCTTGAATGTTTCTGTGATTTCATTGTTTATTTGTATTTGTTATTTTTTTTTTTTTTATTGCTTTGAAGCCTCGAAACTTAATCCATCAAATATGAAAGTCCACAACCAGATATCAACTGTTTAATTAGTTTTAGTAACTTTACGGATATTGAAGAATAAATGCTATCGTAAAGTCCGCGGATCGAATAACATGGTTATGCCATATTGAAACTACATGTGTTATATCGATCAGACAGGATAATTACAGGTCTCTGATATATATATATATATATATATATATACACACACACACACAAATCATTTGAAACACAAACTTGTGCAACATTATATGTATATCTAATATTAATAATATTTTTACATGCATTTTTTTTAAAATTCAAATATTTATAGATCCTCATAATGTGATGTCAAGTGAGAGAGATCATGCCAGGGCCACGTTCAAAGCTCACACAAGCACAGACCGTGTTGTAAGTAAAGAAAGGAAGCATGAAAAGTTGGGTTTTTTTTTGCCAGATATATGAATGTTCACAATATTTAGTGTGTGCTTGATGTCAGATATTTTAGTGTTCATTGGTATATTTTCCAGAAACGGGTGCCCTTGTATAATACTATGTTTAGTGAACTACGTCATCATCCCCGTTTTCAAATGCGGTTAGATGTTACAGATCCTGTGCCAAAATTCATATCCAGGCAATGGAGAGGCTATGCTGACCAAGCTCGTGAAGCAATGATGCGTTACACAACGTAAGATTAGAAGCATTGCCAATATAGAATTCTATGAACAAGTGAAGTTTCCATGTAAAATAGATACTTTATATTAATTTACTTTCATGCTTAACTTTCAGTTTTAACTATGATCCAAGTGTCACAGTACCACCAAAACATTATGCAAATGCAGAAGTTGGAGGACGAAATCGATACAAATTTTTTAAAAGACCAATAATTCCATTTTTACAACAAATCCCACCAGAAGTTATGCTTGCCACAGCAAGGTAAATTGATTCCAATGAACTAGCAAGTTAACATATTAGTATCACAGATATTTTTGAAAACTATCTTCAGCTGCCATTAATTTTGACTCTTTGTTTTGAAGCCATAGTACTTTGATACAAACTTTCATTTGCTTTCCATTAGATATACAAGGCTGTATTGTATATCTAAATGTACTCTCTTTTATTGATAAATGGCTTATATAAATGATATTGATAATGTATATTGAGTCAGCATTCATTTCTGTAGGGAGGAAACTCTCCTGGTTTGTGAATTGTGAGTTTCAGTGATCAGAACATTATGCTGTTGTAAATCCTTATATGAAATCCATTATAATTTTGGTTTTGGTATTTAGATCCCTATGGACCAAAGTAATTAATTCATATAGTTAGGTTTCAAAGATCTTTTCATTTCTTGACCATTATCTCTAAATAAAAAGTCGCATAGATGCAGGTTATGAGTGCAAAAAAAAATTAAATTAAAAAATAGTGATATATATCATATATTTTATATTTGGTGTGAAAAGATTTACTGAAAATTAATCAAGTAAATTCTTTGTGAACAAAGGATTATATTAACATGTACTGTTGGTGATCATTTTGGATATATGGATTTTGTAAAAACAACAGTCACATTATCAGTTCAGAAGACAATAAACTCACTTTGAAATTGATACCTAGAATTTTTTAATGCAAGTTATTTCAAATTAACTACTCAATTTTTCAAAATTACTTAACTATATTTAGAAGATCAATACATAAAATTCACTCAACAAAATAGTGTGTTTGCATTGTTAGCTTCCTTATACACTTATAATACCTTTGATAAGGGCAAGAAAACATCAGACATCTGGATGGACATTCGACTTTTTTTTTTTTTAAACATAGACATCTTGTAAAACTTTTGCTGGAATAACCACAAAGTTTCACCATACTGTTTGTGAAAAAAACTGAAAGCTATTAAGGACTTTAAACATTAAATTCTTTACAAATTGTAAATCTCCATAATATAGATTGTTATACATGTAATGAAGTTTTTAAATCATTATCTAGGCAAGATCCGCTGGCAGGACCTGACCAGTTGCAGCTTGAACGTCCTCCAACCCCTTTGACGAAAACAGTGGAAATTCAAACAGACTACAGAGACTCTGAGGCCCAAACTGATCCATACACACCAGAGTATGTTGTACGTCCAGGGTCTGCCCCAGAGTTATTGACTCTGGCCACTTTGTCACATGGTAAGAGTTCTCTGAAATTTAAGATGGTTTGTACATGTTTCGTAAAATACCTATGATGATTGGCTTGAAAACTTTGTATGCACAGCTGTAACATTGATGTTGAGAAAAAATATTTTATTTAGAAAATATATAACAGGTCCTTTATTTCTAAAATTACAGGTCGAGGACTTCCTGCTGGTTTGGCTGAGGTGGAAATGATTGAGCGTGCTCGTACCAAACGTGCATGGGAGGCAACTCTTCCTCCTCTGAATGATGTATCTCAACTTGAAAAAAGAAGAAAGATGATGGATGAGATGGAGAGAAAAGAATGGGCTCTCAGGGAGCAAGAGATTGAAAAGTATGAAATTATTATTCAAGTCTATAAAAATCTAAACAAAAACAAAGAAAATGAATTCACTTTAAAGATTTCAGTTCTAGAGTAATATGAATGTAAACAGCTTGATAGGAAAGTTTACTTTAATTAGCATTTTAACTATATGTTAGCAGAACATTAAAAGGTGACATGAATTTCAGGTTACAGGATGCTAGACTAGAAGTGTTGAAACAACTTCTGAAAAAGAGGGAAGAAAATCATGCAGAATTGAATATCAAGAGACTGGACAAATTGTGGACAAAAAAGCAGAAAGAAAAGGATTATAGAGTAAAGAAAATTAGGAATGAACACATAAAGTGTATGTATAATAATCTTTCATTAGTTATATGTGTGTTATTTTGTACTTCAAAATACAAAAACATGTTCCCACTTTATGATATACAAAAATCTTGTCTAATAGAACCATTTTGTCAGAGGGGTAACTTTTGTGACCAGCTGTCAGTTTAGGAATATTTAAAGTTCTGAAAATTTACAGCAATCAGAAAGTTGACAAGAAAAAGAGGACGGGTGGAAGGCAAACTGGAGAGAAGAGATATTATTCAAGAGTTCTCAAATTTCGGATCTCAGACATATGCCCCTCTGACTAGGATTGGAATGTTTTTGGATCGTGGATCTGAACAGTATGTTGTAAAGAGTCGCCATTTGAGCACTTACCAGGGTCTGTTGGAGCTGGAAGCCTCACTTCCAGATTTTGTTGTGAATCCCCGTGTGAAAGCACCAAAACCCAAAACTGTGACAAAGACTGGGTACATGAAGAGGAAATATCGTCAGGAGCAAGAACTTAAAGACATGCATACAGTAATTCTATATGATTATTTGATTATTCCATATAAATTTCTAAAGAAAAAAATCGGACGTGATAAAATTTATAGTTTTCATTACATGTCACCCTGAGAAACTATTTCCCTTTTTTTTTTTTTTTTAGACAATTGTGGAAGAGAAAGAGAAAGGAGAAATGGACCCCAAACCATTGAGGTTCCTTCAGAAGATTGAGAAACCAATTCCAAGGCCCCCCACTCCCACTGTAGAGGTTCCATCAGAGGTAATTAACCCAATTCTTTTCTGGTTTATTTCCATTATATATATACTGGCAAAGGTGAATGGGACTTAGGTGTTCTTATTTAAAAAACATTCTTTAACTTGTAATAAAAGAAATATAAAAATTTGTGTTGATGATTCATCTTTACATATATTCAAGACAGTCATGTACATTGTGTTGAATAGGGATGTAACAATACATCGATATATTGTGATGCAAAGGGGTTGATATGATACATCGACATATTAAATGAAGTATCTATTTTTTCCCAATACTTTCCGGAGTGTATTATGTTCCCGTTTTAGTTTTAGAATTAGAGTATTTCTAATAATTGGCAGAATGATCAAAGATTGTTTAATAAAAATTAAAAAATTAACATACATCATTTTAGAAACAGGTAAATATATGGTAAATAGAAATTATCAATCTTAATTTTGCTTTTATCTTCGTAGATAGAAAGTTATTTGAAAACACTATAAGAATAGATTTATTGTAAAAGAAACAATAAAAAATGATGTTTTCCTTTCTTTGATAACCACGTATAAGCCACTCAATGTAATAACTCAATATATTGTAGTGTATAAGCCACTCAATGTAATAACTCCATATATCGTAGTGTATAAGCCAATCAATGTAATAACTCGATATATCGTAGTGTATAAGCCAATCAATGTAATAACTCGATATATCGTAGTGTATAAGCCAATCAATGTAATAACTCGATATATCGTAGTGTATAAGCCAATCAATGCAATAACTCGATATATCGTAGTGTATAAGCCAATCAATGCAATAACTCCATATATCGTAGTGTATAAGCCAATCAACGTAATAACTCCATATATCGTAGTGTATAAGCCAATCAATGTAATAACTCCATATATCGTAGTGTATAAGCCAATCAATGCAATAACTCAATATATCGTAGTGTATAAGCCAATCAATGTAATAACTCAATATATCATAGTGTATAAGCCAATCAATGTAATAACTCGATATATTGTAGTGTATAAGCCAATCAATGTAATAACTCGATATATTGTAGTGCTTTTCTGAAATAATGTTACCTCACAATACTTTTCTTTCTCGCAACACAGTCCTTGTATTGAATCAAAAATATATTCTGATTTATACCAGAGTTAAAAATTTATGTTTAGGAAACCAGTGGTTTTGAACTTAAGATTAAACAAAGTGATGCTTATGGGAACACAGTGAAGGAAATCAATAATTTTGTCCTAAATTTACTGATCTTGGAAAAAAACCACTTCATAATGTTGAAGTTGAAAAACTACTATTGGTGTTCAAACTGATCTATCACTTCATTATTTTCATGAATTCAGTATGTAAATCTTTGACTTATAAGTCATTAACCTTACATAAAATTATTGAAATTTCTACCATCCATATCAGAAAGCTATCCTATAATACATATGATTTACCAACTATTAATTACTGTCTTAGTTATTATTAATTAAGAGTGGGAATATACCCAAGAGTTACGTAGAACAAAACTTATATGGCTTGAGCCCTGAGTATTTCCACAATCTTTTTGCTTTTCAGTTTTCATATTTACACACTACAGTCAGAATTAGTTTATTATCTGTTTGTACCAAAACATCACACAGATATATTTAAAAATTCTTTTCAGTGCACAGGTTTACACCCTTGATTATAAATGTCTGTCCTTCTGCCTGGACCTTGTAGGCAAGATGCAAAGTGAACTGTAAGTTCCATGATCTCACAACTTGGTACATTTGATCACCATGATAAGAGGAGGATGCATATTGTTTTCAAGGTCCGTGGTCAAAGGTCAAAGTAGTAGTGTCAGTTACAAGGAAAACCTTGTTGGCAGAATACAGACCAAACTATTGGGACTTTAAAACAGATAATCACCATGATGAGAGAAAGATGCCTGTTGTTTTTGTAGGTCAGAGGTCAAAGGTCAAAGTCATAACATCAGTTAATAGGAAACCCTTATAGGCAGAATACAGACCAAACTATTTAGGCTGGGACTGTCAAACTTGTAACACATTAACCTTATGCCTATTTTTTCTCAAGGTTGTAGTATCATGTAGTAGCAAATCCTTGCTTTCGTTACGGATACAAATATTGTGCCGAAGTTTAGTCACAAGCTTCCTCAGTTTTGCATTTCAGCAGGATTAGTGGACCATGCTTTGAAGTAGGTCAAACAATTTTCCAGATTTTTTTTCCATTATGAATCCTGAAATTTGTTACAACCTCCCTCTCTGAGAAATACATTATCAGTTCACACTTCAGCTTGATTGGTGCACCATGACCTACTTTAAGGCTAAAAGTAGGTAAAATAGTTATCTGGACTTTTTCTCATCATGGATAAAGATATTGCACTAAAGGTCTAACCAGCATACGTTGTACCATTTGCGGTACTCTTGTTGGATATTCCTGCAGCTTTTGATTTAAAAATTTAAACATGAACTTATATCAACGAGTTACATATCAAGTTTGACTTTGGGCTTTCTTGACCTATTTTCTAAAGATTTAAAACCCTTGACCTTTGCAAAATATTCCACAAATCAGGGTCCTTTTGTGATAGTTTTTATGCTAGACTTCCTAGTATAGTTTTTAATCTATCTTTCTATAAGTTTGTCTGCATATACTTTAACCTTGGTCATAACTTCTCAATGGATGGTGATAGAGCTTTCATATTTCTCATGTGTATTCCTTGTTTCAACTCATGACCTTGGAGTTTTAACTACTTTTGAAAAATTTTAACCTTGGCCATAACGTTTGAATGGTTAGTGCTTGGGCTTTTGTATTTCACATATGTATTCTTTGTGACAGGACCATTTTTTGGTACCAAAATTTTTTACCTCAAGACTTTCATGACCCTCACATGGGGGCATCAATATTTCACAAACACATCTTGTTTAGTTTATCAACACACAAAATTCTTCATTCAGAATTATCTTATTAAATCGTGTATTATATATTTCATCAAGTTAATAATTTCTTAAATACCCAATTAGTGAGTAATAAAATGTAAATTGATTTATAAAGTACTTAGCTAATCAGAAAGTTATTACAATAAAATACCTCATAGATTGTAAAAAGTTGAATTAAAAGCCAAGATAGAATATTTACCAGTTTTATTTCATTTAATTTTTCCTTTTTATTGATACATCTTAATACAAGTATATCTGGTGGTAGTTTAGAAAATGTTGACAATTAAGTATTAACAGAAGTAGTGAATGATTTAATGCTTTTCTTGATAATCCTTCACAACTAATGTCTTGTATTTCTAAGGAACTGGAGCGAGCCGGAGATAAAATAGTATGTAATACGAGTAATTATTCACGGAATGTAATATCATATAGCAATTCGAGTGGCTGATTTGGATTTTACTCTTTATTTTCTTTTTCCCATTGATACCATTTTAATGATCTGACCACCATTGTTTAAATCATCTAAATAAAACTTGTGATTGAGTTCCATTTTACATAGCATGAATTTAGGGAATTTTCCCCCTTTTTTTGTGTTGTTTGATTGTTTGGAGTTTTACGTCTCCTTGAGAATTTTTCACTCAATGAGAGACGTCTTTTTTAGTGTTAAAAAATTAACAATATATAATAATCATCAATATAAGATTTAACAAAATATCAGTGCCTCAATGATACACAAATGATAAGAAAAACAATGAATTATTTCTTTTGAAACAGTTATGCATACAATGGGAATTAATTAGCAACAATAAGCCTTTTCTGAAAGGAAATAAATATATGTAATGCATATCAAACAGGGCTTACATATTCTTTTTGCTTTAAAATAAAAATGAATTTAAGAAACTAACAAGCACGAGTGATATATATTCGGTATTATATAGCCTTAGCAGCACGGTTTACAGAAGAATTATGCTTTAATGGTGGAAAAAATACAGGAGCATATATAGATGTGCATGCATATTGTCTATGGTTTGAAGGCATCACTGAATGGCTTGCCAATGACATATAGAAGTTGTTTTATGATATGGTGGAAAGAGTGATTAACATTTTTTACCCTCCGTATAACACTAAAATTGATGAAATCATGCTTTATGATTAATCATTCCATCTCATTATGAAGTTGAAATTTTCTGCATTTTTTCTTTATTTCTAGACTTGATGATAATGAATGGTGTATATGTTTGTATATAGAATACTGTTATAAATTATCTATAAATAACATGGAAATGAATAAGAATAACTCGAGATGTATATATGGCATTGATGTGCATATATTATACTCAAAGTCATGTAATAAAAATCCCAAGCTGAATGTGTTGGTTTACTTTCATAATATTTTAGGAGGAAGAAGAAAAAGAACTTGGAGTTATCTTCTTGCAACAAGTCATCAGAGGAAGAGCAATACAGAATATGGTAAGAATAGAACATTCTCTGAAATTTATGTATGTTAAACATTCCAAAAATTTACATTTCATCATAAAACATATGCATGCATTTGCAAATAACAATAGTTTATTGATTTTTGAATAATTTACTGGTTTCTCCTAAAGAGTAGATGATCCCTGTGAATTTTGAGGTCACATGGTTAAGGGTCAAATGAAATTGATACACTGGTTCCTTCTAAGACGTAAATGTCCACTGATGATTTTGAGGTCACTAGGTCAAGGGGCAAACTGGATATAGTAATATATTGTTTGCTCATTAACATGAGAATCCTTTGCTTGAAAGGCATCAAACTAGGTACGCTGGTTCTACTACATAAGTAGATGAGCCCCTACTGAATTATAGGTCACAAAGTCATAGGCTAAACTGCTCTGGATGTAGGGAGACACTGTACACTCAATATCTTAAGATTCCTTTGCTTGACAGACAAGCATGGTGCTCTGGTACATCTTAAGGAACAGATATTAAGTAAATGACCCTATTGATTTTAAGGTCAAAGGTCAAAGTACTCTGGACATAAAAAGTATTATCTGATCAATATCTTGTGAAACTTTTGCATGGCGGACATCAAACTTGGTACACTGGAAAAGAATATATGACCCGCATATTTCAAGTGGCAAGGTCTAACCCCTTTTCATTTTGAATCTCACAAGGTCATAAATCAATTAACTCTGGATTTAAAAACTAGTGCTTATTTAACCCTTTACCTGATGGAGATCAAACTAAGTATTGTGTTTGCCCCAAAGTAGTAGATAATCTGTATTTCTCAATATCATTAGTTATTCTAAATTTAAAGTCAATCCTTTTCAATATTTGTGGGGAGGGGGGGGGGGGGGGGGGGGGGGGGCTGCATATAGGTTTCTAAAACATTTCTTGTTTCTTTAGATTTTCGAAGGAAAAGAGAAAAGACAGGAACTAATCAAGGAATTAAGAAGTACACATGCTCTGCAAGGTGCAGAGCAACAAATCAAGCAACAGGAAAAGCAAGCAACACTAGCCCTGCAACGCCAGCGAAGGCTCCATGAACACAAGGTATGAAATTATTGTCTTCAACAGTGTTTCATACTACTAGCGTTATGCCGCACATTGTAGATATGCAGGAAGAGTTACAAATTACTTGTAAAGTGTATATATGCAGAGTAAACCCTTTAATCTGTAACATTATTTTGATCATAAATACAGGAAAATCATTTAGTGACTTTAAATTTTCAGTAAGGTGTAAAAGCAATAGTTCCTTGTCAAGTTGGCCTTTATATTTCTTATTTAAAATGCACAATGTGACTACATCATCTTAATCTGGAATATTGATTAAAGTGTTTCCTTCAAAAAGATTTTCTCTCACAAAACATACCATTTCAACATGTCCAAATCCCTATTTCATCTATTATTCATATATCAAGATCTTTATATGATTAGAAGCAGGGCAAATGAAGGGATCTTAATTAACAAGGCCAATGCATAATTAATTATCTGCAAAAGGAACATTTGTAGACTGCAGTTTTTCTTAAGTGTTGTAATATCCATCTAAAAGAGATTCATTTGTAAGTCATCCTGCAAAGTTTCTAGGTCTGCACACAGGAATTTTCAAATTTTTATTTAAAGACATCATTAAAGTTTCTCTCTCTGGAATTAGTTTGTGAAATGCATATTCTTAAACTGAAAACCAGTGCAGCATTGCTTGGGATACATCAAGTAGTATAATGAGATGGTGAAATTTGAAAAAGAACTTCACCTTTGACCTTAACAGGAATTACTGGTTGATGAGGCAATGAGCCAGTTGGAGGGTTCCTCTCTGGGAGACACCCTGGACTTTCTTAGTAAGGAACTGGTCCGTCTGCAGGAGGAGAGGAGGATACATGCGTTCTCCATGCTTGCTGAGAGACAGAGGAGAATCAGAGAGGCTGAGGAGAGTGGCAGGAGGCAGGTTGAGGAGAGGAGGCGACGCGAGGAGGATGAAGTTTTTAAACAGGTCAGTCATCATTAAGCACCTCATGACTAGAAATGAATTATTTTAGTGCAATTTTTATGAACATGTTAAATTTTGGGAATTCAGTGTTATAAATACATGTATTTGAAAAGTATTATACAATGTATATTACATGTATTAATATTAATAGTAGATCTTTATTTAACAGTAGTATGTATATTTCTGTTATGGTAATTTGTATTTTACAGGTGCATGGTCAAGGTCCACTATATATCACATGTATTAATATTAATAGTAGATCTTTATTTAACAGTAGTATGTACATTTCTCTTATGGTAATTTGTATTTTACAGGTGGTCAAGGTCCACCAGAGGTCAGTGGAAACATATCTGGAGGATATTATTCTGGGGTCTATTGACAAGACAGCAGATGAGCAAGCTCGAGCTGAGATCATGGAACAGGCTGAGAAAATCAATGATCTGGCATATGAAATAGAGGACAGGTATATACAGCATGAGAAATAATTCTATATTGCAACACATTTTACATGTAACAAATGACCATGAAGGTTGTTTTTATTCATCTTTACATCATGAAATTTAAAAAAGCAACAGTTTGTGGAGATGAATACCTTTTGTAGACAGTATATGCACTTCCATGGACAATAATCTTTTAAACATTGGTTGTGTTTCAGTCGAACACAGCTCCAGTCAGAAGAAATCGTTGCTGATCTTGTTCATTGTTTCTTATTACCTGAAGTTAAGAAAACCACCATGAGAGAAAAAGGTAAAATTTTCAAATTTTTATAAATTTGTTTTAGTTTTTGCAAATTTCAGGGAGAATTTGCAATACGCATAATTTAGCATTTGGTCTCTATTTGCCAAGTGTACATATTTATGATAAGTCATAGAGATAATGTGCTTTTTTCTCAAACATTACAGTGAGAAGAGATCAGCGGAAATATCTCTTAGCAGCTCATAAAGAGATTCACAAAGAAGGGGAAGATATACTGTCAGTGAATGCTAAACCTGGTAAACCAGACTCTGGCAAAGAGGAGGGGTCTTCATGAACTTCCAAAGCCGCTAAAACTGCCAACCTTTAAAAACAAATTGTCAGAAAAACATTTCAGTGGCAGTGTTCAAGGCATTAGTAATCTATAAGGCTAGGGCTGCAAATCAGAACTATTGTGCGACTGAAACTTCTGACATATCAAATGGATTTTTACTATCATTAAACTTTTTTCTTCAAGGCTATACTTATATTTACGAATCTGAAACTGGTTTTCGATGCACCCTGGTATAAAGAGTATTTATTTAAGAGTTATGTTACCATCATTCACTGTGAATGAAATCATGTTTATAAGATTCAATGAGCTATTCTGTGATACAATTCATCTTAAATAGATAAATCATGTTTATAGGTGAATGTTCAGCAGTTATAGTGTATCTTACTGTAAAACTTGAGTATGTGAAAATATATTTCACGAGTTGTTTAACCTATGTTTTCAATAAAAGTTTAAACTTAATAGTCATTACATTTAATTACATTGAGTGAGGGATGCACTAGTGTCAAGAGTTATCTCCCTGATTTTCAGAAGACTATCGAGGTCTTCTGGAAATGGTCACATAATTACTGGGAATGACAATTCAGAACTCTGTATACATCTGTATCAGTCTTGTATAGGCAATACTAATAGCTTTGTAGTACTGGCACAAAGATTGAGTGAGAGATTAAGGTCACAGGTATAAAAGTAGGCACAGTTACTATATATCCACTGTATTTTGACCCAAAAATATCAAAATGATGATTGGAATGTCAAAAGGTGTTTTTTAAAAGTTATAAGACAGAACTGAAATCGGTACATTTATGAAAAAATATTTATTTGCTATCTCATTGTGATACATAGTACATGACTGTCAAATGTGCCATGATTTGATCAAAATGTACAAAAGGCATGTTGAAATCTGGTTGAATTATATTGTTATATACAAAAATCCATGTCTCTTGTCAATTTATCAATTTGCCAAATACACGTATAGGAACAATTCTGAGTATGGATCATGCAGTGCTGTCCTAGTTCATAATCATTCACTGTATTTAGTTTTTTGCTTCAGGTTAGTTGTCAGATCAGGGCATTTTTTGAGGTAAAACTTTCTTCATATCATTATACAGATTATCTTTGCCAGTCTTGCTTAAAATACATGTATAAAATGGAACTTTAAAAAGGAGGCGTTATATGGATCATATTTTTGAATTATTGGTCAAAATACTGAATTTTCATACAAAATTTCAGGTAAATCATTAAATATAGATGTTTTTAAGAATAGCTGTTTTGTCTGAAAAAACATATCGACCAAATTAATGAATTTACAACATTTAAATTAGTTCAAAGTATCTGCTACTTGTATCATAAATTACAAAATTGAAATACACATTAAGGGGTATAAATATTGACAATCGTGCAAATTAAAAACTTTTTGTTTAAACAATTCTTCCAACACAAGATGTCCTTTCCACACCCTTTCAAAATTTGAACTGACATAACATTTTTCAACTGGATATAGGTTTAAGTAATAAATATATAACATGTTTGGACAAATGAAATGATATTGGATCAGTATCTAAACAGTTATAGCATCCTGCACAGTTGTGCTTAAATGCAGAGAACTAACTTCCTTAAAATCACTGAATTCCTAACACAGACTGAGGAAGACATTTATTGATTTTTAGCTCACCTGAGCTGAAAGCTCAAGTGAGCTTTTCTGATCGCATGTTGTCTGTCGTCTGTAAACTTTTTACATTTTCGACTTTTTCTCCAGAACCACTGGGCCAATTTCAACCAAACTTGGCCAAAAGCATCGTTGGGTAAAGGGCTTTCAAGTTTGTTCAAATGAAGGGCCATGTCCCTTTCAAAGGGGAGATAATCACAAACATGCAAAAATAGGGTGGGCCGGGTCATTTAAAAATTTTCTCAAGAGCCACTGGGCCAGAAAAGCGGAAATTTACATGAAAGCTTTCTGACATAGTGCAGATTCAAGTTTGTTAAAATTATAGCTCCAGGGGGTTGGTTGGGGCCACAATAGGGGATCAAAAGTTTTACATACAAATATATAGGACAAATCTTTCAAAATCTTCTATTCAAGAACCACTGGGCCAAAAAAGCTGAAATTTACATGAAAGCTTCCTGACATAGTGTAGATTCAAGTTTGTAAAAATCGTGGACCCCAGGGGTTGGATGGGGCCACAATAGGGGATCAAAAGTTTTACATACAAATATATAGGACAAATCTTTAAAAATCTCCCAAGAACCACTGGGCCAGAAAAGCTGAAATTTACATGAAAGCTTCCTGACATAGTGCAGATTCAAGTTTGTTAAAATCATGGCCCCCGAGGATTGGATGGGGCCACAATAGGGGATCAAAGTTTTACATACAAATATATAGGGAAAATTTTCTCAAAAAATACTGGGCCAGGAAAGTTGAAATTTACATGAAAGCTTTCTGACATAGTGCAGATTCAAGTTTATAAAAATTATGGCCCCCGGGGGTAAGATGAGGCGACAATAGGGGATCAAAGTTTTACATACAAATATATAGGGAAAATCTTCTGAAAAACCACTGGGCCAGAAAAATTTACATTCACATGAAAGCTTCCCGAGACCAGGGCTCGAAATTAACATATGCCCGTCAGTCTGTGACTGGTTAAATGTCTGGCGGACTGACTGACATTTGTTTTAGTCATTCCGATGGGACCAGTTAATTTTCTAAAGCATCACTTTGGAAAATATACTTATGAAATTTATACACATATGGCATGCTTCGATCTGTAGATATCAGACGAATCTGATTCGTAAATATAAATCCCACATTTAAGTGTAACAATATTGTCTGAGGCATATTGGGTTAAATTTCATTTTAATAACATTAACGAAATATGTTTAATTATTTCTGGAAAACTGTTGGACTGGCTGGTATTTTTTTCTGCGGACTGGTTGAAATTATACCCCATCAGTCCAGCTGGACTCGTGACATAAAAAGTTGGCTTCAAGCCCTGGACATGGTCCACATTCGAATTTTGAAAAAATCATGGCCCCTGGGGGTAGGTTGGGGCCACAATAAGGATCAAAGTTTTACATGCGAATATATAGGAAAAATCTTTAAATATGAGCGATGTGACCCATGGCCCTCTTGTTTATGGGTTAAGGTCAAGCAATTACGTCTTTAAATAGTACACGAGTTGCTGGAAGACAACTGTAGCTGTCAGATGGGTTCAATTACCAGTGGCCAAATGGCTCAATTGGTAACACACCTGACTAGAAATTCAGGGGGCCTTGGTTCAAATCCTGGTCTAGTCTAATGCATTTTCTCCTTTCCTGTTGCATTTGGTGCCATAGACCAGCCCCTGAAACTGACAGGTGAAAATGCCTGCCTGGTGTTATTTAAAGATACTCAGCTGATGTATTCAAGGTGTGGAGACAAGGAGGGAGGAATGTGGTGTCATTCGGGTTCGATCGCCAGTGGACAGATAGCTCAGTTGGTAGAGCACCTGACTGGAGATTCATTTGGTTTGAATCCTGGTCTGGTCCATTGCATTTTCTGTTACACAGTTAAGTTTGAACCATATAGCAGAAATATTAAACTGATCACTCATTCAGAGAGTGTAGGTCAATGCATTATCCATATCACGAGTAGCAGTGAGCATCCCAATATATTCTTGTACAAGTTTAAACCTTATGCATGAAGAAAATAGTCATTGAGCAATGACATCCAAATCATAAATGGTTGAATACGTATACAGATGAATCAAAATCAAAGCAAGATTGAATCGTGTAAAGTTAATACTTTACTTGAAATAAACAATATCAAAAAGTTTAACCTGCTGTCGACAGATGCCACCAATGATGAGGGTATATAGCTATCTGGACATTCCACCTTGGAGAGCGAAATAAGGTTTCTGGGTTCACAATACATAACTATCAGATACATTCCTTGCCTCCATCTCTACTCCATTTTAATAGTGTTTGGTGGAGGTATCCCATGTTGCCTCATTCAGTAGGAGCAGCAATAACCAAGAGGCCCATCACTCACCAGTCCCTCATGAAATTAATGCACAAACTTTAATCTACACTTAATGAGGATGCTTGCATATTCGATATGTTTTGTGGTTTGAGAAAAAATTTTCAGAAGAAATTAACAATGTATATGTAAGTAAAACTTGCTGACATATGCACCCTTGTGGTTCTTGAAAAGATTTTCAAAAAGACTGTTCTTCGGTTTGATTTTCACTGCCTCCAAGACATTTAAATGCGACTGTTATGTCTGGCATTAAAAGTGAAAATCATGGGTCTTAAAGATATGACCTTTAAAAATAGAAGTTTATATCCGAGTAGGCATTGGCACAATAAAGAACCCTCAGTCATCTGGAGAAACATGCACAAGTCAAAATTTATGCTGTTGATGTCTCCATCTGAGTAAAATGTTCTTGAACAAGATGTAAATCAACATAAAATCAGAAGACTAAATGCAAAAGTTTAACCCCCATTGTGGCCCAGGGGGACATTGGCGAGAATAAAATTGAATCTACACTGTATGAGGAGGCTTGCTTAGAAAGAGCAAGTGGCATTAAACAGCTTTATATGCCCAAACATTTTTCAAATTCTAAAACATATTTTAAATTTAATCCATTAAGTATCATTAAAATTATAGAATTTTGTTGTTCAGATGATTTGTTGAAGAATTTCTCTAATATATATTGTATAACTCTGAATGGACTAATGCGCATCATGGAAAATGGCAGCAGAGTAATTGCAGTTCATAATGTCGTCTTCACTGAAAATACTTTGATATTTCTTTAACAAATTTATACAAGAACATGTGTATGGCCAAGATAATTTCTAGGAGGGAGATATTCAATGACAAACACCAGTACCAAAGGTATACCTGTGGTCGATTCATTTTGTATTTAAAGCACCATCTGCGGAAATGCAAATGACATCTTTCCACAAAAACACAATGAAATTCCTTTAAAATACTCCTCTTGTTTTTTTTATTATTTTTCTTTCTTCTTTAACAGAACAGTGTACGTAAAAGTACAAAATGGGGAAAAATATACAGCGTATCAAAGCTAAGCACCAGATATCGCATAATCAAAATGTGGCATCGACATGAAGCAACAATCTACTGCTATTTCTATTTACATATTAACATAATGAAATTTGGTTTACAAACACTCGCTTATTCACATGGATAGCTTAATCATGCTTTTGTAAACAGCATGTTTCAATGGCTTAAATGCTTTCAAATGCTAACTCATCTTTCAATGATGTGCTCACAATATGGATAAAAACGATAATGCTTTTAATTTAAATACTGTTACTTTGGCTCCTAATCTTTCTTTTCTCCAGAAAATACAAATATAACATCCTTTTAATGACAAATACATTATTTACTTTATATTCAAGTCCAACATAAACAAGGTAAAATTTACTGTGCATACTGTAAATCCATAGGATGCACACTGTAAATCTAGAAACTTTTGACAGAATCTATTTTTGTTCAATCAACATTGTGAATATGTACACTAGAAGAATATTTGTGCATGATAGGGTACTAATATTAAAACCTAAATGAGAGAAAACATTGCGAGGACCAATTCTTTTTTGAGTTTGTTCTCTCACTGAACACTCTTGTTAAAAAAACCCTGATCTACAGTAAAATAAAACAGGACAGAGAAACTCGTACATTCAGACTCATGAAACCATATAAGAGCAAAACCTTTTTAAAACATTTTTAAAAACATAAAATGAACACCATAATCTAATGATGCTTAAGCCATTTCAAACTTCCAGCTGTACCTTTTTTGCAAGAGTACATTAAATTATTGATAAACAGTTCAAACCTTCTATGTATAAGTGCATAAAATGTCTGTTCATAAAAACCCTTTGACAAGTATGAGCTTCAACACAAAATAGATATAACACAAATGTATGAAATATCACTTTATACAGCATCTACACTAGTATTATGATACAGAAGAATCTGTTTGACTTTGCAGAATAACACCTCTTAACTAAATGTATAAAAGTAACACAAATGAAATTTTAAAAGTCCAAGGGACATAACTCTGCCAATTTTTTTTTGACATCTTGACCTGCGAATTCTTGTGACATATCTATATCCTGAATTTCAAAAAGTTCAAAATGTCCATGCATGTCAGATCGAGATAATGACCAGAAACTATGAATGGTTTGAAATTTTCTAAGTCTAAGGGATAAAACTTTGTCAATTTTTTTTCAATCAGAACCAAATAAGAATTTACATATACCAAATTTTAGTTGAATATGTGTCATCTGTAGCAGAGATAATGAATGGAAGCTGATTTATCACAAAATGATGGGAAAAGGCAACACTATATGCCCCAGACTACGGGGTAAAAAGAAAATTGTTTGGTACCTCCTGGGGAAATACATTTGTTCTAGACTTCCTCCATTTGCCAAACATTGAAATTTTAGATAGTACAAGATATTACATGGCTTAAAATATGCATGAGTAAGTGTTGGAAGTTTTGACTTATTTCATCATTTGTACACCATTTCTGAAAACAACTAGTAAAACCATTTTGATTTGGCACATTAACTAAACTACAAATCAAATAACAGTACTTTCAAAGATGCATTGTTTGTTTTCGAGTTTCACACCTTGTTTTATCAGCAATAACATGTACACACATAGCTGGTTGACTGTCTTTGGCAGCTTAAAACTCATCTCTCCTCTTGTCTCTTTGTCAATGTGGATCTGCCTCATTGGACGAGTCTATTGCCTCTCTGTTGCTGGATAATGAAATCAAATCTTGACTATCTTTTCTATCCTGGCCACTTGATGCCTCTTGTTCACTTTCGGCTGGCACTATAATTAAATATAGGTTGCACTTTTAAAGAGACCTAAATTGATTGAACTACATCAGTATATTTCTGGAATGCTGTTATAATAATATCCAGTAATATACACAGCTTTTACCATAGGATCTTAAACAGTTTCCTGCAAATTATCAAGTTTTCTATGTGGTGTAATGGGAAAAAAAATGAAAAAAGAGTTTTATATTTCGTATACAATGATACAAAAACTAGAACAGTTACCTTTTTAAAACAATCAAAATTACCGTCTTACACTCAGACACATCAGAACAATGGCCTTAGAATGTCCTAGAATTTTTAACAATGTCAAACCTTCCTACAAGATTTTATTCAAATTAAAGATGCACCATATTCTTTTAGACACAAAAAATATGCGGTTTTACCAAAGTTTATTCAACAAACATATGGGTGTAAGTCTTTTAGATACCAGGCTATTTTTTTTAAATATCATTTTTCAACATTCTGTACATAGTTCATGGTATATCTTCATAATATATACATATAATATACAATTACAGAAGTGTTTACTTCTTTTAGAGAGAGAGAAAAAGAAAGGAGAGAGAGAGAGAGCTATGAAAATATTTGGTTCTATCTGTTCCAAACGGCATCAAAATTTTCAGTATCACCATTTTTATAAGAAATCAATTTTTGTGTTTCATAGAATAACTTTAAAAATGATATTGCAGAACGCACATTCAAATTTTTTCCTCAGTGTTTTATTTTAAAATAATTTATGATAATTACTGGTTACATGTAGTTCGTTGACCACAAGTTTAGTGCTATATATAGAGTATTTCCTCTATATATTGAATGTGTGTATGTGTATATCTGTGTGATAGTGTAATAGTATTGTCTTGTATATGTTTTCTTATTCAATGTATGTAGTTAGAAAATAGTATATAAATTTACAAAAAATGGACAAAATGAGACAGGATCACCAGAGGCAAGAATACCTCAGTAATCACTGTATTTTGATTAATATTACAATGTAAACTATTGAATACTTAAATCTATCAACATCTTATATTGTAATCAAAAGCACATAATTTCTATAGATTTCAATTGATTGGCTTGTAGTAAGCAGACTTCATTTACAATGAACTTAGAACACAATGTTGCTTATTGTAAGATAATGATAGGTTCTCTGTTCAATATATCTTCATATTTCTTTGATAAAACTTATTATTACAACAAGATTGTTTATAATGAAATTCTGACTGATAACGAGATGAAATGCAGTCTTTCAAATAACAAGAGGCCCATATCGCTAGACGCTTACATGAAACACTTTGACCCTGCTGTTGTTCAGCTATTGTGATTTTGAAAAGGTTTTTTTTTGCAATCACAACCTAGCCCCATAAGGTCACAACATAACCATGATACAAAGTCACAAGGTAAAAAAAATCATGGTATGAAATACAAAGAATTTCCATACACACCACATGAAATCCTTACCTTAAACAGTTCAGAGGATATTAGGATATTGCCCAAGTTAACTTTTCTTAAAAGTCAGTCAAAATCCAAGATCAAGATTACAAAGTTAAATTCTTTGGTCCCAAAAAAGAAAGGTCTTGTCATAAGGAATGCATACATGTATATGAAATATGTAACATTCACTATTCAAAAGTTATGAACAGGTAAAACTTAAGATTTAAAATTTGAGTCAAACTCCAAGGTCAAGGTCACAAATTCAAGGATCTTTGCATCAAATGAAGTTTCTTGACATAAAGAATCTTTATACAAAATGTGAAAACTCTACCTTAAATAGTTCAGGAGATACTGCTTAGGTTAGATTTTCATAAAAGTAGATCAAACTCAAAGGTCACAGTCACAAGGTCAAAAACTTACCAAAACAAAGGTAAACACATATGAAATCTCTATCACTCATCATTCAAAAGTTACCACCAAGGTCTAAGTTTCAGATATACAGGACCATGAATAATGAAACATGAATCCCCTTCACACAAGGATGATTTGCGCCAAGTTTGAATGAGATTGGCCCAATGGTTCTTGAGACTTTAAAAGATGCCACAAATTTTTTACTAATTCTTAATTATCTTCACTTCAAAAACGGTGTGGCACTTCATTTAAAGAAACTTGAATCCACTTTATCCAAGCATGCTTGGTGTCAAGTTTGGCTGAAAGCAGCCCTGTGGTTCTGGAGAAGAAGTCAACAATGTTAAAAGTTTATGAACAGACTGATGCCAGACAAAAAGTGATCAGAATAGCTCACTTCATTTATTTAAGATAGATAGGATTTCAATTTTCAACAAAAATCTTGCTAAGATGTTTTGTTTTAAAATTGAAATTTATTCAATGTAAAGTAATATCTTATTGCAATTCAGTTGAAGTAGTACAATATCACGGTAATATTTTGTAGTCAATGTCCACCACAGACTAGGTACAATGTAGTTGCATCTTTGTCCTGACAAAACCATGAAATCTATGACTACCAACTATCCTGCTCATTTCACTGTTATGGATATGACACATGTAAACTTGACAAGTTGTGTGCTCAAAAACATGAACTCATTTTCTGCATTGTTTTACCATGGCTAATCAAACTAAGACATACCAGTAACTATGGGTATGACAATAGGCTGTGTTTGTATTGTGTCCGTGACCGTAGTAGATGCCTCAGATTTGACTGAGGCCTGCATTCCTGAAGGTAGCTGGGGCTGAATGTTGGCTATACTTTCTGGCCAAAACCTCTGTAATGGACGATTTTGAGGTTTCGACTTTGCTTTCTTTGTAGGTTCTGGGTTACTGGCATCTAACATTGGCTGCAGAATTCTTCTTCTGGCATTTATGAACCTAAATGCAATCATTTCAAATACATCAAACAAAAGTATATCATATTGTGCATTTCTTTATCAAAAATTCAATTTCAATGATTGTTGTGATGTGTTATATCCCCCCCCCCCCATAAAAAAATTACAATTTCAAATTAGATCTGTAGTATATTCATATTCTTACCAATTGTTGACTTGTAACAATGTCAGATTTGTTTGACTGGCAATTTGTCTCTTCTCATCTTCTGTAGGATATGGATGCTGTATAACATATAAAATTAAACCTATTGTTTTTATACAGTGTGACTGCAGGGGTGTCATGTTAAAACAAACAAGAGGTCAATGGGCCACATCAATCACCAGAGTTACCCTGCCCCTGCTGCTGTTCAAAGTTTGTAATTTTGAAAAGATTTTTTTTGCAATCTTTATTCCCAAGAGAAGTTCTGACTCCATATTGTACCCAAACCTATCCCCAAAGGGTCACAACATAACCAAACTTGAATTCACACAACATGGGGATGTCTCAATACCAATATGACTAATGTAACCTTGGTGTTCTGTAGAAGAATACTTTTAAAAAGATTTTTTTCTTTCCTGTATACATGCAGTATGTTAAATTTGATCTACCTTAATCCCAGGGGTAAGGATTTAAAGAGAGAAAAAAATTTGAATTTGCACAAACTTAGGAATGTTTGCATTATATTATATGGTTTAGTGTGGCCCTGCAACTCTTGAAAAGAATTTGTTTTAATTAATTTCCTGTATACTTTGATCTCCCATTGTGGCCCAAAGCCAGTGCCTTTGAATTGAACAAACTTGAATTCTAACTACCAATAAATGCTTACATGTCAATATAACTAATCATGGTCCTGCTGTTGTTGAGATTGAGATGAAGATTTTTAAAGATTTTCCCTATTTATCCCCAGGTAAAACTTTGATCCACTATTATGACCCTCCACTATCCCTGAACACAATGATTTGAAACTTGAATCTACACTATGTCCAGATACTTTCATGTAAAATTCAAGTTTTGTAACCCAGTAGTTATTGAGAAGATTCTTAAATAATCCCACCCTATTTTTGCCTTTTCTTGATTATCTATGTCTGAAAGCTTTCATGTAAATTTCAACTTTTCTGGCTGAATGGTTCTTGAGATATTTAAATGACACATCCTCCCCCATTTTTGGTTTTTCTTGTTTATCTTCCCTTCGAAGGAGACATGGCCCTTCATTTAAACAAACTTAAATCCCCTTTACTCAAGGATTGAAAGATGAAAATATGAAAAGTTAACGACAAAAGATGCTGGACAAATTTCCATCAGAAAAACTCACTTGAGACTTTGTCTCAGGTGAGCTAAATACATTGTGTTTGTGAATGTAATTTTGGTTATTTTATTCACCACTCTTAACAACTTGTTGTAAAGTGTTGATATCTGACATTGTTATTGACCAGATACAAATTCAAACTATACCTTCCAATAGCATCTACCTTGACTAAATGAGCTTAAGTTTGAAAAAAAAAAAAATTGGTCATGTGGCTCTTAAGAAATTGAAATTATGGAAAATTTACAGACAGACAATTGGCAACTTCGATCAGAAAAACTGAAGAAATTATGTAAGCCTTCAACTTTTAGGCAAGTTTTCACTGATTTTGTGACAGTAATTCTGAAAAAATCAGAAAATGTAAAGAGAAAGATTCACTTACTAAAATTCTGTATTAGATAAACTTGTGCTTACCACAATGTGTTGGAATAACCAGGACTTCATGACCTGAGTCGCCTGTTTTGGAAGCACCCCTCTCTTGCTTTTCTTCTTTCCAAGTGGATCATCATCATCAGAATCTACACCCAGAAATGAAATTAATAAACAGAAATATTCTATTCAAACTTTAAGAAAATAGATTTTGAAGACTTATCCTGAGGAGGATCCATACCTAAGGCAGATGAGGACTGAGCTGACTGGCTGTTGACTATTCCCAACTGAGTCAGAGTAGTGTTCCCCTGTATCACTGGACTGGACACAATGGGAGTCTGTAATGGTGTGGTTTGTATCTAAAATTTATTTTCAAAACCTCTATTATCTACGTTATTCCCCAAATTAATCATCTAATCATCATTATTCTTTCTCTATTTTCTAGTCTTTTTTCATTGTAACCCATAAAAACATGTGACATGTAGATGAAATATTTTAAAAACAATTAAGTGAAAGGAGCAGTACCTGTATAGGCTGAGCCACCAATCCTTGCGGTGTCTGCACCATCTGATACACCTGATTCAACGTGGGCATTGACGAAGATGACTGTTGGATCACCATTCCTGTGCTAGACACCACTCCCGCTGTACCTGATCCTTGACCACCACTTAGGGGTGGGGAGCAGCCATGTTCACTGAAGTCATCAAAGTCTGTGTCCACACGAAGCAGCTGCTCACTTTGTAGTTTGCCCTTCAGGCAGTTAATGTATCTGTTACAAAAGTCCTTACACAGCTCATTCACTTTTTCAAGTTCTAACAAATGAATCCGTAATACCTGTATAGATTTGACCATCTGCAAAAAGAAAGTGAAAATATCATTCATTGATTTAAAAATGCATTATGCTCAGAAAGGGATGTAACTCCTAGGGGTGTTCGGATGCACCAATTGCTGCATGAAACTGCAGAATTAAATTATCACAAAATATCTTGCTTATTGTTGAATATTTCAACAGTAAAATTCTGATCACACACCAAATTGTCCAGTTCTGCATCGTCACTGAAGAAAGGTTTTCTTTCTTTTTCCTGACGCTGCACAAATGTCTGTATGTCTACATCAAAACTATCAGAACTTGGACAGTCTGATGTCTGAGATGCCTGTTCACATTTCACAAATAGAAGCTCCATCAGAGGAAAAAGTGGATGCCTGAAAAGGAGAATCAAAATTGTGACGACTTTTCACAACAGTGATGAAGTTCTGAAGTCAATCAACTGAGGAATCTATATGACTGAATTCAGAACACTCTAAATATATTAGGTTTTTAAGTTTTTCCTATACAAATGTACATTATTTAGTTTCCTTAAAGCTTTTGATATGGAATTCAGAGAAAGGTATATACGATTTTTCCAAAACTTTTCAAAATCAGATTACAAACCCATATATTCTTTTCTTCTCCTCTTCATACTGTGCATCATTAATTTCCTGTATTGTGATTGTCCCCATAGACTCCACTGAACTATAATAACATAAAAAAAAAAGTTCACTCATATGCATGTTTACCCTTTCTAATCTCCGGCCGGGGAAAAAAAATCAAACAGTGTTACACTTCATTTTTTTCTAAACAATATCATATTTACATATTGAATATGTATATAATATCTATTCTATTTTCAGTCGGTAAATGGGTAAAGATATGATTTCATTAAACAAATTATTTTGTATTTTCACATTTTGATCTCGACTTACCTGTGAACATCTGAGGAGGTTGCATTTCCTCCTTTATTCAACAATTTGGACTCAGTGTAAGTAGGTGGGAGTCCTTGAACCATGGACATTTTCAATGGTCAAAAAGTGACACACCGGTCTTGTTCTTGAACGGCAACATTTGTATTCAAACCACTGAAAATTTACAGTCATGTTTACTTCTTGTTAAATGACAAAATAAGTACACACAACTAGGCTACCACTCACAGCATCGAAATTACTCACAGCAAAATAAAGCAAGATCTTCGTTTAATCGTAAATGCTAGCAACATTACACTCGTACTCGTGCTTCGAAATGCAAACAGACTAGATCTAATAGGTTTACAGAACATGATAAACTTAAGTAAATTAGATACAAAGTAACTGATCAAATTTGATTTATGATGAAAAGCGGACAAGTTGGATCTAGGAATGACAATTTGGGGCCGTGCCAAACGCCGGAAAAAATAAACTTCGTCGAAAATAGGTCAAATTGCAAATAATCGTACATAAAAAACATCACAATAGTTTACTTTTCTTGTCTGTTAAAAAATACTAATGATTAACATTGATCTGTTATTTTAAATCCTCATCTTCAATGATAAGAAGCAAATTAATGTAAACATTGCAACGTTTGACAAGCAGTCTGGCAGCTAATTGACAGCCTACCTCGCATAAAGACACTGTCACTCACCGTCAAAATGGCGCCCATCAATTACACTGGCCCACCCTATCACGTGTGTACTTACGTCACAATGAAGCAGATGCCCCCATATTTCGTTGAGGCTCCTAACGGGTGTACAAAAAAGACGTTCTAAGCCCCTATCATTTAAATAAAAAAAGGAAAAAAGATCAACGAGTCGATGATAGTATAATTTGACAACACGGTTTAGATCAATGGTCTTCAAGTTCACACCACTGCCAATATTCAAAAGAATGAGAGAGAGAGAGAGAGAGAGAGAGAGAGAGAGAGAGAGTGTGTGTGTAGAGATTCACGGTGGCGGATTTTTAGGGGGTGGGGTGGCGGATTTGTAGGGGGCACCCTCTTTTGTCGAAACGAAAATGTACGTCACTATCAAAAGTAGCAACCACCTTTTCAAATTAGAACTCTCGAATCATTTGAAGATATATCTCCAAATAGTAAAAGATATAATCACTGAATCACCGTGTACAATGTCACATGCGGGGACCTTGATCGGTGTAGCGCGGGGATGTGAATTCAAAGCGAAGAAAGTACGTCAATAAGTATTTAAAGACTGATTGTGTTTAATCAAAACAAATCTAGATAGCCAAAAGTATTGCACGGAAGACAATGGTTATTGACAAGCGAGCACTAGCAATTGGGGAGTTTAGAACTCTTTGAAAATACCCAAACACTTCGACAATATACACGTAGGGTAGGCGCAGGATGTATTTTTCGGTGTATTTAATGAAAAATCTTCATTCCTACTGCATAAACTCCCAAGATTTTTTGACCAGAAACATTAGCTTTGAATGGTACTCAATATTCGACTAGAAAAAAACCCAACACAAAATCATGATATGCCGAGTATTTGACTGAAAACCCTGTGTGGCCTAGGGGGTGGAGGTGGGGGTGAAAATCGTGTGGCGTAAGGGGACCGAGAATCCCATTCACGTAAGCAAAGTTTCTCACTAAAATACACATCTTCAGCACAGCGAATATTGTCTTTATTCAAAATTATATGGAAAATTCTCAAATCATTTTGTTCAAAGGGAACCCAAGTAAAATCAGTGTATGATTGACGGTTATCTATATGTTTAAAGTTATCTGTGTTATGCTGAGTAAAATTGATAGCATGTAGAGGAAATGATGGAATCCCAACCAACCAAGCACATATACGATTTATGTGAGTAATATCACCGTGTACAATGCCACATGCGGATACCGTGATCGGTGTAGCGCGGGGATGTGAATTCGAAGCGAAGAAAGTAGGTCAATAAGTATTCAAAGACTGATTGTGTTTAATCAAAATAAATCTAGATAGCCAAAAGTATTGCACGGAAGACAGTGGTTATTGGCAAGCGAGCACTAGCAACTGGGGAGTTTAGAACTCTTTGGAAATACCCAAACACTTCGACAATATACAAGTAGGGTAGGCGCCAGGTATATTTTTCGGTGTATTTAATGAGAAATCTCCACTCCTACTGCATAAACTCCAAAGTTTTTTTTGACCAGAAACATTACCTTTGAATGGGACTCAATATTCGACTGAAAAAACCAACACAAAATCATGATATGCCGAGTATTTGACTGAAAACCCTGTGTGGCCTGGGGGGGGGGGGGGGGGGGTGAAAATCTTGTGGCGTAAGGGGGCCGAGAATCCTTTTAAGTTTCTCACTAAAATACACATCTTCAGCACAGCGAATATTGTCTTTATTCAAAATTATATGGAAAATTCTCAAATCATTTTGTTCAAAGGGAACCCAAGTAAAATCACAGTGTATGATTGACTGTTATCTATATGTTTAAACTTATGTGTGTTTTGCAGAGTAAAACTGATTGCATGTAGAGGAAATGATGGAATCCCAACCAAACAAGCACATATATATGATTTGTGTGAGAAATATTATATGCGTCAAAATCAAACTTAAGGCATTTTTCACAGTGCAGCACGAGATATTTCCCCCTGAATACAGGTGGCGCATAACACGTTGCGGTCCTATTCTCCACTCAAAGGTTCGTGCGCTACGAGCACCAATCTAATTAAAATTTGATGTTAGATCCGCTCACATACTCGCTACACGTCATCTTTGTTGAAGTATACATGAAAAGATCCCCCGATGTCGCCATAGTTTAAAATTTAAACAAAACACGCGATAAATAAGTCACGATCGTGGGTGCCGCCATTTTTTCTCTTCCTTACGTAAACAATACATGGAATTGCGATATGAAGGGGGAAATTTGATTGGCTGTTGCAAATTTGACCTCTGACGTGACACTCTATGGGATGTTAGATGTTTGTGTAGCGAGTATGTGAGCGGATCTAACATCTAATTCTAATTAGATTGTACGAGCACTAGACCTCTGTCAACGGCTTTTTACAGAAATCTGGTAAAAATTTCTAATAATTCAACATTTATGTTTTGGACTAAATATTTAGTCATATTATGAAATGCTTTTGGTGCAATTTGATGGGTGCTTACTGTAAATTGTTTAAAATCGCGGTTTTCTGATACTAAATTTGGAACTACTTCGTAATATGCGTATGAATGTAGGTCATTCACGTGGTAGAGATCACTGTAAACATGGAATCAAAAGTAAGGAAGGCTGTAAAACATTCCATAACACTTGTAAAATAAGAGACAAACAGCTTAATGGTAAAAATGTACTTATCAAAGTGCCAGTGCGCTATGAAAGAGCCTGATGTATCACATGTTGTCAGAACTTTTAAAAGGAAAGGAAATGAGAATGGCTGTGTATATCATTTGATTGTATTGTCACGTGATTGCAAGTGTTGACAGAGATGTAAGGGAATCTTGCGTAACGCACCCTTTGGCGAGAGAATGCTTGCGGTCCATGTTAAAACAAACTCTGGCTGAGTTTGGTTGCGGTCCTCAATTCATTGCAGCATTATAAGGATTTACTATTTCTGATTGTACATGTAAATAAGTGCCAGTTAAGGAATAGTGTAATTACTGACAATTTGAAATGATATTGCTGACGCTGTACAATACTTTTAGTCATTGATTATATTTATGTGTCCCTTGTGTGATTTTTCGCAGTCCTAAAAAAAATATACCAGGGTAAGGATGTCATTAAAATATCAAGTTTTCATTATTACTTTTCAGAAATTACATGTACAAACAAAGCATGCAAGTATTATCTTGTAATCATTTCACACTGTGGACAAAAATATACATGTACATCAGGAGTCAATGACCGCAACATGATAATTTTATCGAACACGCTTCTCTAATGCAATATTTTTGTTGAAATATGTTTACTCATGTGTAATTCGATCTTTTGAAAATCAATTTTAGTGTAAATCAACTTACTCAAATGTACACAAAAATAATTATCAAACACGTAACAATAGAAGGGAGTGCCAAAGGTTTTTTTTTTTTTTTTTTTTTTTTTACTGTACATGCATAGGTAGTTAATTTTACGAACAAAGTTTGATCTATAAACTACCTCCATTAATAAAATAATATTTAAATTGTAAAATTTAAGGAACCGATCAATCTCTTGCCCTCCATCCTCCGCGATTTAGGATTTAAACTGGGTTTTGTTATATTTGTTATGGCATGTCAAACGTTGCAATATTTGATCTTTTCCATTTGCATTGTATAATTATCCATTTGTATTCTATATTTTCCATTTGCATTGTATAATTTTTCATTTGCATTGTATAATTTTTCATTTGCATTGTATAATTTCCATTTGTATTGTATGTTTTTCCATTTGTATTGTATGTTTTTCCATTTGTATTGTATAATTTTCCATTTGTATTCTATATTTTCCATTTGTATTATATAACTTTTTCGTTTGCATTGTATAATTTCCATTTGCATTGCAAAATCTTTCATTTGTATTGCATCCGAGGGATTGTTTATTTTGATTTGTTACGAAGGATTTCATTAGTTTAGGTCCCACTTATGTTTAGCTGTCACCAGCTGCAGGTGACGTACCACAAATAGACTGTACGGGCACAGTGGCGTAGCAGTGGGGATTCTTTAAACAATATATATCTATTTGCCAAATACTCAGTACATGAATGGAATTAGGTAGCAGGAACAGCCTATTTTAGTTTTCTCCCAGGGTTTTAAGGTCATATTATCCGAAAGATCCGTGATTCTCACTTTTAGATAGTAATGCGTAAGGGAAAGTATTAACTAATTTACGTCTAAAGTTTGACACGAGTAGAATTCGAACATGCGACTTCACGGTTACGAACCAAAGGGTATATCACTGAACTATCGCGATCAGTTCCATATTTAAGGACTAGTTGAACATACATGTTGCTAGCAATGAGGAATCTTGCGCCTGGAGACCCCCTCCCTCCCTTCACAAATATGATATTTTGTATATAGATGTCGAAAAAAGAATGCACGTACGTTTTATTTTGTCAGAACGCACTTGTTACAGGGGCGGATCCAAGAATTGCGGTTACGGGGGCGCCACTTTATGAAGCAGGTGGTCTGGGGGCCGCCTTGAGGCGGCCCCTAGTGGGTCCAGGGCCAAGCCCTGGTAGGGGTCCAGGGGGCGAAGCCCCCGGAAGCTCCCAGATTTTACAGGGCTTGAAATGTGTCATTTTTAATATTTAGTGAAATTAGTAAAATGACGCAAATTTGAAGGGTTTCTGGGAAAATTAAGTTCTCTCAATACAGTAATTCAAAAAATCAAAAGATTTTGTTATTTATTTCTCCGGGAATGGAAGAAATTATTGCTTCTTTTATCGTTTAATACATTTTTCACTAAACAAGATAACAAGAGTTACCTTAAATTAAAAAATTTTAAGGGGGGGGGGGGGGCGCCGGCTGCGCCCCCCTTAAATCCGCCACTGACTTCGCCCTCCCCTGCAACCCCCCCCCCCCTTCCTCCACCAAGGATTTGCACTGGACTCACTAGGGATCTTAAGACAGTCCCCAGACATCCAGCAGTTTACTGCATCCTTTCGTTCAGAATTATCTAGATCAGCCAGTGGTTAAAGAGTAGACTAGTTTGAATATGCTGATCACATTAGACGCATAAAAGCGATCAATTAATTGGGGGAGGGGGGGGGGGGGTACGCCATTACACTTAGCAAATACGGTACATTCTTGGGAAACGTGGCTCCTGAACTTTACCTCTTCAACATCTCGCGCATTACCAAATTCAAACTTAAGATTAATCCATTGAATAGTTGTAACAAACCAAACTCGATGTTAACAATTGGTGGGGACCCAAGAGCCGAATTAAGTCCCCCGAATCTACTGAATTTTAACTAAATAAAAATGTGCATGCTTTTCTGGACAGTTCTATTTTAAAAAAAATGATATGGGGGGGGGGGGGGGGGGATTCGCCATTACTAGAGCTAACTACGTATTTTTAAAAATAACTAGTCCTGCATGCATGACCTGGTCGCGGTAGCTCAGTATATCGCTTGGTTTGTGGGCGAGAGGTCGTGAGTTCGAGAACCGTTACTGTCATTGCCGCATCAAACCTAAGACATAAACAAAGACAGTGATTGCTCCTTTGCCAAACACTCGGCATTTAGAAGTGAGAATCACGGGTCTTTCCGTAATGACCTTAAAACAGATATTCCGTATCGGTGCACAGGCGTTGGCACGATAAAGAACCGTCATTGCTACGGCCCTGTGTGCTAAGGACGTCAACATTTGTGGTACATCAGTGACGTTAACTAATGAAATCCTTCGTAACAAATCAAAATAAACATTCCCTGGATACAATACAAATGAAAAATTATACAATGCAAATGGAAAATATAGAATACAAATGGAAAATTATACAATACAAATTGAAAATATAGAATACAAATGGAAAATTATACAATACAAATGGAATTTATACAATGCAAATGAAAAATTATACAATGCAAATGGAAAATATAGAATACAAATGGAAAATTATACAATACAAATGGAAAAGATCAAATATTGCAACGTTTGACATGCCATAATTTGTTTCGTTTTTGCTTTTCAAGAATTTTCAGACGCTTGTGAAGTGGACGTCTCTCCCCCCCCCCCCCCCTCCCCACTTTTTTGAAGAAAAAAATCCTACGTGCCTGAAAACATTTATATCATATGCTTTCATCTTGCTTTATTTCTGGATATTCGTGAAATTCATGGTATTACATGTAATTGTATCATAACTTTGACAGAATTAAACCTTAGACATGACTACTCCAAGATTTTCACCCCCCTACGCCACACAGGGTTTTCAGTCAAATACTCGGCATATCATGATTTTGTGTTGGTTTTTTCAGTCGAATATTGAGTCCCATTCAAAGGTAATGTTTCTGGTCAAAAAAAACTTTGGAGTTTATGCAGTAGGAGTGGAGATTTCTCATTAAATACACCGAAAAATATACCTGGCGCCTACCCTACTTGTATATTGTCGAAGTGTTTGGGTATTTCCAAAGAGTTCTAAACTCCCCAGTTGCTAGTGCTCGCTTGCCAATAACCACTGTCTTCCGTGCAATACTTTTGGCTATCTAGATTTATTTTGATTAAACACAATCAGTCTTTGAATACTTATTGACCTACTTTCTTCGCTTCGAATTCACATCCCCGCGCTACACCGATCACGGTCCCCGCATGTGGCATTGTACACGGTGAATATTATATTCGTCCCAGTGCAGCACGAGTTATATCCCCCTGAATACACGTGGCGCATAACACGTTGCAATCTCTATCCAGAGTTATCGTTCCCGCTACGCTCCACTAATACCTCTGTCAACGTCTAAAAAGTTATATCAAAATGTACAAAAACTAACTTAGCATATCGAACTGTAATGATAATATCTGAGCAAATCAAACACTTCTCTGAATTTTTTAAAATCAGAAGATGGTAAATATGAGACACCTGAGCGAATTAGAAGGTTTATATAAATTTAATATTCATTCATTCAATAATATTAGTATAATCATGGAATTCGTTGTTTTTGTGAACCTACTTTAAGATTTAAAGCATAAAACTTAAACTTATAAAATTATTATCCATGATGCTATAGGTATAGGTAAGTTTTGCCAAGAATCTTGACATTTAGACGTTGACAGAGGTGTTGTAGCGCAGCGTAATACGCCCTCTGGTGAGAAATTGAACACGTCGTTGCGGTCCTATTCTCGGTGAGCGGTAAATGTAGAACGACCGAAACCCGAAAGCCGAAAGACCCGGATAGCGATTTTTTATTTTTTTTTTTAGATTTCCCTATTAATGCTTCATGTAATAACTCAAAATTTGCAGAGATTACTGTTTGTAACCTAGGTGCATAAAAAATATAAACTGTTTCTGAGAATTCTTCTACAAACGTACCAAACCAGAGTTTTCACCTACCAAAAAGCGGTAAATCTAGTACGTTTTGTGAATGTCGGAACCCAAACACGGTCGAAGACACTGACCTATTTCCACAGCCCCTTTGTAAATACTGGGTTTTAAGTAACCCAACTCTTGCAAAAATATTAATTAAAACTACATTTTATGTTTCTATGATTATTTCCACAACACCGAATAATAAAAACTGCTGTATTTTGTGATCGTGATATTGTTTTAATCGGAACAAGTAGGTCCCCTTAGTATGGTAAATTCGTACCTAAACAGCGTACGCGTACATATAAAACGATAGATGAGGATATCTGTCGGTAATTAGTAATCATTAAGATTAACCATTAATTTTGTTGCCCAGCTCTGGCCACACAAAGATTTCCCATTCACCCAAGAGCCATGTAATTTTGAATAAAAATCTAAACTCCGAAACTAAAGAAACTATACTCCCTAAAGTAAATATTGTGACCCAAAAAGTGTGCTTTTACATTTTGTCATTTTGATTAAAAAAGAAAAGGGATTATGATAATACAGTCTTTAATCGTCTTGATGAGGAAATGATAATGTTAAAAATTGTCGTTTCTCTTCGATAAATTACAAAGGACTACTTTAGATTACACTTCGTATGCATCATCAAAATAATAATTGAATTATAAAATTATTCAATTAATTCTATAACGAATATGCTTCAACAACTGAGGTTCAAACAGAAGCACACTATTTATAGTGTATATCAAAGTGGATTGAAATATTGCAAAAGAGTGCGTGTACTACACATGTATGATTACAAATAATATGTAGGGTGATACAATAAAATGCGCATATAAATGCACCATATATGCAAGTGCGATTTATTCAAGTTACCTTAGAGATCTAGAACTCAATCTGATTCAATATTGTCTATAATGCTAAAATGCGGACTTTCAGTAGATCGCAAGATAGGCGACCGTGTATTTTATCTGAAGCTTAGGACCGCATCGATACGCAGAATTAAGCACGCCCTCAATTTCCTGTAAAATGGCAGTAACAGCAAAAATATAGGAAACGGTCGTAAAGTTTCTTGAGAGGGATTTTCGCTTAATGGATCAAGAAGGTTGCATCTTTTTGGAGTACACTTACCCCCCCCCCCTTTTTTTTTTAGCAGTACGTATTATTCGTTTTGGTTTATTTACACAGGCACCTGAAGTAAGGATACTACTTGTAACCACCACCCCCTGATGTTTTTGCGGCGACAATTTTCCGAAATTTGTGGATTCCCTGTCTATCTCGTACTAATTTCTAGTTATGTAATCGTTTCATACTTTTTGTAAGTTTTAACGTGATTTTAGTATACCAGTAGAAGGTAAATCTCTAAAGCTAACAAAAAAGTGAAATGATTGTACATATATAAATCAATATTAGGGTGAGATAGGCAGGGAATCCACACATTTCGTTTGTACAAATCATGGCCCCCGAGGATAGGATGGGGCCACAATAGGGGATCAAAGTTTTACATACAAATATATAGGGAAAATCTTTAAAAATCTTCTCAAAAACTACTGGGCCAGGAAAGTTGAAACTTGAAATACATACAAATACTCAGTATATACATGTATACATATCAATATTCAGTATATATCCATACCAATATTCAGTATATATAGATACCAATACTCAGTGTATATCCATACCAATATTCAGTATATATACATACCGATACTCAGTGTATATCCATACCGATACTCAGTATATATATATTCATTCACCAATCAAGGGCCCTCGGGGGGCATGTACATGTTAACAGGCAATTAATTATAACAATGAAAATAAATAACAATCATTTAGAAGTACTACCGGTAATACTGACAGAGTTCACACTTCTGCACTGCACATATCTATAATTATATATGAAATACTGATTACAGACAAGATTTAAATTAATAACATGATGAATAAAATAACCCAACTGCTTCACAGTTTCTGGGATAGCAGATAATGATAGTGTTGTGTGAATACATATAAAATTGCAATTGTAATCAAATCGGTATAATTATATTTCAGTAAGAACAGTATGCAAGTATAAAACACATGTACATGTAGGATCCAGTTGTTCTGAATGTTTTATGCTAATGCAGGGAGATAATAGAATAATTATATAAATGAAAACAATTTTTACGAAGTGTTAAAGAAGGCGTGAATTGTTTACTTGATTGCACCAAGGGACAGTGCCTGTTAACAGTCTGGTAGTAAATCTATTGTACCAGATTGTTAGTCTTGTACTCCCAGTAACCAAGACAGCTTACAGGTGTAAAGTAAAGGAAATGTGTACAAAGCAAAGACATGTACTTGCAGTATCACATTACACTGTTCAAAATCATCTTACTGAATACAGCATGTAAGTATATTACATATGTACACGTAGGATCCAGTTGTTTTGAATGTTTTATGTCTAAAGCAGGAAGGTTAGAATACTTATATAAAAGAGAATAGCGTTATATGAGAGAATAAAAACACGATATGTTGACCTGATTACAGGGAGCACCAAGGGACAGTGTCTGTTAACAATCTGGTGGTAAATTGTTGTACCAGACTGTTGGTCTTGTACTCCCAGTAGCCAAGACAGCCTACAGGTGTAAAATATGATGAAGAAAGAAAATGTGCATAATGCAATGAAATGTAACATTTGTAGTATTATATCCCACTGTTTAAAATCATCTTACTAATTTGGATGAGGATATTTTCATCTTCATTGGTCATTAGCCAGATAAGCTTTTGATCACTGTCCATCTTTACAAAATTCTTACATGATTTGTCTATCATTTGGAATAAAATAACCCTTTCTTCTGATAAATGACTACATGAGAATAAAAAATGTTTTTCGTCATCCACTGAATTGTTGTTGCATCTTGGACAAAATATCTCGTGACAAGGGATTTTTTGGTAACGTCCCCTTTCAATGTTTAGTCTATGAGCTGATATACGGAAACGTGTTAGACTTCTCCTTTGCTCAAAATTTTTAATTGATCTCAAATAATTCTCAAAACCAAAGTTTTGTTTAAAAGTAGAAAAGCAACCGATACTCAGTATATATCCATACCAATATTCAGTATATATCCATACCAATACTCAGTGTATATCCATACCGATACTCAGTGTATATCCATACCAATACTCAGTATATATACTTACCAATACTCAGTATATATACATACCAATACTCAGTGTATATCCATACCAATACTCAGTATATATACATACCAATACTCAGTGTATATCCATACCGATACTCAGTATATATATCCATACCGATACTCAGTATATATATCCATACCGATACTCAGTGTATATTCAGTATATATACATACCAATACTCAGTATATATCCATACCGATACTTAGTATATATCCATACATATACTCAGTGTATATCCATACCAATACTCAGTGTATATACATACCAATACTCAGTATATATACTTACCAATATTCAGTATATATACATACCAATATTCAGTATATATACACACCAATACTCAGTGTATATCCATACCGATACTCAGTATATATATCCATACCGATACTCAGTGTATATTCAGTATATATACATACCAATACTCAGTATATATCCATACCGATACTTAGTATATATCCATACATATACTCAGTGTATATCCATACCAATACTCAGTATATATACATACCAATACTCAGTATATATCCATACCAATACTCAGTATATATCCATACCAATACTCAGTATATATACATACCAATACTCAGTGTATATCCATATCAATACTCAATGTATATCCATACCAATACTCAGTATATATACTTACCAATACTCAGTATATATACATACCAATACTCAGTATATATATCCATACCGATACTCATTGTATATCCATACCGATACTCACTATATACACATACCAATACTCAGTATATATATACATACCGATACTCAGTATATATACTTACCAATACTCAGTGTATATACATATCAATATTCAGTATATATACACATACCGATACTCAGTGTATATATATATATATATATATATATATATATATATATATATATATATACAAAGCACTAAAATGACCAACGACACGAACGAGTTAGCTTTACTATTTGTCAACATAATTGGGTTAACTCGTTCCACTTGAGATTAATTAAGTTTATTGTTTTTCTTTTCGGACATGTTGGATCAGCTCTTTGGACGAATAAGGCATGTCCTAATTCGCCCCACTTTTAACATTGATTGGCAAGCCTAAAGACCAAAAACATGTAGTCTGCGTTGTAAATACGTTTGTAGATTAGTGCAGTTGTAGTGCTAGATGTATTTATATGTAGTTTTTGTTATTATGCTCTGTTGATATTGACCACATTATGTAATTCTTTTCGTTTGTCCTGAAGAAGGGACGGGGCGTCCCGAAAATTTGACAATCTCGTTGTTCGTGTCGTTGGTCATTTTAGTGCTTTGTATAATTTTTTGTATTTGACCTTGTATCCATGTTGTGGATCCGACACTCTGAGGTATCGGGTGTTGTTGGAACTTTAGTGCTTATATATATATATATATATATCGATACTCAGTATATATATACATACCAATACTCAGTATATATATCCATACCAATACTCAGTACATATACATACCAATACTCAGTATATATATACATACCGATACTCAATATATATACTTACCAATACTCAGTATATATATATATATATATATATATATATATCTATATCTATATATATCCACACCAATACTCAGTATATATACATACCAATGCTCAGTATATATATATATATATATATATACCAATATTCAGTATATATCCATACCAATACATACCGATACTCAGTATATATACATACCAATATTCAGTGTATATATATATATACATACCAATACCCAGTATATATCCATACCAATTCCTAATATATTCCCATTACATGTTCAAACAAATTTCTTGCGTGATGTGGTTTTCCTCACCCCCTGTATCCCAGGTATGAAAAAACACAAGTGTGTTGATTTGTCTCCATTCATTGGAACTTCATATATCAAAAAAAGTTCTCTTAATTAAGGATGGGTCATTGTCATCATTCAAACAAATAAGATTTTCTTCAGTTATGAACCTTGAGGGTCATAGAACTACATCAATCAAATATTGAACGCTGAAGTGAAGTCTGGGGATCTTGGATTATAGGAGATTGTCACAACGGCGTAGTAAAATATCACTTTATTTCCTCATTCGAAAAATTTGAAAGTACTAACTTTTGTCTCTTGTACAACAAAATCAAAGAAGAGATTTTCAAAACAGAGTAGAGTAAATTCTTATGAATTACTACCTCTTTGAGTGCCATTTTAAATGCCCTACTCCCAATCTTTTCTTAAGGAAAGAATTAATTGAGAAAATAATTTTCTCTTTCTTGTATGATCTGATACCCCTACATTATATCTATTTATACATATTTCCATTGGTTTTGCCTTCGATATCTTTACTAATTGTAATGATAGCCGTTTCCTCATGTTGTGAGTGTGCGTATAAATCTTGATATTACATTATTCTAACGACTGGGAACTCCGACAGAAATGAAAGTAGAATGTAAATTAAAAAATAAATTTCATTTTTTAAAATACATGAGGTTATGAACTGCGGCGGTTCACACCAGCACACGTCATCACACCAGCACACGTCATCACACCAGCACACGTCATCACACCAGCACACGTCATCACACCAGCACACTTCATCACACCAGCACACTTCATCACACCAGCACACGTCATCACACCAGCACACGTCATCACACCAGCACACGTCATCACACCAGCACACTTCATCACACCAGCACACTTCATCACACCAGCACACGTCATCACACCAGCACACGTCATCACACCAGCACACTTCATCACACCAGCACACGTCATCACACCAGCACACGTCATCACACCAGCACACGTCATCACACCAGCACACGTCATCACACCAGCACACGTCATCACACCAGCACACTTCATCACACCAGCACACTTCATCACACCAGCACACGTCATCACACCAGCACACGTCATCACACCAACACACTTCATCACACCAGCACACGTCATCACACCAGCACACTTCATCACACCAGCACACTTCATCACACCAGCACACGTCATCACACCAGCACACTTCATCACACCAGCACACGTCATCACACCAGCACACTTCATCACACCAGCACACTTCATCACACCAGCACACGTCATCACACCAGCACAGGTCATCACACCAGCACACTTCATCACACCAGCACACGTCATCACACCAGCACACGTCATCACACCAGCACACTTCATCACACCAGCGCACGTCATCACACCAGCACACTTCATCACACCAGCACACGTCATCACACCAGCACACTTCATCACACCAGCACACTTCATGAAGCGCATTATGTTTATTTCTGTAATTGTCGACAAATATACTATCTTAACCCGTCCAAGAAAGACGAGAAGAATCCATTTTCTAAAAAAGTGGTACATGTATTTTTATTTCATAATCATTTGTTTCAACGTTAGTGATGTACCATCTTCAAAATATCTTAACAGTGTGATAACTTTGTGCAACTTAAATCTTGTTTTTTATGCCCCCGTAATCGGAGATTCGCAAAAACTTGAACCTTGTCCATAACGTTTGAATGCTTAGTGCTGGGGCTTTCATAATTCACGTGTGTATTCCTTGTGGCAAGATCTTTCATTTGGTACCAGAATTACTTTGCTACAAAAAACAAAGATGTGTTTGTAAAACACTGATGTCCATGTAGGGCATTAGAGCTGACACAAAGTAAGAAAAAATATTATACTCTGGTCTCATACAGTTATGAAGTTTGAAGTTATTCCGAGTGGATACGTTATCATGATAAGATACTGTCTAATTAATTGATCAGTTCAGTAATCGATCAGATACATATATCGATTGATCACACAGTCTTATTAGTATCAACCGACACTTTTATCTATGAAATAAAAAAGGCTAATTTTAATTAGACTGATTTATCACGCTTCTTCGTAAAGATCTGTGCCTAAGATAACGCTTAGTATAAAGAAATATTGTGACGATTCTCTCTCTCTCTCTCTCAAATGAAAATAGAATACATAGAAACATGTACGATCAAGACGGTAGTTCGAAATAACAAAACGAAAGTAGATTCCCCTGTTTTGTTGTGTACCACAGCGGAGAAGAAATGCGTTGAGGTAAGCTCCAATTGTCAAAACATTTATATCTGTGTATATATAACGAAATAATGCAGAAATGTATGAATATGGTAGCAATCTTCCGTCAAGTATAAAACATGGAGAGATATAGTCTTGACTTTCTACTAGGTCAATGTATCATGTGTATGATATTTATACTAGGTGGCCACCCACTAATCCGAAGAACATTAAGATATTTAGCATTGGAAATATTGTTTAAAAAAGCTTTAAATGTACGTTTTCTGATAGCTTTGGAGATCATATATTGTGTATCTACTTTCGTTATTGTTATCAATATGCTGTTTGCGGCGGGCGAATCCAAAGAGTATACAATTACACAAATTAGATTGAGAGAGAGAGAGAGAGAGAGAGAGAGAGAGAGAGAGAGAGAGAGAGCAATCTAATCAAAATCAGACAGATCCGCGCCGAATACTCTGCGTAGTGATTTGAGAGCGAGAGAGAGAGAGAGAGAGAGAGAGAGAGAGAGAGAGAGAGGAGAGTGAGAATAATTTTGGTCTACATTTTGATTTTTATTGGAATAATGTGTCTTTTATGACGTAAGTTTTTCTCGTTTATACTGAGGTTCGATGGTACCAGTACAATATATTTCTATAGGGGAACCTTATTTTTAGGTTTCCAAAAGCTATTTTTGAACAAATAAAAGAGAAGGAAAAAAATAACACCGTCTTTGAAGCTAAGATATTTATTGCCATGTGGATACAAGAATTCGCAGTTGCATTACTTTGATAGATCCTAATGATGTAATGAACTGTACACACTCACAGAAACACCCCACCCCCTCCCAGCATTTTCAGTATGATGACAACACGTACACATATTGCAAATAGCAATACTTACATTTCCAATGTTTTTGCCTTTGATATTTTTACAAATTGTAATGATAGCCATTTCCTCATAAATGCATTGCAGTTGTGAACAATGCGCGTATGAATCTTGATAAATATAGTACGCCTATTTTAACAGCTGGGAATTTAAACAGAACGAAAGTAGAATGTAATTCATAAAAAAGAAAAATAGATTGAATTTTTTGAAAATACAGGAGGATATGAATTGTGACGCTTCACGCCTGCATACTTTTCATGAAGCGTGTTCATGAGGAAATGACTATCATTACAATTTGTAAAACTATCAAAGATAAGAACGCTGGTCGCGGTAGCTTAGTAGTAGAACGTTCGCTTCGTGAGTTCGAGCCCCGCTCTTGCCATGACCGCGTCAAACCACAGGCAATTATATCGTTCGGGTTCGAATTAATAGGTAGTGATTGTTCCTTCACCAAACGCTCTGCATTTAGAAGTGAAAATCACAGGTCTTATAATATTTGACTTATTCCTCTTTGTATTTACATTCCTGCACACTTTCCAAAACCCACAAAGGCTCGAGTCTCTTATGCATCGGAGACACCACTAATAAACCTTGTAAGATACCATAAAAATAGATAAATAAGTATCAAATTCATTGGTGGTGGGTATGACAAGCCGTTTTAATATCTATTCGAAAAAGAGATATCTCTTTAACTTTGAGAGATATTTCTCTAATTTAAAGAGATATTTCTTTCTTTAAAGAGATATCTTTTAGGATTAAGAGATATCTCTCTCAACTTTGAGAGATGCCTCTTAAGTTTAAGAGATATCTCTCAACTTTGAGAGATATCTCTTAATTTTAAGAGATATCTCTTTAAAGTAAGTAAGAGGCATCTCTTTGAATTAAAGAGATATATCTCTTAGTTTGAGAGATAATTCTTTCACTTAGAGAGATATCTTTAGAATATAGAGATATCTCTTTCAGTTAAAGAAGCATCTCTTTCACTTTAAGACATATCTTTTTTATAAGATTTTGAATGAAAAATATCTCTTAAAACAGAAAAGATATCTCTTTCCGAGTGTCCAAGATATACCCACACCAATTCCTACAGTATATATTCATACCAATTCACAGTATATATCCATACCAATTCCCACAGTATATATCCAATTCCCACAGTGTATATCCATACCAATTCCCACAGTATATATCATACCAATTCCCACAGTATATATCCATACCAATTCCCACAGTATATATCCATACCAATTCCTACAGTATATATCATACCAATTCCCACAGTATATATCATACCAATTCCCACAGTATATATCCATACCAATTCACACAGTATATATCATACCAATTGCCACAGTATATATCCATACCAATTCACAGTATATATCCATACCAATTCCCACAGTGTATATCCATACCAATTCCCACAGTATATATCATACCAATTCCTAAAATATATCCATACCAATTCCCACAGTGTATATCCATACCAATTCCTAGAATATATCCATACCAATGTAGTATTGAAAATGTGAATAAACACAACTAATCAACGGGATTTGATACTGAGTGAGAAGTTTTAAACTATAACCTGTAAGTGTATCTGTATAAGTACACGTGCAATACATGCGGGTGTAGATTTAATAGAATAAAGGCCTTCCGATCGCCTCAGAACCCTTGATACAATCTAATTCGGAAGGCTTGTAGTTCATGTTGTGATGATTCTGGGGGGATCCGGTTTGAATGAGTCTTCAGTATCCCTTACTTATCGTAAGAGGCGACTAAATGGGGGCGGTTCTTTGGATGAGACTGCAAAAAACCGAGGCCCCGTGTCACAGCAAGTGTGGCACGATAAAGATCCCTCCCTGCTCAAAGGCCGTAAGCGCCGAGCATAGGACTAAATTTTGCAGCCCTTCACCGGCAATGGTGATGTTTCCATATGAGTGAAAAATTCTTGAGTGGGACGTTAAACAATATAGAATCAATATAGAATCATGTTATTCTATTAGGGATTGTGTGTTAGACAGCATGAGAGTACCAAATCCCTGGATCGTTGTATGTTGTAAAAAAGTACAAATGTGACCTTTAAAAACAGCGAGACACTCACTTTATTTTTGTAGCTTTTCTTATTAGCGCTTAGTGTTGGCAGATTTTGTTTAAATCAATGTAGTAAATTAGTGAGACGGTCAAAGGTTTGTATTGGTCGATGAGAAATGAATTGGTACTCTTTTCTCTGTAAGTGTGTATGGGGAAATAATTTTTTTTTTTTATTGGTTCGGTAGAATAATTCCTTATCGATTACATGTATAACGTTCTAATAAAAGTTTTTTTCTCAAATATCTAACTATAAATCTTAATTAATTGCTGTCATTGATATGTTTCAATTTTATTCATTATTAATGAGGTATTATTATTCATAATTTTATACGAATTTTTTTTGCAAAGAATGACAGTGTGTAATGATTAAAACAATTCGTTATGAGTTTCTGGGTATGAAATAGATAAATTCATAAATAGAAAAGCTATTTTAGTTGAATTGCTACAGCTACGCATCTCTCTCTCTCTCTCTCTCTCTCTCTCTCTCTCTCTCTCTCTCTCTCTCATGACCAACGGCATGAACAACCAGATAAATCCTAAGGACGACCCGTCCCAGAATAAACGAAAAAGTTTTACTAATACATATATTAATGAATGAAAGGCCGAACGAACACGGACCTCTGGACGTTCCAGAGGTGGGGTCAGTTGCCCTAAAGGAGTGATCCTCCTCTGTTGACCGGTCACACCCGCCGTGAGCCCTGTAAGATAAGTCGTAAGTTACATTATATTTACCACATAACGAATTAGATTTAAGGGAGTTAAGTAATAAGGGACTTGAATCAATTACTGTATTGGAAGACAAATTTACGTTTAAAAAAATCCATCACACCGTGACGTGAAAATTGGACATAGATCCGGGGTATCAGGAGGTGGAGTTAACTTTAAAGCACCCCGAATACACATGAAACTTGAAGTAAAAATTATGAAAACCACAATCAAAATCTCCTGATGATGAATTTTTTATGTGTTTAAAAATTTGCTTTCTTTCATTTTCATTGGGTAGATACATGTATACATAAATGTATGAATCACATTTGAATGTCTAAACACCTGCACTCATTTCCAACTTATTTGCCTTTAATATTTCAACAAATTGTAGTATTAGCCATTTCCTCATGAATACGTTGTAATTGTGAACAAGCGCGTATGAATACAGATAAATATAGTTCGTCTACTTTAACGACTGGGAATTCCAACAGGAATGTAAGAACAATGAAAATATAAGAAATAAACTCCTGTTTTGAAAATACACGAGAATATGAACTGCACCGCTTCACGCACTAACACGCTTCATGAAGTATGTCAACATTGCAGTTCATACTCTCTTATATTTTCAAAAACGAAATTTATCTCTAAAGTGGAATTTTCATAATTTTCTTCAAATAATATTTTTATTTTAGTGTACCTAAAACTTCCATATTTACATTTGTAAATGATATTTCATTTTGAAAACTACACAAGTGCTCTTGCATAAATGATATTATTTATACTTTTTTATAAAGTGAGTCTTTAAAAGTGTTCCTTTTGTTTCCATAAAAGATGTCATATTACAATTCCTACAAACGTTTTATTGGAGAATACTTAAAAAAAAATTAGGGGCCGATTTGTGTTGGTTAAGATTGACTTCATGTTAAATGTATAAAACCAACAACATGAAAAATCCGCTTTAGTCCACGTAAATAGTTCAATAAACACGTGACGATTCATTCGTTCTTTAAATAGATCTGCTTTCGCGCTTTTGGAAGAATTAAAACTAGTATTCAATTCGAATAATCAAAACAAGGTCTGTCATTTCGTTCCGGATGCTGTATTATAAAGATACACAATGTACAAGAGTATGGAAACAAATGATATTATAGAAATGCTTTCATCAAGCATTCCAACAATTATTTGTTTTGTAGAGAGATTACTGTACCTGTTATAACCATCTGAAGATGTCCTTTGGAATTTACAGCCCTGTTAAATTCAATCAAGCTAGAGCCAGAGGGTCACTATTGGCGCCTCCATTGAAGTAAGTAAAAGTCTTTGAAAGTCAATTTCATATGTACAAGATATATTTAATACTTGTCTTTTATTTTCATCCTCATTTTGTTCGTTTGCAAATACGCCCCCCCCCCCTGTTTTTTTTTTTACTAAATCCAGAAGAAAAATTTCCAAGTGAATAAAACGTAAGAGTTTGTTAATTATGAGTTAATTACTCAGCTTAGTGTTATTACAAAATAACAATTGAGAAGTTTTTTTCCCTTCAAAATCTTGTGTTTCGTTTCGAGTACGACCAAAGACTGATATAGAATTGAATCGGAATGCAACATTCCAGTGTTATAGAGTGAGACGTCCCCGATAGTGACACCTCCTCTCAGAAGTCGGACTTCCCTGAGGGGAAATCGTGATCTGGAGCCAGACAATCCCCGAGGAAGTTGCACTCAGAGTTAGACTTTCGGGTGCAGATCACTCTATAACTTGTTATAAAGTGAGACCCCCCACCCCCCGCTGTAACAATGTGAGGTCTAAATTGAGACATTCTCCTTTCCTACGCGGTAAGTTCAGCATTGGATCAAGATGAACCTTTAAGACGATCATAGCTACAAACATCTAAACTGGAAGGAAGTCCCACTATCAACGATTTCCGGTGAGTAATCTCACTCCAGAGCCATACCTTCTGGGGAGAAGCTTGATTCTTTATGGAAAGGCTGGCTCTAGAGTGGGTCTTCCTCGATCAGGGAAGTTTGATGTAGAGCCAGACTTCCGGGGGAAGTCTCACTCTACAGCCAGACTTCCGGAAGAAATATCATTGTAAGGAAAGTTTCACTGTGTAAGATCGGGAACATCATTATTTTTTTACGTGTAAAACATGGACATGATCTTAAGGAATATTTGCTAAATCAATAAGGACATAAATTTCCATTTAACGAATATTGATTCGGCTGTCTTTAAAGGGACACATCGCATGTTTTCAAAGTATGCACAGTTATATGCTTATAGTAATTAATTCTGATAGTTCGTTCGCCGACGTATTGCGATAATTAGCCACAAAACAGATTTAAATGTTAAGCCCCGATTTCAAAAACTCTCGTTTATTAGACAGGTAGTTACGTGGTACAGTGACATCGAATGCGACCTTCTTCGATCAACTTATTGTGAAAATAGTGTTAGATATTTTTTTAAAGAAAAACTCAGCTTTTAGGGGCCTAATTCATTCCCCATGGACAACTTTTATTTCGATGTTGACAAATCCCAATGATAGTAACGAAAGTTCTTACGTTACTATCATCATTCATTCCGTTACTATCATCCTCGCTGTTTTTTCGACGACGAATTTTCTGTTCATATGAGCCGTATAAAAGATAAAATAACACCTGATCGTAATTGTTGCTAGTGTATGATATTTCTTACCTACATATCATTCGCAAATAAACAATACAAATAGATACAATAAGTAAACGTGGTCTTCCCGGAATTTCCTTCCGCCATCTTGGGACGATAGTAACGATCGTTACTATCATCAGTTTAGGTATCACACCGTTAATTATTTTCACTATATATTACTATAGAGGAAAAAAATTCATTAAAAATCAGTTTACAGAATCGATGCCGAATAACGCAGTCAGAAACGTTCTATGTTACCTATCTCGTCTGCCGACACCAGAAAAACACCACCCTACGCGGCATTTTCGAAAATAAATTACCCGCAAACAAGACTACCCTCAAATCCACGTGTTTTTCACATGTGTGTAAACAGCCGGAGTACACCTCAGGAAGTAGCCTCAGCTACCAACAGCAAATAGTTCCTTTGTATACACCTGGTTATTTCTACAAATTACACAAAATTTCCTAACTAGGGGTGCAAAAATTAAGAGGAAAGAAGAGGAGGAAATGAGAAAAATCGGGCAAGGAAAAAAATATTTCTTTAAATATATGGAACTACAATTGTTCATTTTCATTGGACAATTACCGGTGTGATACCTTTAATACCAGCTTGTGCTGTAGGTATTGGCCGGCTGTTCCCTCACCTAGGACGATTAGCAATATACACTGTAGGTAGTGGCCGGCTGTTCCCTCACCTAGGGATGATTAGCATACACTGTAGGTATAGTGGCTGTTCCTTCGTCAAGCGCCCGGCATTACATTCGAAGAGAAAGTCGCGGGTCTTTCAGAGATGACATTCACGATGGCACTATAAAGAACCAATATTGCTACAACCTAGAGCGTCACGCATATGACAAAAAATGTGGCACTTCACCTACCCTTGGTTGAGTGAAAAAAGAATCCCAAATGGGGCGGGAAACACTGGAATAGGACTTTATCTACTTATTTAGCTTTACTTGTATAGCTACTTAGTTAGCTTTACTTGTGGTGTTTGCAGATCTTGTATTAAGACTTCGATCCTTCTTTTTATTTTCTATTTCACAGCATTGATACAAAATCGATACTACTGCGAAAATATGGAAGGTACAATAACAGATGGCCCACGGGACGAAAATCTTATTGTTCAAGTTGTACCAAGTTGAATCTTGAGAAGGAAAGAATGGAAAAGGAGTACTATCGACTGAAAAACACGTAACTTTTCTTATTTCTAAAAACAAAAATTTCATTTTCATTTATTTCTATTTTCACTTCATTTACCACTACCTAGAATTTTCATGTAAACATTTAGATTTATATACGACAATGAAATAGTCGTAATCCATAAAATTATTATTAAAATAAAACACTTTCAAATATAAAAACAACAACAAAAAGCAAACAAACTCAAGCTCTTATACATGTACTTTGATATATGAACCCAAATCACTTGATCAGTGAGCAAATTTTCTCAAATCAAACATAACAGCAATTTTCATTGTCAGTGCAAGAGAGAGAGAGAGAGAGAGAGAGAGAGAGAGAGAGAGAGAGAGCGAGAAAATATGTGGGTACTTGTTACTTTACATGTATCAATATAGTGGACAAAATAGTTAAGGATCAATAAAATGTGTGCTATTTGCAAATGTGTACTAGTATGTTTCATGATAAAACCTATTTTTAGATAAGATTTAATCTTTTATAACACTTGCTTCGTTCGTTTCATTTTGTTTTGAATTAATACGTTGAAAAAGTTGATCTTTATATAGAGTAAAATAAACAAAATACATTGGAAAGTGTCGGGAAAACGCGTGTCTTAATCTCTCTGCGAATCGGCTTTCTCCTGACTTCTCATGCTTGTTTTCAGTGATCGTCTGTACTGTGGATCTCGTTGTCGGCTTTCTCCTGACTTCTCATGCTTGTTTTCAGTGATCGTCTGTACTGTGGATCTCGTTGTCACATGCTTGTTTTCAGTGATCGTCTGTACTGTGGATCTCGGCTTTCTCCTGACTTCTCATGCTTGTTTTCAGTGATCGTCTGTACTGTGGATCTCGGCTTTCTCCTGACTTCCCATGCTTGTTTTCAGTGATCGTCTGTACTGTGGATCTCGGCTTTCTCCTGACTTCTCATGCTTGTTTTCAGTGATCGTCTGTACTGTGGATCTCGGCTTTCTCCTGACTTCTCATGCTTGTTTTCAGTGATCGTCTGTACTGTGGATCTTGGCTTTCTCCTGACTTCTCATGCTTGTTTTCAGTGATCGTCTGTACTGTGGATCTCGGCTTTCTCCTGACTTCTCATGCTTGTTTTCAGTGATCGTCTGTACTGTGGATCTTGGCTTTCTCCTGACTTCTCATGCTTGTTTTCAGTGATCGTCTGTACTGTGGATCTCGTTGTCTCATGCTTGTTTTCAGTGATCGTCTGTACTGTGGATCTCGTTGTCTCATGCTTGTTTTCAGTGATCGTCTGTACTGTGGATCTCGTGATCGTCTGTACTGTGGATCTCGTTGTCACATGCTTGTTTTCAGTGATCGTCTGTACTGTGGATCTCGGCTTTCTCCTGACTTCTCATGCTTGTTTTCAGTGATCGTCTGTACTGTGGATCTCGTTGTCTCATGCTTGTTTTCAGTGATCGTCTGTACTGTGGATCTCGTTGTCTCATGCTTGTTTTCAGTGATCGTCTGTACTGTGGATCTCGTTGTCACATGCTTGTTTTCAGTGATCGTCTGTACTGTGGATCTCGGTATCACCCCTCTTGCTTCATCTTCCCTCTGAAGAGACAAGTGGAAACGTATTATAATCCACTGGTATAATACACTGGTCTGAAAATGAACAGCTTGGTTACATTTGATGTGCCACAGTTTCCTTCTCCTGATGTTCTGATACAAAGTTCTATGTCTATAAGATAAGGTAACCACTCTCTGGGGTCTCACAGTGGATGAATAATTCCTCACAATGATGATGTGTTGGCTTGCTCCCTTCCCAAACCGTCAAGGAATCATCATTTACTTGATTAAGCTGGGACACGCACCTGTCTGTGAGAAAAGCATTTACCTTTTATTTGCCATATAAGTTTCAATTATGTAAAAATGAAATGAACGAAACAGGTGTTGCTGAAGGTCCTAAAGTCGTGCGTGTCCAGTAGTCATGCGCCATTTTGTTTGTTGTCATTGTTGGGGCCCGTGCCTAAATATTACGTCACGAGGGGCTGATTTTCGAAGATAATTAAAGAGAGCATCGATATTTTTACAATGAGTGAGATATGGGAAGCAAACAGGAAGAAATGATAATAATACAATTATACACCCAAAATACCCGCCATTTTGTTAATGTTTCTTCCCAGACTGTGAAAGCACGTGTTAATCGTGCTGAACCGCAACCGGTGGCCGTACCAAGCACATGGCTAATTAGCACAACCCAATGTGAAGGTTTTCGTGTATTTCGATTGATTTATAAGGCCAAACAATTTAATTGTTCGTATACTGAAAAGTTGGTAGTCCTTATGCATTTGGAATGTTGCTCAAAATGTCGGTAATTAGTGTAGCCTATAGCCATACAAGCTATCTCTTTTAATATTTTTAGACTTCAAAGAAAAAAAATCAAATGCTAAGTTGAGACAATACAGTCCTAGTTGACTTATCAACGTCTATCTGTATGTCAAGGATGTGTGCATTAGTGTCCATAAGGCAGCGAATAAGTATACGCCTAGTGTCACCATCCAAACTCTTCACGTGAAAAGGGAAGTTCACATGGAGAAGGGCGCTATATATGGAATTTATTTGATTTCATGTAATATTTTATTTCTATTCACTGTATAGAAGTGTAAATGCATAAAACGAATGCGATAAAAAGTTACCAAACAATAAAATATGTTTTCTTGGCCTCATTTTACTGCTACATCCGGGTGCACGACTACTGGTCCTAAACAAATATGGCCGACGATGAACTTCACTTGTTTTGTGCCTCAATTATAAATTTGATAAACCGCTTTGAAATATTTTAAATAAAGAGAATGTAAGATTTAAAACATGGTAAGTTAAAATATCATGTGAGATTAGCTAATGTTTCATTTTCCTTTTTCTTGAAACGAACATTTTCTTAAGCGCACGACTACTGAGCACTCGAGGGTACCGAAAATCACTTCACATAACAAATACTATAAATCTATATATTATTACAAAATACTTCTTTGTAATTATGAAAGAATTTCCTGATCCTTAACTGTTTTTTCCAGTAATTTAACAAAATGAAATGAGAGTCAATTTTCGGATAAATGAGATAGAAATCTCATCTTGGTGTAGGAAAAAAGACTAACCGCGAATACTTCTGCTACATGTACTTGTCATTATGACAGGATTTCAGATCAACTGAGAGATAAAGAAATTGAAGTGATATATCGGACAGAAGCAATCTTGGATGAACTAAGAAGAAATAACTATCGGTATGACCTTTTCTACATTATACGTAACACAACTAATTGTTTTAAAGATCCATACACTATGATCAAACAAGTCAGAAGCAGACCAAAGGGGTACTACTAAACAGAGTACACTAGAGTACGTTAGAGTACTTTAGAGTACGCTGGTAAAATTTCATAATTTAATGCAATTTAATTGTTTATTTGTATGTATACCACTTAAATAAACATGATTATGAAATAACATTGCAAAATTTATCAAAAGTATTTGTTTTTTAGCGATATTTTGACCAGAAAACAACATTCAATTTATTGAAGATTTATAGCATCACGATCCAGATTATTAATATTTTAATTTTACGTATGATTGTTAGTTATTCGGAATTCATTACCTTTGATTTTTCTCCCCCCCCCCCCACTTTATTTTAGTACGCTGGTAAAATTTCATGATTTAATGCAATTTAACTGCTGTTCGTAGGTGTTCTTCAGTGCGCATGTCTGGTTACTAAAGTTTAACCATTCTGTAAGCATAGGTTGTTGTTTGGTAGACTAGACTTGCGCAATAACACCTTTTCTGGTTTCGACTATAGGCAGTTTGATCGTACTATGGTTAAACTCTAGTTACTATTGTTGATGATCGAACTAGGCCACAAAAGTGCTTTTTATCAGAAGACGATGGATATTTTTTTCCGGATTGGATATTTTTTTCCCCGGATTTTTATTTTGATTTAATTGATAAAATTTCATACTCCTATGGTATAGCTAAAACTGCTCTCTACAATAAATTACTAGTATATCATTTTTTTTTAAATGAAGATCAAACTTCAATAAAACAGTTTTTAAATTCCTGATTGAGGAGTACGTGGCATGAGTTGATAATCGCAGATCTTATAAGACAGGATGCTCCATAGCTACGTTTTCAGAGCCATTTATTCTTTATTTATTTTCTAATTTTACTTCTCTCTCTCTCATCTATGTGGACGCTAGAGAGTGCGATCTCACACGTAAAATGCGTCCCTGATACTAACAGGTTTCGGCACTACGTTTATAGGACTACTACCACCTCTGGTGACGAGTGTTACGGTGGTGTACTTCTGGTGACGAGTGTTACGGTGGTGTACTTCTGGTGACGAGTATTACGGTGGTATACTTCTGGTGACGAGTGTTACGGTGGTGTACTTCTGGTGACGAGTGTTACGGTGGTGTACTTCTGGTGACGAGTGTTACGGTGGTGTACTTCTGGTGACGAGTGTTACGGTGGTGTACTTCTGGTGACGAGTGTTACGGTGGTGTACTTTTAGTGACGAGTGTTACGGTGGTGTACTTCTGGTGACGAGTGTTCGGTGGTGTACTTCTGGTGAGGAGTGTTACGGTGGTGTACTTCTGGTGACGAGTGTTACGGTGGTGTACCTCTGGTGACGAGTGTTACGGTGGTGTACTTCTGGTGACGAGTGTTACGGTGGTGTACTTCTGGTGACGAGTGTTACGGTGGTGTACTTCTGGTGACGAGTGTTACGGTGGTATACTTCTGGTGACGAGTGTTACGGTGGTGTACTTCTGGTGACGAGTGTTACGGTGGTGTACTTCTGGTGACGAGTGTTACGGTGGTGTACTTCTGGTGACGAGTGTTACGGTGGTGTACTTCTGGTGACGAGTGTTACGGTGGTGTACTTCTGGTGACGAGTGTTACGGTGTTGTACCTCTGGTGACGAGTGTTACGGTGGTGTACCTCTGGTGACGAGTGTTACGGTGGTGTACCTCTGGTGACGAGTGTTACGGTGGTGTACTTCTGGTGAGGAGTGTTACGGTGGTGTACTTCTGGTGAGGAGTGTTACGGTGGTGTACTTCTGGTGACGAGTGTTACGGTGGTGTACTTCTGGTGACGAGGGTTACGGTGGTGTACTTCTGGTGACGAGGGTTACGGTGGTGTACTTCTGGTGACGAGGGTTACGGTGGTGTACTTCTGGTGACGAGTGTTACGGTGGTGTACTTCTAGTGACGAGTGTTACGGTGGTGCACTTTCCACGCGTACATCTTGCCTACACGCCTCCTGTTGACTAGGCGTGGTTGTTGAAATGGTCTCCTTTATACACACATCGCAGGATTCATTAGATCTCTGGTGTCAGCACCCGCACTCCCCCCCTCAACTCGACCTACTAAGTAAAAGAAACTGTCTGCCTCCATTTCAAATCCTTCATTATCACAGTTCAAACGTCTTGTACTTGTGTCCTGGCCTCTAGTGGGATTTTTCCATCGTTGAACGCCGAGATGTATGGAGTGGAGCGAAGCTGAAAGTTGCAAATCAACATCCAGCGGAGAGAGCACTCAATCTATATACAGGTCGTTGACAAGGCTCTGCGTATTCACCTGTTTATGTGTGAGACTAGAATATCTGATCATAAGCAACTTATCCTTGCACCGAGAGATATGAGAAGGGATCCAAAATGAATCATGTTATGGCGTTGTCCGTGTGTCTCTATGGCTGTCTGTCTGTCTGTCTGTCCACGGTCATGTTTTCCGGACTTTTTCCGTAACGGATGCATGTTCGACTTTGTTGGTCTCACCTCAAGAAAGAGTGAGTTTGCATTTCAGCTGGATTGGTTTTTCTTGACCTACTTTAGGACTATAAGTAGGTCAAACAGTTTACCAGACTTTTTTTTAATATTACATATACATGTACAGATATTGCCCTGAAATTTAATGATACAAATTCAGTGTGCATTTCAGCTGGATTGGCCCATCCGTCCATGACATACTCTTAGTCTTAATGTAGGTACATTAGGACTAAAAGGAGGTCAAACAATTTTCCGCATTTCAGCTGGATTGGTACGTCATTGACCTAATTTCGGGCTAAAAATAGGTCAAACAGTTTTCCAACTTTCTTTCATTACGGATACAGATATTGCCTCGAAATTTAGTCACAAGCTTCCTCTTGGAGGAATACAAGTTCATTTTGCATTTCAGCTGGATTGATCCCTCCTTGACTTGCTTTCTGGCTAAAAATAGGTCAAACAGTTTTCCTTGGGTTTTTTTCATTACGGATACAGATATTGCCCTGCAATTTAGCCATAGGCTTCCTTTCAGAGAAATACAAGTTCAGTTTGCATTTCAGCTGGATTGGTCCGTCCTTGACAAATTTTCGGACTAAAAGTAGTTCAAACAGTTTTCCACCTTTTTTTCATTACGGATGAAAATATTGCCCTAAAATTTAGTCACAACCTCCCTCTCAGTGAAATACATAACCAGTTTACATTTCAACTCAATTGGTACACCATGACCTACTTTAGTTCTAAAAGTAGATCAAATGATTTCCTGGACATTTTTTCATCATAGATACAGATATTGCAATGACATTTTGTCACAACCCCCCTCTCAGAGAAATACATAATCAGCTCACATGCCAGATGGATTGGTGTACCATGGCCTACTTATTCAGAATGCACATATCAGGTGGAATGGTGAAATATGACCTAATTTAAGGCTTTTCTATTCAGAATATGTGTGATATCAATTCAGTGTGCATAATATGCTTCCAGGTTGAATATCACTGTCCGATGGGCGTATGTTGTACCGTTTGCGGTACTCTTGTTCTATCATGGGCACCCTTCCAATTCTCAACGAGATGTAAAACAAACAACCAACTAACGTAAATCCAGGCATATTTGTGTCTAAACGTTGGTCAAAACAAATGTCAATGGAAGCGTAAACCGTCACCGGTTCCGTCATTTTATACGTTTTCAGGAATCAAAACATGAAGGTTTGCGAAGAGAAATGGATGTAGGCTATGTCTGTCTACCTTTCTAAAGAGCAGAACTGATGAGAGGCTAGAAATATTGATTTAGGAAATGTTTATTTTTGGATGCAGAGTATTGATATTTGCTAAAAGATAACAAACCAATTGTCATACAGAATTTGAATAAGTTTTACTAGTTGCAAGAGCATCTTAACAGAGGTTTCGGTTAAAAACAAAAATTGATGTTTACCGATATAAATAGCTTTTACTTGGAGTAATTTTCACTCATATTTGATTGTAATTTGCTTTTCTGAGAGTGTGGGAGCTACAAACTTAGCAAAACGTTAAAATGATGTATGCTCCGTATGCTCTCTATGTTCGCTATACACGTATATCGAATAAAATGAAATATCCCGGACTGTCGTCCTCCAGGTGTGCTACACTTGTAAGCAGTCCCAGTATATGTGGCATACAAAATACAATGAGCAAAATCTACCTCCTGGACTAACCAGCACCGGATTTTCCCCAGAGACATGGCTACACTGTAACACGCCGCGTCATCCTAAGTTAGTTCGATTGACCCATAGAGAAAGAGACCATACGAAGCTGTTCAGTCTGGGGAGTTGTTTCATCTCCCGATTCCTCCGCTTCCGGTGAGGAAATGAACTATAGGGACCATTCTATCAACATTCTTCAAAATTACAAATAGGACTCCCCCACAAGGATTTTTTATGGAATGAATCGTAATTTCAGCACCAACATCGCTAAGGATTTGGGCTTTCTTAGGTATTGCCACTCTAGGTTTCCTGCTCCTCATAAAGTAACCAATGATCAACTCAATCGTTCATCACCAAGTACCAGGGTACAATATTAAAGCGATACCTTCTGATTATAAGGAAACTGCATCTTTAATATGGAGGTCCCGTGTCACGGTGGCACGATATAGAACCCTCACTATGGAGGTCAAGTGTGAAGGTGGCGTTGGCACAATATAGAACCCTCACTATGGAGGTCCCGTGTCACGGTGGCGTTGGCACGATATATAACCCTCACTATAGAGGTCAAGTGTGAAGGTGGCGTTGGCACAATATAGAACCTTCACTATGGAGGTCCCGTGTCACGGTGGCGTTGGCACGACATAGAACCCTCACTATGGAGGTCCCGTGTCACGGTGGTGTTGGCACGATATAGAATCCTCACTATGGAGGTCCCGTGTCAAGGTGGCGTTGGCAAAATATAGAACCCTCACTATGGAGGTCCCGTGTCACGGTGGCGTTGGCACGATATAGAACCCTCACTATGGAGGTCACGGTGTCGTTGACACGATATAGAACCTTCACTATGGAATCCCGTGTCACGGTGGTGTTAGCACGATATAGAATCCTCACTATAGAGGTCAAGTGTGAAGGTGGCGTTGGCACAATATAGAACCCTCATTATGGAGGTCCCGTGTCACGGTGGCGTTGGCACGATATAGAACCCTCACTATGGAGGTCAAGTGTGAAGGTGGCGTTGGCACAATATAGAACCCTCATTATGGAGGTCCCGTGTCACGGTGGCGTTGGCACGATATAGAACCCTCACTATGGAAGTCCCGTGTCACGGTTGTGTTAGCACGATATAGAACTCTCACTATAGAGGTCCCGTGTCACGGTGGCGTTGGCACGATATAGAACCCTCACTATGGAGGTCATGGTGGCGTTGGCACGATATAGAACCCTCACTATGGAGGTCCTGTGTCACGGTGGCGTTGGCACGATATAGAACCCTCACTATGGAGGTCCCGTGTCACGGTGGCGTTGGCACGATATAGAACCCTCACTATGGAGGTCCCGTGTCTCGGCGGGCTTTGGCATGATATAGAACCCTCACTAATACGCCCTGGAGCGCCATGCACAGGTCAAAATTGATGGCACCTGAAGCTGGTGACGTTTCTACATGAAACCAAATTTTAAAAATGCAACATCTGATCTTGCAAATGTACTCGTATAAGTCAATGCTCCAGAAACGCTAGTTGACGCGAATCACAATAGATAATTTGAGCTTGGCATCTTCTTCCTATCGGGGTTACTTAAGAAATGAACTTCACTTTTGAAAATACATGTGGGACTGAACTGCGATGTTTCGCGCCGGAATACTGGAATACTGGCGTGAAGCGTTGCAGTTCATGCCCTCACGTATCTTCAAAGATGAAGCTTATTTCTTATATTTACATTCAACTTTCAATTTTGACGGAATTCCCAGCCGTTAAAATAGACGTACTATATATATCTGTATTCATACGCGCATTGTTTTCAAATGCAATGCATTCATGAGGAAAGGCTATCAGTACAGTTTGTAGAGCTATCATTATCTTCGTTAGCCAAAGGCTAGCGAAGATGAGATATCATAGGCAAAAATATTAGTAATGTATGTGTGTATAATTATAGGTTTATTCATTTCGCCGTTTGTGACGTAACGTCGTTATGTTACTAAATGTAAAACTTCTGAAGATTTGAAATGAGGCGCTAAAGTTTTACTTAATGTCTTCGTGTTCCTTTCTTTAAAAAAATCTTTTTACCTTTATATAGAGGCATGGTTAATCATCGTAGAACTTAGCTGATAGATCTCTGTTGCTCCAATGGTTACCACGTTTTTCAGGGTCATTTGAACATACACCCCGAGGTCATTAATTAGCTACAATCCTTTGATACGGCGCACTGTTCATAGACCCTCTTCAATGGGTACGCCATTGTGATTACGCGAATGAACTGGTCTGTTTGCTACATACATTGTAGGATTCATAGGCTGGTATCAGATGCGCACTTTTCCCATGGCCTAGATTCCACGCTTCTGGTAAGCAGAAATTCCTGTCTCCCATCGAAATCTTTGACTTCTTAAGTATTGCATTCCGGCTTTGGGGTACTGCGGGGTGCAACTCATCGTTAACAACAATGTGCGGATTGGAAGCAAAGCCCATGTTCCAGTGGAAAGGGCACTCTACATCCACAGACCGTCTGCAATCAATCTCAAGAATGAAATTCAGAGACACCTTGGGATGTCATTTACATTACCCTACCCTAAGCCAACCGAAAGTCTAACTCGTTTTGGCACTGATAGAACATAGAATGCACGTTCTGATCGTACATTGTAGGTACACGCAGAATAAGCTCCCCATCCATAAGGCAACATTTTTTGCCATATACAATCATCGTCTTCAATGCAGTATACGTAGTTTAAAACTCAACACAAATTACTGTTTGCTGAATATATTTCATCAAATGCAGTTCTATCATTATTGCTATGACGAATATACAAATGCAGTTCTATCATTATTGCTATGACGAATATACAAATGTAGATCTGTCGGACCAGTTTTGCAACATACGTATAGTGTTTATTTTGAATAGTTTTAGAAATTAATACATCAATGATTTGTTTTGATCAAATATAGGTTAAAAGAGAGATTGTCAGACACTGAAGAGGAGCTAAAAATGTAAGAATAATAAGGATTTACTAAAATGTATAGAACTTAATTTTGATGTTTCTAATGCAAATAAATCCAACATTAGCTGACAATTGCAAATGTTTTTACAAAATGTTAGATTGTGCCTATGCCTACTTATGTTTATGGCGCCTCTAATTAATGTCCTAAAATCTACCTCCGGTAGTATCGTGGTCTTTCCACATTACAGGAAGCCTGGGTATATCTCCGTACATCCCAATTATAAACATTCAGGAATCATCCAACGTTCTCGTTGTAAATCTACAGAGAGGGCAGTAGCTAGTTGTAAGAAAGGCAGAAAATCGGTATTACTAGCTTATTAGACCTGAAACAGACAGCGACTTTACAATGTTTAAAGATTTACGTAACATTCTATAACGTCAGCTAAAATATACAAAATTGACTTTTCATTTGATGACGTTAAATTCATCAAATTCCTAGCGAAAATATGGACTATACAACCTCCATCATTCTAACGAACATGCAGTGTGAGTGCATATGAAGACCCCTTTCAACATCCTGTACATACGTCAGAGCAAATCAGAAATACTTTTTTGCTCACCTGACTGGGAAAATATGATGGCATATTTGAAAAAAAAAATTCTCAAGAACCACTGGACCAGAGAAAACAAAACTTATGTGAAAGCTTCCTTAATGAGTCGTTAATGTACAAATCATGGCCCCCGTGGTTAAAGTTGGGCCATAGGAAATATCTTTAAAACTCTTTTTTAAAGAGCAACAGGGTCGATCATGATTAATCATAATGTAGCGGCCAGGGATCAATAGGGGATCAAAGTTTTATATGGTAATATACATTGGTATGAGGAAATTTTTAAAAATCTTCTCATGACCAGCAGGTCCATTATTAGTTATATTAATATGAAAGCATTCTCTTTTACTTTAGATTGAAGTTTGATCAAATTATGGTCCGGGTGCGGAGGGGGTGTTAGGATGGGACCTCAATAGGGGACCAAATTTGACATTTGAATATATATTATCCTCATCAGTTAGTATCCGAACGGAAGTACATGTGATGTATTAATCATTCTTTAGACATCCATGCAAGTCGAGGGACACGTTTTCTTCAGCAGGACTTTTTGGGTCTTTCTACGATTCATAGTTTTTAGGAAATGTTATTTTGATTTACTTAGGTGACTGAGTCTTGGTGGTAGACATGTAATCTTTTGTTAAATGCCATTGTGTTATGTTTCTACTGAGAATGCATAATGATATGCAAACATAGATGATACATAGACCAATCTGATCAGGTTATGCTATTGTTTGCATACCGTCTATATAGTCAAGTTATTTTACCCGAATTTCAAATGAAATCACGCGAAACGTTTTTCACTTCTTAGACAGGAGGAGATAAAATATTAAAGAGATATTTTGAAGTTTCAGCCAACATGTTTTTAAACAATATATTCTAGAATTACGGTCTACTCCGGATCTATCGAAATTTAGGAAATCGACTTGTATTGTTCATTATACCCAAAGTTCAATATAACAAATGTTGCACCATATAAATAATGATATTAGGGATTTATTTTTACTTCAGTATAACAGATAATTCAATAGGTGCGACGTCAATATAATTGGAGTAACCTGTATTTATGAGGTCAATCCATGATTTTATTGCTGATATTTTCATTTCAGTAGAGAAATGGGGGAAACTGAACTTCATGTGTAGCTTTAGAAAATTGCGATACATTCCAGATCGGGTTTTCCCCACAATAATACATCACAATAATATTGGATGAAAATGTCATTCAGAGTTCGAACCTCGCATACTTTATGTGGAATGTGGAGCATACTGAAGTCTTAACTATGATTGCTATTTGATCGACGATAAAATCTCCTACGTAACAGCAATCTCCAAATGTCAGAAACCTCTTCAGACATTGCAAATGATTTAGAATTGAGATACGTGGAAAATTTTAACGAGAAAACTGGTTTTGGACTTACTTTACAATCATTTAGCAAATAGTAATTAATTTACTTGAATTAGCAGTGTTAGTCAGTGACGGATTGAAACATTTCTGAAGGGGGGGGGGGGCAGTAAAAGGAAGGGGGTCTGGTGGCTGCCTTGGAACCCCCTGAAGCTACTGAGTTGTGACAAATGAAGACGTATATATTTTATTATCTTAAGTCGTAGGAGCGTACGTACGACTTATTAAATCATTCTTACGACGTAGTACTAAGTCATACTTACGGATTATTTATCTCATACGTTTAACTTAGTTATATTGTACGTATGACTTGATATATTGTACGTACGACTTAGTATCTCATGCATACGACATAGCAAATATTTTCATTTGGAAGTAATACTCTTTTGTAATAAACATTTAAACGTACGTATGACATAATAAATATCTCGTATGACATAATAAATATCTCCTATTTACGACTTAATTACAGTATTTGTCATACGTACGATTGAAGTATTATTTCGCGTTCGCACTTACCATTCTCTCACCAGAGGACGCGTAACGCAAGTTCACTTACTTCGTACAGTGCGAGTACCGCACGGAACTCTGGGTAGAGAATGCGTACTTACGTCGTACGAATGACGTAGTTATCTCGTAGTACGACTTAAAAATATTTCGTATGTAGGGCTCATTATCTCGTCGTATGGCATACTTCAGTCGTAGTACTACTTATTTATCTCGGGCGTAGGACTTAGTTATCTCATACATACTAATTTAAGACGTACGAACGACTCAGTCATCTCGTACGTACGCCGGACTTAGTTATCTCGTACGTACACCGGACTTAGTTATCTCATACGTACGACTTCAAACGTGGTACGTATGACATCTGTTACCTACGACATAGCAAAATATTTCTCATTTAGTAGTTTTTACGTCTATGACAAGGGAGCTCAACTATTTTAAGTGCTTATCAAGAAAATGCATTTATTTTTCCAAAAAAGATTTCAGACTGCTTACAAAGTACTAGAGTTTTATTTTTTATAATAAATAACAATAATAATAATCTTTATTTCTAAAGTCGGGCATACATAATTAGAGAGCGGAATGTAGTGGAAACTCATGATGACCGAGTACTTCGTCTTCAACAGAGATACCACACATCGCTCAGGGACAATGAAGAGTAAGATGTCAAAGGAAAATCGTGCTATTCTACTTATAATTAAACATTGTCAAAGATAAACTCATTTGTAAATAAGAATATTTTAAAATACATGAACATATATTATAGATTAGAGAGACAGATACAAAAGAAAGAAAATCACCTCTGGAGTTTGCGGTGGGAAGTGAGGGACCTGGAATCGGAAAAGATAAGGTTTGCTAGCCCTGCATGTATGTTGCATGTAGACCATTGAACATTTCTTTGGCCAACAATCGCTTGGAACACAAAATCTAATGATAGGACAACCTTGCACTACGTTTTGAATGTTCTGCTTTAATATAATTACGATATTTTGCATAGTATGAATGCTTTTGATGTAGATATAAAGTTTGATATATCTTTAGCCTAGAAGAAGTACTGGCGAAGAGAGAAGAGGATATTTGGAAACTGAATCACACTCTTCATCAGACTCAGCAGAAAAATATCCTGTGAGAATAGATGATGATACGCTTTAAGGGACTGATTCACAATTTTACCCAAAATGTTGTTTTTCAATTTTAATTATCAAAATCTACTGTCTAGTGTTTAAAATATTTCCCATAAAAATTAAGGTTATACATTATCACAGAAGCTCATTTTAGAGAGTTCATTATTTGTTTATAAACAAATATTGCGGTATGTTATTGTTTACGAAATTTTCAAAAGAAATGGGCATCGATCAAAGGTTATTATCTTTCACATTTCAAGCATTCTTCAGGTAAAATATGTCATCTAAAAGTTGAAATGTGCGACTATGCAAAATTAAGATTACGATTATTTCACAGGTTTGTTTATATACATAAAAAGACTCGAGTCTTTGTTTACATAACACTGATTTAAGGCTGAAATATTGCTTTTATTCTTGCATTCAGAAGGTCAAAAGTTTGGCTGTCAACATTAAATGAGTTATATTTTTAATGTTTAACATCAAAAATGAAAAATATTTTCTTCAAAAATCGTGAACCAGTCCCTTTAAATACAAATGTAACTATTCTCTTGTATGGACCATTTAATTTGTATAATCTGTTCAATATCAAGTGATGTTGTAGATTCTGGGTTTTAGTGCCCACTCTCCCTTTGAGAAAAGGGGGCATATAGGTTTACACCTGTTGGTATGTTGGTCGGTCGGTTGGTAAACCAATTGTTGTCAGCTCATTATCTCAAGAATCCTTTACTTGACTCAAACTTGTTATACTGGTTTCTCCTAAAGAGTACATGGCCACTTTTGATTTTGATATCACATGGTCGAAGGTCAAGGGTCAATCTACTCTGGCCATAGGAAGGTCTTATCACAATATCTTGAGCACCCTTTGCTTAACAGACATCAAACCTGGTATACTGGTTTCCCCTAAGAAGTAGATGTTCCCAATTAATTTTTTAGTCACAATGTGTCAAGGGTCAAACTGGAGATAGTAAATTAAATACGTTTTCTGCTCATTATCTTGAGAATCTTTTCCTTGACAGACATCAATTAACTTGTTTTACTATTTTCCCTAAAGAATAGACGGGTCGTAAGATATTGTCTGCTAATATTTTGTGAACGCTTTACTTGATAGACACCAAACTTGGTATACATGTAAATCTTAAGCAGTAGATAGCCATTATTGATTTTGATATCATAAGTTCAAAGGTCAGATAAACATAAGAAAATATTGTCCCCTGAATATTTGAAGAAGCTTTGCTGGATAGAATTCAACTAGGTACATTAGTACCCTCCTAAAGAGTTGATGACCCCTTTTGATTTTGGTCACAAGGTCAAAGATCAGGGGTCTAACTACTCTGAACAAATATAGTTTACTCGATATCTTGTGAACCATTTGCTTGATAAACATCAAACTTTCATAAATGCTGTTTTGTGTTAAATTTTGTGTTACTGTACATCTAATGTGACCCCTCCTGACCTCAGATGCCATAATTTGAGCTTTTATATTGACCTTAATTTATTCTTAATGAATTGTAGCTTTCATCTTCTTGTAAAATTGTAGTTCTTAATAAATTGTAATTTTGTCAATGAAAGTAGAACAACGATTAAAGTACAGTTTAAAATAAATAGTTGAAATCAAAATAAAGTATCAAGAGATATGCTTTTGAGCTATGTGTATTGTAGAAAGCCTGAGAAAATTAATGTATATACTTAATCTATGAATATTTTGATTTTACACTTGCAGATGCAGATTTGAAATAAAGAAGATAGAAGACAAGTATGGTAACCTGTATGCAAGGTGAGATAGTTAAGTTATTAGTTACTGACAGGCAGTGTACAGCAGACAAAAGACACTCACAACACAGTTAATCAAGGTGAGATAGTTAAGTTATTAGTTACTGACAGGCAGTGTACAGCAGACAAAGGACACTCACAACACAGTTAATCAAGGTGAGATAGTTAAGTTATTAGTTACTGACAGGCAGTGTACAGCAGACAAAGGACACTCACAATACAGTTAATCAAGGTGAGATAGTTAAGTTATTAGTTACTCACAGGCAATGTACAGCAGACAAAGGACACTCGCAACACAGTTAATCAAGGTGAGATAGTTAAGTTATTAGTTACTGACAGGCAGTGTACAGCAGACAAAGGACACTCACAATACAGTTAATCAAGGTGAGATAGTTATTTTATTAGTTACTCACAGGCAATGTACAGCAGACAAAGGACACTCGCAACACAGTTAATCAAGGTGAGATAGTTAAGTTATTAGTTACTGACAGGCAGTGTACAGCAGACAAAGGACACTCACAATACAGTTAATCAAGGTGAGATAGTTATTTTATTAGTTATTGACAGGTAATGTACAGCAGACAAAGGACACTCACAACACAGTTAATCACATTTAGATAAATTCAATACAGGGTATGTCTGTATACTCCAGTTTATGATATGTATTAGATTAGAAAAAATAGACATCATGATGATGTCATGTCACATAGAAAAATTTAATTACAAAGGTCTTTTTTGGTTTATATTTTGATGGGTTTCAGTAAGGGATTCCAAGTATTTTATCGATGTGTATAACATTAATATTTGTGTTACTTATACAGTTTTCACCATTTGCAAATGGAGAATATAAGTCTGCAAAAGAAAATCTCAGATATGGAGCACAGCATTATGTTTGCTGATAAAAAAGAAATAGAGGAGTTGAAGAATAATCTTCATAAAACGTAAGATGACAAGTTTACAAATTATTGCAGTCAATTAATAAAGGAAAGAATTATATTGCTTTATATCAGTGATCAAACGAAAGGTCAGGAAAACATATACATGTATGTGCACAGCCTCCCTAAAATGAAGAGAATAAATCCATTATGCCGGAGACGTCCTTTCTGATTACTAGTTGTCTGTTTGTCTATCCGACTTCTTCTCCATAACTACAGGGCCAATTTCAGCCAAACATTATTAGGTGAAGGGAATTCGCAGTTCTTCAAATGAAGGGTATACATGTACCCTTTTCAAAGAGGAGGTAATTCAGAAATACGGAAAATATGATGGTATATCTTAAAATCTTCTTCTCAAGAACCACTGGACCACAAAGGATAAAACTTAAAGAGATTCAAAATTGTTCAAATCACCCCCCCCCCCCCTTCGCTGTTTATAGTGTGTCCACAATAGGGGATCAATTTATACATGTGGAAAATCTTTAAAAGCCTTTTCAGAAACAGCAGGACGATGATTAGTCAAAGTAGTATGCAAGTATGAACAGGTAGTGCTGATTCAAATTCGTTCAAATCATGTCCCTGGGGCTAGGATGGGGCTTCAAAAGAGGATAAAAGTTTTACAAGAAATATGTGAAAAATAATCTTAAATCTCAACACCAGCAGAACCATATTTAGTTATATCAATATGCAAGTATCCCCAGAAAGTGCATATTCCGGTTTATTCAAATCATGGCTACAATAGGGGATAAAATGTTTACACAATACATGGGACGATGTTTATTTTTTTAAATGAAAATCTTAAACGCTGTAAGGGCATTATTATGCCAGTATCCTCAGGTACTGCAGATTCATTACCCCAAGACCCCCATAGGTGATGAACATTTTACATAGAAATATATATAATCTTTCAAATTTTTCATCAAGAACCACATGCCATAATTAGTCTTATTATTTGTATGATCTATGAGGTCACTGTTTGTTATCTTTAGTTTTTCATTGATAAACACGCATGGTAATGTAGTATAGATTTATATTTGACTAGGGTTGGACTTAAAGGGGCATGTGCACGATTTAAGTTGAAAATTCTCAAATTTTATTTTCTATTTTAATGCTTATCAAGTAATTAAGGTATTTTTAATAGTCAAACAAAATTTGAATATCAGTTGTTGAGTTAGAAGTGAGATACAGCACTCACAAATCTGTGTTAAGTAAACAAGACTCGTGTCATGTTTTTGTTTACGTATATATTGCTTAATAGAAAATATCATGTTTAAAACAAAATGAGATGTGCCAAACACTCGAGACAATGTAATTCTGTACAGAATGAACTTGTAAATTGAAAAAAAAGTGCTTTAAACGAAACTTTAACTAGTATATTTAACCTTAATTGAAAATAGCATGTTTAAAACAAAATGAGATGTGCCAAACACTAAGAAGTATTTAATCGTGTTCAGAAATAACTTTTAAATTGAAGAAAACTGCTTAAAAACGAAACATCTATTTGTATATTTAGCCTATGTAAACAAAAACATTGTATGGGCCTTGTTTACATAACACAGAGTTCAATTTTTTGCAGAACATAATAAACACCTTAGTTAAGCATTCTAAGCATTCTTGGCACACTGAGTTCTTGGCACACTGATTTTGACTGCGGATAACTCCGTTTACCTGATAAGGATATAGGGCTCACGGCGGGTGTGACCGGTCAACAGGGGATGCTTACTCCTCCTAGGCACCTGATCCCACCTCTGGTGTGTCCAGGGGTCCGTGTTTGCCCAACTATCTATTTTCTATTGCTTGTAGGAGTTATGAGATTGATCACTGTTCGTTATCTTCACCTTGCATAGAGAAAAATAAAATCTGAAAATGATTAAATCTTGCCCATGCCCCTTTAGCAAGGCTACACTTAATCATATGATGTGCGAATTCAGTTTTTTAAGGACATTTCTATTGGTCTGCGTCCGTCGTTGTCCATCGTTCCTTGTGCGTTAACAATTGAACATTTTTAACTTTTTCTTGATAACTATTTCAAATTCAGTGTGAATGATCTGTGGGACAAATATTAACATTATGTAAAGTCTTTCATCAGTATAGGTACTTTTAGGGCATTTGTGTTTCAAGAAGACATCTTGTTTTTATACTGCTGCTGAATATTAGAATTTATCTTAGATATACAGAACAGGACATTTCTTTCTACATTTGATAGTCCTTTGGACTAATGATATTTTTAACTAATACTCGGGTGACATAAGGTTTATGAGCTTCTTGTTTCATGGACCTTGAGGTTGGGGTGTGGCTATATCGAAGACTAAATTTTACATAATATATGGATATAGCGGAACATCTTTAAGTCTTTAGAAAGGATATTTTCTTCAGAACAGTAAGGTTTTATCAGTCACATTGATATTGAAGGATGCTCTGTTGTGTGGATTCAAGTTCGATTAAGTTATAACCCCATGGGGCTATGTTGGGGTCATAATATGGAATCACAATTTGTCCTGGAATCAAAAAGGATAAAAAAAAATTTCAGAAGAACAGTAGTGCCACGGTGACTTTCTGAGTATACAATTCCCAAGAATAGCTTTTACTGTCAATGGATTTTCTTTTATAAGAATCCTTGAATTCTTGTATATCCTCTCAACATGATAAAAGAATAAGATATTATGTTGCTATTTGTTATGTTATCTGATTATATTTTAAGTTCGTTACAAATTTCGAGGATCGAAGAGGAAAAAGAAGAATTGAATCAAGAACTCAACAACTTAAAATATGAACAAGAACTCGATAGAAGGAAGACTCGATATTCAACACTGTCTGAGATGAATGATAGTACACACTCTCACTGGGTCCAAAGGTATGGCTTGAATAATTGGATACTTGTTTGTCTACATGTAACTGTAGCGGTCAGATGGGTTCGATCGCCGGTGACCAGATAGTTCTGTATGGTAAAGCACCTGACTGGAGATTCAGGAGGCCGCGGTTCGAATCCCGGTCTGCTCCATCGCATTTTCTCTCTTCCGTTTACATAACTTACCTTCTTAATTGACTGTAACATTGGTTCGTTTGAAGGTAACTTGTTGCCATGACTATGTGTAACTTTGGCTAAATGTATCTCTTACTGCCTTGATTTCATACAGTTTCCCACTTAACCTCATTCAACTTACTATCTTGACTACATATAACGTACCTATGCGTATAATGGATGAAAGGTGAAGATACGAAGTGATCAATCTCATAACATAATATAAGGAGTACAAAATCGAGTTGGGCAAACATTGACCTCTGCATAGACCAGAGGTGGGACCAGGTGCCCAGGAGGAGTAAGTATTCCCTGTCGACCGGTAATACCCACCGTGAATCCTATGCCTTGATCAGGTAAACGGAGTAATTCGTAGTCAAAATTATTGTGTCAAGAACAGCCTAACAATCATTATGAAACACGTCAGAGAACATTTGTCCCAATTATAGTTTGTATTGGCAAATTAGATCATTATAACGACCATGGAATTTGCAAAATGCTGACTTTAAAGGGGCATGCTGAAACCCATGTAACACCAACTTATTTGTCAGTAGCCTGCCTCGATTAAAAAATTGATTATACGCAGAACAAGATCTTGTGTATCGAATCAGTTGAGAGATATAAACACAAAATGCAGGTGATAATGGAATATTGCTACATAAATGTGGATAAAGTGTGGTCATGTGTATTACGGATACAATGTGTATTACAGATACAATCTGCAAGTTACATGTACGTATGTGTAACTCGTGTTTATATGCTTACGTGTAGATATTGTTGTAATGATGTATCATTCTAATAGATTTACTGAGCTCCAGAAAGAAAATCAAACAGTCATTGCAAAGAATAGCACTCTGGAAGAAGAGATTAGAAATTTACGAAGGAAGTAAGTATGTTTTATCTCTGAACTTACTTCACTATTTGTCATCAATAATGAAAGACACCAATTGTAAGATACTATTGAAATGTTAACATTGCTGTATCGACTTAAGAATTTTTTTTTACTTCTAGATACATTTATACTGAAAATGTATCCAAAAGCGAAATGAAAGATCTCCGCGATGAGAATTCAGAATTGAAGAATAGAATCAAAGAAGCAGAAGATACATGGTAAGCCACCCAGTTTTGTAATTGATCTGTTAAAATTAAGTTCTTAGTTTACTCTAGAAAAGTGATACACGTACATACCAATTATAAACTTGTTCTTAACTTATGAAAACGTATTTACTTTACAATAGCTGTCCAAATGTCGGCTAATCATTGATTTTTCTGATACTGCTAGGTTGAAACCGACCCCTTCAAATCAAACTGTTGCAGTCGCTAGTGACATTCTCAGCCTCCGCCAAGAACTTACTGACCTAAGAAAGAAAAATAAAGAATTAGAGGAAGAACTTAGACGACGGTAAGAGAATATCATATTAAGAATGACGATCTTTTTACGTAATCTTCTTAGAAGATTACCGGTATTTATGATTAACTGATGATTGTGAACAACCCCAAAGTGCTTCACGTGATTTTTAATATTCATAAGTCGTGTTATTTAAATCATACAGATCTTTCACCACCTTTCGCTTTCCATGTAATCTGGATCATTCCCACGTTTGCTTACATTCTCCACAAACACTGGACGCTTTGTGCGATATTTTTTTCTGAGTTAGGTTTATCGAGATTCTGGAAGATGCTGATTGGCAAATTCAAAAGAGTAATGCTTAGTTCAAACAATATTTATTCAATAAGTTTGTGATAATATGTAATTACATGTATAAGGTACAAGTATCAAAATAGACTGGAAAGCTAGCCATAATTATGTAAATCCTCTCTCAGAAAGTAATGCTGACGCCAATAGAAACTACTTTGAAGCAAACTCTAGAAGTTGAAACATATAATTTCCACTGACAGAAAAACAAACTTTGTGCTTAGAACATCTTTCCTCTGGAAAAAGATACCCCTGGACTCCCAACACAATTACCATGTTAACTTGAATGTGACGCCTGGAATGAACATGGTTTAAATTACTGAATTCTGATTAAGTATTGTTGTTTAAATTTCATACATGGAGCGCACTAGTTTTATAAGGCACTATCACATCCTCATAGTATAGTTTTATTTACTAATTTAACGCCATTTGTCTTTCATAGAAAGCGTCCAGATGTTTTGGGGGAGTATTCATAAACGTTTGGATGACTAATTTCTGTGGAGCTAAAATTGTTTTTATAATGTTAATATTTTGTTTGAGTGAATCATTATATAACGCAATAAGACTTTTGTTTTGATTTTTAACCTCCCTTCCCCCTTTGAAAAGAGGGGGTATATTGTTTTGTCGGTCGGTCCGTAGACCAAGTCTTGTTCGCTCAATATCTCGAGAACCCTTTGCTTGGCAGACACCAAACTTTGTACGTCTTATTGACTCCTAATAATTTTGAAATCACATGGTCAAAGGTCAAGGGTCAGTCCACTCTGGACATAGGAATATACTGTCCGCTCAATATCTTGAGAACCCTCTCCTTGACAGACTTCAAATTTGGTACACTGGTACGCCGTAAGATGTAGATGAACCCTGTTGATTTTGAGATCACATGGTCAAATGTCAATGGTCAAAATGGGCATAGTAACATATTGTCTCCTATATTTTGAGAAGCATTTGCTTGATCGACACCAAACTTGGTACACTGGTACATCGTAAGGAGTAGTTGACCCTATTGAGTTTGAGTTTACATGGTCAAAGGTCAATCTCCCGGCCGCGACAGACCTAAGTCGTGAAAACAGATAGTGATAGTTCCATCGCCAAACGCTCGGCTTCAGGTGTGCATGTCACGGGTCATCGGAGATGACCTTAAAAATGGATGTCCCGTGTCACAGCAGGTGTGGCACGCTAAAGAACCCCCACTGCTCAATGGCCGTAAGCGCCAGCAAAGGTCTAAATTCGAAGCCCTTCACTGGTATTGGTGACGTCTCCATATGAGTGAAAAATTCTCGAGAGAGACGTTAAACAAGATACACTCAATCAAAGATCAATCCACTCTGGACATAGGAAGATATTGTCCATTCAATATTTTGAGAACTCTTTACTTGATGGACATCAAACTTGGTACACTGGTACATCTTAAGTGGTAGATGACCTTAAGTGATTTTAAGGTTATATGGTCAAAGGTTAAGGGTAAATCCACTCTGGACATCGGAACATATTGTCCGCAGAATATTGCTTTGGGACTACCATCAGTTAAATGATAATGTGTATAACCCTTTTCAATTTTGGACAACAGGGGCATACATGTTTCTGAAAAATTTTTTTTAACCAATTAGATTTGATCATTTGTATGCTTTAGTTATCATGATTTAATTCTAATTATTTGTGATAGCTTACAAGAAAAGAATGACAAAACACTGATGCATGAAAGTGTAATACGCCAAAAAGATAGCGAGATTTTGAAAGCAAAAGAAAGTTTGGGACTCAAGGACTTTGAATTAAGATCTCTTCAATCCAAGTAAGAAACACATGCAGGAATTCTCTCTTTCTTTCTCATAGAAAAGAACATCACAAACATTGTCAAAGAATTCAACAACATTAAACATGATATCATTATGTAGGTTAATTGATTCTGAGAAAGCTGTGATGTTAATGTCGTCAAAACCCAGTGAATACCAATGCCTGCACGAGGAAATCGAGAAATTAAAATGGGAGAATTTGAGTTTGAAAGAAAGTCTTGAGGATTATCTTAAACGGTATTTATACATATTTGCGGATTAAATTGTTAGTATTGAAGATTGTACTTGAGTTATGTATTTTAAAATTTTTTTTACTTAAAAGTATAGACTCGATGAGGCGTAAGCGATACATAAATATATCAATGTACCATTACCACGGCTCCAATTAACATAACTGCATTGTTGGCAATCATTAGTAAACAGAGTTATCTCTACTGCTTGCTAGGAAACATTATTTAGAAGAGTTATCTCCCAGGTTCAACGCCAGGGGACAATGCAAACAGAAAATAAAGACAGGATTGTAGCTGAATGTTTTGTAAAATATCTCCCACCCTAACCATTTTATATTGTAGATCCATCTAAATATAATTATTTACTGTTCATGGTATTACTCAAGCATTATTTGTTTTCCCCACTCATTTTATTTGTTTGCAGGTGGTATCAAATTATGACAAATCGCATGCTCGTAATAAAGTTGGCTAGTCATATGTGGGCAATTTTTGGTCCCAACCTTTTATTTTCACAAACACAATTTTAAAGTATTATGAAATAACCAAGATAAAAGAAGGAGAAAAGAAATTTCAAGGGTTCTAAGCTAAATAATGATCAGCATGATGACGACTTTATCCTTTTTCATTCATTACAGTATTGCTGTTATACTGTATTTACAATCTGTTCAACCAGTGAAAGTAGGTCAGAGGTTAGGACATATGCTTAGGGATATAAGGTTTGATTTTCTTTGCGTCAAACTTAAAACGTTGAACTTGGGTAATGATTGTTCATTCACCAAGTACCCGGTGTTATAGAGTGAGACTTCCCTCAAAGCTAGAGTCTTATCTTATAGCGAGACTTACCCCAGAAAACTAGAGTCTTGAGATTTACCCCCAGAAAGCTAGAGTCTTCTCTCATAGTGAGACTTACCTCAGAAAGCTAGAGACTTCCCTCATAGTGATACTTACCCCAGAAAGCTAAAGTCTTCCCTCATAATGAGACTTACCCCAGAAAGCTAGATACTTCCCTCGTAGGGAGACTTACCCCAGAAAGCTAGAGACTTCCTTAGTAGAGAGACATACCCCAGAAAGCTAGAGTCTACTCTCATAGTGAGACTTACCCAGAAAGCTAGAGACTTCCCTCGTAGGAAGACTTACCCCAGAAAGCTAGAGTATTTCCTCATAATGAGACTTACCCCAGAAAGCTAGAGTCTTCCTTCATAGTGAGACTTACCCCAGAAAGCTAGAGTCTTTCCTCATAGTGAGACTTACCCCAGAAAGCTAGAGACTTCCCTCATAGTGACACTTACCCCAGAAAGCTAGAGTCTTGAGATTTACCCCAGAAAGCTAGAATCTCTAGAGTAAAACTTCCCCATACTGACCTCCTGAGGAGGTCGTTGGTGTGGGAAGATGCCGGAGTACCTGGAAAAATCAGCTATTATAACGTAACTAAGGAAAATACTTTAGCGTCCTAAGTAAATCTACTTAGGATTTAAGTAGATTAATTACTTTAGCATCCAGAAAAATTTTAAATAGATGTCCTGGAAACACAATTCACAGCACATAATTATTTGCAGGTGTAATGATAAAAAGGCTGAAATAAGTATACTTTGTGTAAATTTTCGTCAAAATCTGTGACGGTCAATTTACACATTATTTTGATGGTTATGGAGAATGAATTTTATCATGGAAAGGCCTAGAAAGAAAAATCCTAGTCACGGGAAATAATTTACACTATATATTATTGAACTAATAAACAGTCAATTTCTATTATTCATAATACTAGAGTTTACAGCACCGATCAGCTAATAAACACAAATGATCCTTGGAGAGCACCAATGGGATGGTGAAAGAAGGATCATACCAATATGGGAGGTTGAAGTCCCACTCTAAAGCTAGATTTCTGGGATGGAGTCTTCACTTTCGAGGCAGACTTCGGGGGGGGGGGGGGTGTAGACTGGTTCCAGAGTGAGTCTTCCTTCATGAGGATACTCCCACTCCAGACGCAAAATTCAACTTTGGCGGGTCTCACTCCTATTCGATTTTGGCGGAGATAAGAGTACTGTTTCATAAATGGGTCTCTCTACAGGCAAATTTCCTGGGGGTCTCACTAAAAGCCAGACTTTCAGTTTGGAAGTATCACTCTAAAACCAGACTTCTGGGGAGAAGTCTCACTGAAGAATCTTACCCCCTGGAGAAAGTTTTACGTAGAGGGTGGGGGAGGGGGGTAGACCGGCTCTGGAGATCTTCCTCATGGGAGAAGTTTCACTTTGGAGCTAAACTTCCAGGGGAAAGTCATACTTTATAAACCCACATTTTTCAGTAATGTAGAGACGTCACCACCTTTAGATGAAATGCGACAAATTTTGACAGTGAAGGTTCTTCATCGTGCCAATGATCATAACGAAAATACCTTTGAAATGCCTGGATCTTATCAAATGGACACTAAACGGTTTGATGCGTCGCCGGGAATGAGATGGAACTTAGACCTCCTTTGGTTGCGAAGCTAACGCCCTTATGCAGAAAAATATAATAAAAGTGATTCAAAACAACAATTTTATCATGATGTACAGTATTGTATGGTTTCACAATATTATGATGAAAGAAATTAGTTATATATTCATGACTATAGATCAGATGTGAACTTGCATTCATTGAGATTTCCCCCAACACACGAAGAAGGGATCAGAAACAGAAACAAACAGTTGGAGGAGGAATTGAGAAATGTGAAGACAGAAAATCAAAATTTTCGTAAACACATTTCAACGCTACAAAAGGAAAACGACATTGCAATAGCAAGGTAATATATTAAGAACATGATATTTTCATATTAGTCATTGGTCATATTTTCTACGTAAACATTGTAAAATCTTGCTTTTAATATTTCTGGAAGACATGAAACAACGTTAAGTGAACTGACAAGTTTGAAGGTTGAAGATAGACAAAGACAAGTAAAAAGCCAAGAGTTGGAAGAACGCCTAGCAAAAGAAGAAAGAAAAGCAGAAAAGTTGAGGAAAGAACTGTCAGAAGAAAAAATTGCATTAGAAAGGTTAGAATTACTAAAACGAATAGATGCTTTTTGAAAGTCTTGAACTTCTTGTATATTGTACGTTGATTTTGATGTTGCCTCACTTGATTATAGTTCAATATTACCAGTGGTTTGAATTTTACAGCTACATGTTTCACATTAACCTGTCGTAACCAACGGACTATGTGTAACAGAAGGCATTTGTGATACAGAATTCTTTTGATTTATTATCCTTATTTTCGAAATGATATCATAAAGTTGTTGGCATTTGATGTTTTCCCAAAAACAAAGTTTTAAAACATTTTTACCTGATAGAAATCATGGGCCTCGTGCGTAGACCAAATATGTGATACTGTGATATAAGTAACATATCTTAGTTTCATTGTGATACATGTACACGGTCCAAACTTTATGAACCCATACTACTTAGAATTGGCTATTTAAAGAAAAATGGCGGGAAATGTATGTACATGATAAATTCATGAATTCTCTCCAAAGTTAAAATTCATTTTTTTAAATTCCCACCTTTTTATTCATATATACATTTTGCTATTTATTAGTTTAAAATCACATTCAAAATTAGGACCAAAATGTACTGTTATTGAAGTTTGTCTTTAATCGACTTATTGGATTGTATATACTGTGTCTATCATGAATACGAAATATATAGAATTCCGATATCGCAACTATAATTTGAGAATCCCATCTCAGCCTTGCCCTAATAGCATACCATGAGTATAATCACACTCTACATATTTCCTTAGTGGACATTCCAAAACTGAACTTGAATTAAAAAATTCAGAGGTAGAGCTCAAAGAAAAGAGGAGAGATGTACAACAATTGCAGGAACGCATCAGATATAAGGAAAACGAAATGACAGAACTTTTAGAAGGAAGAAACAACGCACTGAGAAGGTAATAACTCGTGACATTTTGAAACGGGTGACCTTTTGCAATCTGTTTTTGTGCGTATCCTCGTCGTGTATTTCAACATTCTCAACTCAGAAACTGCTTTGTCAATATCTATAGGATATTTGAATAGGGACAATAAAATCTAGGTTTATGGTTCCTAAATTCTTTGGAAACGAGGGGGTTATTTATATTCGTTTTTTCCTATCCCTCTCAAGACCGAATATAAATACCCCCTCCCCTCGTTTCCGCAGAAGTTATATGGTCCTAGCCCTTTTGGAAGTCATGGAATGGAATAAACCCTTAAAAATTATGCAAATCCATTCAAAATCTGTCAATGTAGCAGATCAACTGTGTGCATTTTACATTCAGGATTTAAGCAAAGCCTCTACAGAATTGGGAAATTAATAGTATTAGTGGTACAGGAGTTCTTGTACTATGGTAGATCTCTATGGGTAGTATAAAATAAAAGTATAATTCAGTTTTTTAACTCTTCCTTCTTCAGGGCATCAAACAAAGGGACAAGGACACGATTTGAGCTGAAAATTTTAAAATTTTATTTTATCGTTTTTAGTGTTTAAAATGCTTCACTAAAGTATTTCTAATGGTCATAACAATTGAATGTCAGTTGTAGAGGTACATGGGAGATGCAGAGAACACAATTTGTTTTGTTATGTAAACAAGGCTCGTGTCCTGTTTTTGTTTACATAGGTTAAATAAGCTGGATATACCTGTAAAAGTTCGTTTAAAGCAGATTTTTCTATTTACAAGTTAATTCTGAACGTTAATTTAATAGTTTCTAGTGTTTAGCACATTTTATTTTGTTTTAAACATTATATTTTCTATCAAGCAATATATATGTAAACAAAAACAGGGCACGAGCCTTGTTTACATAAGAAAGAATAGTGCTGTATCTCACTTGTAACTCAAAGACCGATATTCAAATTTTGGTTGACCATTAGAAATACGTTAGTTGAGCACTGTAAACAATAAATATGGAAAAATAAATTTTTCAGTCCATGCCCCTTTAATGAACATGGAGATCTGTACCTATATTGTGAAATCCATGGTCCCGGTAGGATCAAGGGCTCTTGGTACAGGGACGAGTCTCTATGGTTCACATAGTGAAAATGTTTTCTATCTTTAGTGATCTTCACTCTAAAACTTTTCAAATTCATGGCGCCTAATTCAGGGGTTGAGACCTCAAAGTACTTTCGTGCATCAAACAGTGAAAATGTATTTAAAAGTCTAAATATATATGACCAAGGTCAAAATCATCGGTAAAATGTTAGAGAGATCGGACGTTAATACTTGGCACAAAGTTTGCTAGAAAGCACTACATGTCTCTGAACCAAGATCACTTGGTCAGTCACTAGTAAATTGAATTTAAAGCAAAAGTCTGGACCATGACTTTAGAGAGATCGGACGTTAATACTTGGCACAAAGTTTGCTAGCAAGCAATACATGTCTCTGAACCAAGATCACTTGGTCAGTCACTAGCAAATTGAATTTAAAACAAATGTCTGGACCATGGCTTTTGTGAATGAGGATAGGTTGCTTATACGTGGTGTCATGTCCTTAGATAATACCAATTCATCAAGGTCTAGGTCACGTGTAGAAACATTAAAAATACTTGTTCTAGGCCTTAACTTTATGGATGGCATAAACTTGCGTATGACCAGAGAATGTGTTTGACCATGAACCATGCATGGTCATTTAAAAAAGAGTGAGAAATGTTTGTCCAGGCCATGATTTTGTGATGGAGAAGATAACCGACAACATACAACTAAAGTTTGAAAGATGTACTCATGCGCAATCCACATGAAACTGCTTTGTGTTGTGTGATACTCATTTCATCTTGTTGATTTTGGTTTAAAGTAAAATAAAAACTGGTTCTCTTTTAAAAGACTCGCTAAATTTATTGAGTTCATTTTACACAATTCTTTCATTGTAGAAAAGCTGAAGTTGAGCAAGAAAACCAGCATTTAAATGATAATTTGAATCAATTGCAAGTCGAAAATAAAAATCTTCAACAGCAACATACACAATTAAATAAGAAGATTTCTCAAACTGAACAACAGCTTTCCGATATGAATATAGAAACAGAGCGTTTAGAAGAACGGATAGCACAATTAGCGACTGAAAATAATCAGCTTAGAAAAGATATTGCCGAAGTGTCAAAAGAAAAGGATAATGTCCTCACAAGGTAGATATGTACAATAATGAATGTTTCTTGTACTTTAAAAGAATTTATTTTTTTGTACAGATGGTAAGAGAAAATTGACATTCATATTGGCATGTTATACTGCAGACTAAGTAAGGTGGCAGGTGCAAAGTTAACTCAAGGCAATGCTGCGATAACTGACCTTAGTGACACCAACCGTCCAACAAAATTAGCAGAGAAATTCTCCGAGCTGTATGACAATCAGTGGACAGATGCCTTTGAAGAGCTTGACAATACTTTTAATAACGAAGAGGAAACAATACAAGCTCTCCTGAAAATTTTACAGGTTTTAATTTTTTCACAATTGATTAGCTTTCATCATTTTCCCGTCCTTTTCGTATTACATATCAATTATTAGGTAGACTATTTCAAATGTAACACTTTTTCATTTTACTCGGCCAGGATGCATATACTTTTTGTGACCGAACAGAGACAAATTATGAAACCAGGATTAGACAAGCAGCATTTACGTTATCAGATGAGAACACTAGAGAGGTATCGAATGCTCTAGGTTTCAAATTTTGCTTGGAGATGAAATAAGTACAATTTTCCTATTTTCGTGAATATTTGTATTAATTTCACAAGATGTTTTGAATTATTACAAGACTCGTCAGATCACTGGTGCGGATGCTCCTGTACAGAAAGCCCTCACAGAGCTAATCCTATCATTGAGCAATGCTTGTTGTTTAGGTATCGAAGAGGTAAGACAACAAATAAGGGCAAGGACATTCTGGGCTTGCAAACCGATGAAGCTTCTTTGGATGACATTTAGCACTGAATCATTTATTGAAGTCTCGACTCACCAGACCTACATTTTGGGGGGAAATCATTCTATGTTCTTATTACTTCTTGCGTTGTTCAGCCCAAAATGAAAAGAAAAGAAGAAATAACGATAAACACAGCATCCTGGTGAATGTGATACAATGGGATTTGTTAAAATGACTGCTCGAAGAAATTGTTAAAGATCATAAGTAGAAAACGTTTATTATTTTTCAGATGTTTCTGACAAGACTTCCCTCAATTTTAAAGGAAGTTGATGTTACGGTGTCTACTAAGACAAAGATGTACGCTCGCCATTGTGCAAGCCTGTGTTGGAGAATGAGAATCCGTGAACCACCGGTGTTTGTCCGGTTCGAATTCAGACGGGGAACAGAATTTAAAACAGATATCCTGAGGCGGTATACCAAAACAGGGGGGTATCTGGATTTCATTGTCTGGCCAGCATTGTATTTACATGAGAATGGACCAGTGTTAGCGAAAGGCGTGGCACAACCAAGACTCTCTCCTTAATTTCATAATCAAAGCAGTGTTAGATTCTCTTCTGCATGCTTTGAAGACATTAGAAATGTAAATCACTGGATTCTTATTTAGAGTGTTTATTTACTTTTTTACTTACATTAGAAAATACTGGTATTTTTGTACCTGGACGAAGGAACATTTTTTTTGTTACAGATAGTGTGTATAATTTTTAAGTTATTACTTAGTGTGTGTATAAGTAGGATTTTAGCAGAATCCTAATGAAATCATCAAAGAAAGTATTGTAGAGCTTTTCACCTGATGTGACTCATTGAAAATTTATGGTGATTGGTTCAATATTTTTATTTTTTGTCATGTAATCATTTGTTTTACTTTTCCTTTGCGGATGTCTACGAAAAGGCACCTAATTAGAGGTTTGGTGAATTTGCAGTAGGAGTCTTAGAACCCTGTAAGACAAAAGTATAACACGTTTTTAGCTGGATTGTGATTGACCTCCGGTATGTCCAGGGGTCCATGTTTGCCCAACTATCTATTTTGTATTGCTTATAGGAGTTATGAGATTGATCACTGTTCGTTAATATCTTCACCATAAAGGTCTAAAGGTAGACGATTGTCAGTGGCGAATGCAGGGTTTGTTAAAATGGGCAATGACCAAGGTTTGAAGGCTTTATAGTTACTTTTATGGGTTGTTATTCTCTATACATAATAAAATCAATAAATAACAACAAATAATCGATTTGTTTATTTTTGTATGTATTTTTGTATGTATAATGTCAAATCTTTTGCTGGTGTTCTACTATTTTTTGTTGTTGATTTTTTTGGTCTATAAATAGGGGTCCTGGCCCCTCTACATCCGCCACCGGGTTTTATTTTAATAGATAAGATGGCCATTTGTTTTGAACAGGCCCCTCTATTTCTCCATTGTTACTTCCCATATAAATGTTTGAATTGTAGGTAATATAGCCGTTTTTTCACATACTTAGAATTTAGAGAGAAGTGGACAGGGTCGTTGATTACTGTACTTGTATACTGATGTTTATGTAAACTCTTTGCAATATTTGGTTTTCTTCTTAAGCACATCTCACGAAGATATGCTTCGTAAAAAATTTGAAAAGCCGTCTTATAAATGCAAAATGTTAACTATCTAATAATTTCAAATCCTAGAATACTTAATTGTGTGTTTTCTGACCCACGCTATTCAATTCAAGCTCACATTTCACATGTCATAATCTTTACAGTCATGATTTCATATATCTAAATTTGCTTATTTTCAAGGAACTGAATATGTATCAACTGTGTTAATTGTTCCAAAAATTTTGCAGCATAATGTGGTGGTTCTGTCTTATGTTGAAACGATTAGCAATTAATTATATGGATGCAATTGTTTCAAGAATACTATTTATAACATTTCATTCTGCATATAGTACAATGAGAGCTTTGATATTCCTGTTTGTCCTCTTAGAGTTTTACTGTCCATGTTGTTTACTTTTCATATATGAAGCATGCGACAAATACCATTTATTGAAAACTAACGGGGACTTGACACCTAGTTCCATTTAGTAGTTCATATGCATTGTTGCAGTTTCTAATACGAAGTGAATGTACTTTATATAATTCTAAAAATTCAGAGGACTAGATAAACTAAAAGTAATTTTAAATATGCAAGTCAAGTACTTCCAGAATTGAAAACCGACATAGTTGTTTATGAAGATTGGAGACATATACACGTATATTTATATGGTATTTCCCAGTCTACACTGATTCAGTACAATTTATGTTGTTTTAAACCTTGGTGATTCTCTTTTTCTCCTTTGCATGGACAGTTTTGACACACTTTCCTGTTGAGCATTCTCAAAGGAGCTTTCTTTGTAACCTCCAAATTGCGGTTCATTAGACATTTGGCAATAAGTAACAGCATCAGTGTGTGAACCCTTTGAAACTTTGGCTACCCTTTCCTTATCCATCAACACATCCTTAGCTGTATTAGCTGACTGTTGGTATCGCTCTGAATTAATTCCAGTATATGTTCCTTTTAAAGGAAAGGTGCGTGGTTTGATTGACTTTTGAGTATCACCCTGCAGTGTCGGCAGAATTACAGATTTCAGCTTTCTTTTCAGTACTTCAAATTCTGGATTATATTTCGCTTTTGATTTGTTTTTTGGCCATGTGTTTTTATGTTCCACTAGATTTTCTACAACATGGAATTTGGAAAGGTTCTCAGAAATTTCTACCGTATGCCTTCGTGTCCCGTCCCTTTTGACAGTGCTTGGAATATTATCCTCTTCATAGTCCAGCAGACCAGTTCCCGATGTACTAAAATAAACATCGATTTCTTTGTCATTAGATCGAGACGCATTAACGGACTTTTCTGTAATTACACTATTGTTGCCAGGAGTGCTGATTATCTCGGTACCTGGTATTTTTTCTGGTGAAGGACGTGACCGGTGTGATCTAGATTGCTCGTTAATGGTACTGGCTGAACTTACATCAGACAAACTGCCAGATCCGTCAGTTTGAAAACCTCCAGCAATCGACATTCTTTTTCGACAAACTAACTTGCAAGAACACGAAAAAAGTTGATGAAAATGACTGACTTTTACTGCTTCTGCTATATCTCTGTATTTATAATGCAAAGTGTCGACAAGAATGTCTTTGCATTCTTGTGTCGATGGCGCGGATCTCAGTTGAACAAAAACCTGCATCCACAAAGAAGCCGCGGACGTCCCATTGATTTTCTGCTCTACGATTCCATCATCGATTAACTTATTTTCAAAAAGTGCATCCAAGACGTCTGAAATATCAACAGTCTGTATGATCATGCAGTATGCACACCTTCTCTTTGTAGATGCATTCATTTTTTCCTCATAAGATAAACTGATTTCACTCATTAAGTCTGGGTATTCATCTCTTAAAGACTCCAAAAATTTTTCAAAGTTGTCTGTCCCGTATCGCCGAAAACGGGAAATGATAAATCGGTTTTGGTCTTTTCTTTTACTGCTTAGTTTCAGGATGGTTTCATGGTCTGACTGTGAAATGGCTTCACCTTCAACAAGTTTATCTAGTATGTCATCTTTTGAAAAATCAAGTCTGTTGACAATTTGTTGGTACTTCTCTTGCAACACCTCTTTGTGAACATTTTCTACATAAAGAAAAAAACATATCCATCACAAACATTAGTAAACTTATAGGTCAAGTAAAGGCAAGGTGAAAAAAAATAAAACCATTTTTGAAAGTTGACTGCTGTGGGATTTTTTAATCAAGGTAAATACACAATATACCTATTCAAATATCGTTATTCATAGAAACGAATAATAGAATTGTCGCCCCTACTAATTACGTCATATAAGACACACATATTACGCCACTAAATTACTGTTTTAAGGTAACTCCACCCTAACGTGATATCATAGGGTTTTGCAAAATCTTTATTTGATTAACTTCGTGCACGTTAGAAATTTAAAAAAATCTGGTGAACTATTTGATACCAAAATAAGTCTATATTTTCTATTATAATCATCTATATTTTAAAAAAGCCAAAGGCAATAACTCTAGATCTTCTGCTGGTATTTTCTCTGTTGTATGTCTGTTATACAATAATCGATTCCCCTGATATCCACAATTAATTTTACATGCATTTTCATTATGCTTTTTAATAAAAATGTGCGATTTTCTGATGTTGATAATCAATCCATGATTTAAAGCAATGCGATCCTTCATAACAAATCAAAGTAAACAATCCCTCGGATACAATACAAATGAAAAATTATACAATGCACACGAAAAAGAATTATAATACAAATGAGAAATTGTACAATATAAATGAAAAATATTTTAAATACAAATGAAAAATTAAACAATACAAATAAAAAATTATGCTATACAAATTAATGGAAAAGATCAAATATTGCAACGTTTGACATGCCATAGATTGAGGGGTGGGCGTAAAAGTTACAGGTAGTGACGTATTTTTATTTGATTAAATGTATTCTTTGGATATGATTTGTTAATTATATTTGGCTCCATCTTTTGGCACTTTAATTTTCCTTTTAGCTCTTACAAGTTTATTGTCATTTCGAATTTCGGCTTGAGCATCACTGAAGAGATATTATTTGTCGAAATGCGCAGCTGGTGCATCAAAATTGGTACCGTATAAGTTTTACATTATGACCCCTGGGTCGAGTTCTTTGTTGGTGGACTGTTAGTCCCCGAGGGTCTCTACAGCCCAGTAGCTAAGTACTTCGTTACTAGCTTGAAAATACGGATGTACACTTGTATATTTAATTGCTGCGATAAAATTTAAAAATTCATTTCAAAATGAAGGATTATATCTCCCTCATGCATAGCTCTGATCATTAGACGAATCTGGCTCCAGTTTTTGGCACTCTAGTTTTCCTTTTAGCTCTTACAAGTTTATTGTCATTTCGAATTTCCAAAATTTCGGCTTGAGCATCACTGAAGAGACATTAATTGTCGAAATGCGCATCTGGTGCATCAAAATTGGAACCGTATAAGTTTAACATCTACACGATCACATACCCAAGAATGAGCCCAAGCGAATGTAGCTATTGTAATTGTTCATTACTAGCCGTCTGTAAAACTAAGTGCTAAGTTCAAAACAATTTAAAGATAAGAATATAGCTTGTTGTGTAAAACAAGTGGAAGAGGGGGTAACATTTCTCCTTTTTAGATTTGATTTATCCAGAATTTTTCTTTTCTTTTAAACATACGAGGGCTGTTCAATATGTAATGTGTATTGTACCACAGCGCGATGACGCTTTGCACGATTTCATGGATGCTGATACTCTTGAATAGCTCTATTCAATACCTTTCCAACGGTATAAACACGAGCCTTTAGCTCCACATAGTTTAAAACTTAGTCATTTCAATAGAGCCAGTCGTTGACCATTGTTGTAAGAATGGTTGGGAATCGGGTTGAGAATATTCAAGAAATTAGAGCTTATGTAAAAGTTCGCACAAAACTCGGTCATTCGGTAATGCAGATTTTTACTGAATTGGGGGAAGTTTATGGGTCTGATAAGGTATCTTAAAAGATAGTTCGTAGGTTGGCAGAGAAATTTCTGACAGGCACAGAGTCCGTCAAAGATGCAGCAAAATCTGGCCGACCTGTGACTGTAACAGGCAAGGCAAAAGTCAGGGAAATAATTGAAAGTGATGGCAGATACACGATTCATGGTATTGCCAAAGCTGTTGGCATATCACTATCGCGGATGCATTTCATTTGAAGCGTATTTTGAAAGTATGAAATATTTCTGCCAGATGGATACCACATACATGTATATTGACAGATGACCAAAAACGGGTACGAGTACAAACCGCTAAGCAATTGCTCAAATTGTTTCCCAAATTCAATCAAAGACAATTTGCAAACATTGTTACTGGTGACGAAACATGGGTTCACTATTTCGAACCAGTAAGAAAAATTGGAAACAAAATATGGCTAACTAAACACGGTAGAAGGCCTGTAGTTGCCAAAAGAACCATTAGCACAAAGAAGGTTCTTTATTGCATATTCTTCTCATGTGATGGTATAGCCGTACAAATTCCGGTGCCCAAGGGCAAAAGTGTTATAGGTTGGTTTTACCGAGATGTTGTACCAAAAAAGCTCAAGAATTAATATCATAACCGACACCCTGTGTCAGGATTTAGGCGTGTTCGTCTAGTTCATGATAAACATCCAAGCTTGTGAAGCAATTTTTGAAGTCGGAGAAGGTTACCGTCTTGCCACACGCACACAGCAGAGAGGTCTGATATGGATGGAAAGTGGACATGTACAATAATATGTCTAAAATGAAAAGCATTTTTGCCCCATTTAGTGAAAAAAAAATGCCGGTTTAGTAGAACCTAATATTAAAAATAAACACCTACTAGACTTGAACGCACGAACTACATGGAAATAAATGAGTATCACAGAAATCGAAGCTTAAATATATGATATTGATCTTTGTTTGTTATAAGCAATTTATGATTGAAACACAGAAAAATTGGTAGTCTATAAAAACTTTCCTTGCTTCAGAAAATCACTTAACGCATATCATGATAATTACCTTTAACTGAACTCTCTGGAAAGCGATGTGAAGATCTACACGTACGTCGTTTCTTACCAGGAGCACTTGTAACGTCTCCCAAAGGGTATGTTTGTTGAAGTGTATTTTGTACCAATACACCAACCATAGTGTTCACATCGTTTAAAACCGATTCCATATTTTTCATTGTCCTCAAAACGTCTGTCATTTTCTCGTTGCAGTTGCGACAAGAATCCATCTTATAATACAGAAATTGAAACAGATGACATGCATATTAAATTCAAAACCTTTTAAAACAAGCTTCAAAACCTATCTACATGTAGTACATAAATCCAAAACATGGGGATCTCTACCAAAATTTGGAAGCTCATGGTCCATGGCTGACGAGTTCAGAGATATCTAAATCATATTGGTCAAATAATGATTAGAATGTGTTTTCTTCCTGCACTTCTATCATATAAACAGAGAACGTAGTTATAATGAGCTTGGAGTTGTGAAATTTGTGGTCCATGGGTATCGGGTTGACTGGGCCAGAGTCATGCCAGACAATATCAACAATGAACCTGGGGATCAATTTCTTCATTTTTGGAACTGTTGGCAGCAGTTGTATTTCCGAGATTAATATAATCTATTTCGTTTAAGGGCTAGCTAGATTTCGTCATTGAAAAGGCTAAATATTTTAATATCGGTTAGTTTACACAGAAAGCTTTACTCTGAAAGAGCTTAAGATTGTGTCATTCAAGGGAAACCCATTATGTAATATGTCTGTACACATTTACTTTGTACAAATCAATATTTAAATTTGCAAACTATGTCCACAGTGTATGTCATTTTCACCTTATCAGACATATAATATAAAACTGAAGACAATTCAAGCAAAGTTAAAAATGTATGTGAAAAATAATTCTTAACAACGTACACATATTCTAAAAATATGCATGTTAGATAAGGTATTTCATCTTTCAAAAGTTTGAAACAAAAATGTATTTCATGTACACGTCTTACCTCTTTCCTATAGTATGGCTATATCAGGTTTTTGTGCATTTTAATAGATCTGATGTAACTTTCGAAGACAAGATCAGTAGATAATGAAACGTCACAGTCAAGTTTGATACACCTCAGTGGAATCCCCAATGCATTGTTTATAGATCAACTATCTCAATTTAAATATAACTTCTTAACGACCCCCAGAAGTCAAAATATTAGTAAATATAAACCGTGTGTATTTAATCAAGGTGGAAATAAATATCATACATATCTGTTATATCTAGTAATATATAAATGTACATAAACGTGCATACCGCTTATTCGTCATAAGCACACAAAATGGTCTGATCGCATGATTCCGCTCGCGCACCATGTAAAAACAAAAATTCTCGTCGGCATGGGGTCATGGACGTGGGAGGAACTAGAGGAAGCCCACATGTCCGAGTGGGCGACCACAATACCCTCTCACATACAACCACCGCCGATACTAAGGATTGGACACGGGTCGCAGTGGTGAAAGTGTGTTAATTACTACGATATTCGGACTCGTTCAATGAAGAGATTCCGTGAACAGCATTGTGGGATGGGGACCAGTTTAATGCTAAAAGACCGATGTTGCATAATAGTATGTGAATTCAAATAAAGATACAATTAAAATTCAATATGCAAATGCTTTTAACCATTTTGGTTCCTTCATGATATTTTAATATTTCTAGTAAATTAGTCGTTTATTTCGTATAACATAAGATTAAGCATGCTATACTTCTCCCACTACGGAGTTGAACTCATGATTGAGTGTTGGGTAAAATCCAGCTCGGACAAAAACAGAAGGCTTTATAGCCGGTTGGGATAAAACTGAACATATTTACATATAATATATAATTTTGAATAAGACGAGCTGTAGTTCAGTGGTGCAGTAGTTGGAAGCAGGGCACGAAGCTAAACTGGCCCTGAATGCTTCCAATGTTAATGCTGCAGTCATTGTCTCCGGTAGTCATTGTCTCCGGTAAGTGGTTCCCTCTCTGATCGATCGAGGGAAGAAGTTGTTAAAAATTTCCTTGGTGGTTCTAGGTTGTCTATATCTATGTCCCTCATGTTCTGTTATATCCTGGGGTATGATAAGAATCTGGGTTGTCCAAAAGAATGTTCTAGATTTTATAACGCATTACGAGTCGATGTTGAGTTCTTCTGTCCTGTAGAGAATCCCAATCTAGTTGGTCAAGAAGAGAGGTAACGCATCTGGGTGTGGTATATGTGTATTAGTTGAAGACAAAGCGGGCTGCTCTTCGCTGTACTTGTTCAATTTCCTTTTTTTCCACGACAGATTGATGTGGGTCAAATATATTTGATGCATACTCGATCGACGGTCTGATCAGAGTGCAGTAGGTTGTTGCTTTGACTGATGTTTTGCAACGTCCTAAGTTCCTTCTACGAAAGGCCAATGTTCTTGTTGCTTTTCCGATGGTGTTAGAAATATGCCTTGTCCATCGTAGGTCTTCGCTGATGGTGATCACGCCCAGGTACCTCCCGCTACCCACAACTTCTATGGAGATGACACTGTGTTTGCAGGGGCTGACGTTTATTGGTTACTCTGATGACGGTACACTTTTCTGGGTGGAAGCACATTTGCCATTTTTGTTCCCATGCCTCAAGGGATGTTATATCATCTTGGAGTTTGGCTCCGTCAGTATTATTCTTGATCTCTTTGTAGACAAGGCAGTCGTCTGCAAACATTTTAGCATCTAATGTTGTGCAATAGGTAGGTCGTTTATGCAAACCAAGAACAGAAGATGACCTTAGTCCCTATTATGGCCCCAACCTACCCCTGGAGGCCATGATGTTTGCAAAACTTAAATCTACACTATGTCAGAAAGCTTTCATGTAAATGTCAACTTCTTTGGCCCTATGGTTCTTGAGGAGAAGATTTTCCCTTAATTTGTATGTAAAACTTTGATCCCTCCTTGTGGCTCCATCCTACCCCCAGGGGCCATAATTTGAACAAACTTGAATCTGCATTATGTCAGGAAGCTTTCATGTAAAACTCAGCTTTTCTGGCAGTGGTTCTTGAGAAGAAATTTTTTAAAGACTTTCCCTATATATTTGTATGCAAAACGTTGATCCCCCTTGTGGCCCCATCCTACCCCCCGGGGCCCATGATTTGAACAAACTTGAATTTGCACTATGTCAGGAAGCTTTCATGCAAATATCAGCTTTTCTGGCCCAGTGGTTCTTGAGAAGATTTTAAATGACCCCACCCTATTTTTGCATTTTTGTGATTATCTCCCCTTTGAAAGGGCCGTGGCTCTTCATTTGAACAAACTTGAAAGCCCTTCATCCAAGGATGCTTTTGGCCAAGTTTGGTTGAAATTGGCCCAGTGGTTCTGGAGAGGAAGTCGAAAATGTAAAAAGTTTACGGACAGACGGTCAGAATAGCTCACTTGAGCTTTCAGCTCAGGTGAGCTAAAAACGTTTATGGTACTTTCTAAACAATCTAATTATCTTAATTACAGGATTGTCAATGAAGAATACCGCAGTGACGGCGACATTTTTCCAGATGCATTACGGGTAATACCAATCTTTTTTCAGCTGATGAAGAGCAAATCACGTTACTCATTATATGTGTAATCATTGGAGCGAGGTTCGCTCGCTATTACAGGCATTCAGTATTGCCACTGTGGATGAATAAAGAACATCTCTAAACGAAATGTTCGAATTGTTAAAATAAGAATAAACAATGTCGTGTATAGTTAGTGATAGCTTGACACATTTTAATCGTGTATAGTTATTGATAGCTTGACACATTTTAATCGTGTATAGTTAGTGATTTCTTAAAAGTGTACTACTTTTATCCTACTGCAAATAACTAATTTGGTCATTCGTTTAGAGAAAGGCGGTCACTCATTGCATAAATAATATTTGATGAAGTAGAAAACACTATAGTTAATGACAAAATTTATTTTATAAATATATCAGTTCATTTAATGACTCCAATATGCAAAACAAAACAAACGATGAACTCACAAAAGAAATTAAAATGTACAAAATATGAATACAATGAAAAATCAAAGAAGGCTTAAGCACAAATTATATTGAACAACTTTTAAAAAATAGTCATACCAATATAACAACACAAAAATAAGTCATTTATAAAAATATAAATGAATTTACAAAAATCACAGAATGAAAGGAAAATTGCGTAGACATTGATTTCTGTTTGGCATATATGGATTGTAGGTATTATATCAGTGATCTTAACTTAAAATTGCTTTAACTGTTCCTTTTACAAACGATCGACAAATGGGACAACTGCGCATGGCAGGTGCACAGTTGACACAGGTACTCATGTGACCGCAGGGTAAGAACACAACAGTTGCATCTTCATCCATACAAACTTTACACATTGTCTGTCCTTTTAAGTCCTCGTATTCTGTAACCAATGCCTTAAAATCTGCAGTGGGAAATTAAAAAAAAAAAATTAAAATAGAACACCAATCAAAGAAAAAGGAATTTGGAATCTTAATTACTTTTAAATTTATTATTTTCTAAAATTTAATTTACATTAAGACAATTAACAATTAACAAACAAATTCTACAACTTATATTAGTGTCTCTCGTCGGCTTGAATTCTGGGGTCACTGAAGTGTGAGTGCCCAGAGAAAAGCTACATATCAGAGTGGGCGACTACTATACCCTCTCACAAACAAACACTGCTAATCAGGAGAATCAAACCCGGGTCTCAGCGGTTAGAATGTCTGGTGAGAGCGCTAATCACTCTGCTTCCCAGACATCCATTCATTGGAATTGGTTCCTTACCTAACTTGTTTGCCTCACCTGGTTTTGTTTGCTTCTCCTCTGCAATTTGTAGTTGTAAAGGTGTTTCTAGTATATCCTGATTAGGATTTTCTTGTGAACAAGCTCCTTGATTTCTTTCTTGGTTGCATTCGTCTTTGCTTTTGTCCTCAGTATCCCATATTAGCTCCAGCAACTGCTTTGCATAAAGGGGCACTTCTGAGGAGAGAAATAATTTTCTTACATTACCTGTAAGTCGTATGTTTACATGTGAAAACGATGACAATAATATGACTTGCCGATAGATATATCAATATATTATGCTTTTAGTAATACATTGACAATAGTGAATAACCTTTGTTTTCTATTTGCTCATACGCCTTCACGATCTGTTCTTTGGTATATCCCATCTCCAACAAACTTTGAAACGCAGCTGTTTGAAATAGGTCTTTTTCGTTCATCTGGTTAGTGAAAATAAATGCATTCATTTTGATTGTCATACTAGTATACAAGAAATGTTCTTGAATGAATGGATCAGAAATGCGTCAGATCATTATTATTTGTTGCATAATTAAATTTCATTTGAACTCCACACATTCAATATTATCAGTAACCTCACCACTAACTTAACACATTCAGAATTATCAGTAACCTCACCACTAACTTAACACATTCAGAATTATCTGCAACCTCACCACTAACTTGACACATTCAGAATTATCTGTAATCTCACCACTAACTTAACACATTCAGAATTATCTGTAACCTCACCACTAACTTAACACATTCAGAATTATCAGTAACCTCACCACTAACTTAACACATTCAGAATTATCAGTAACCTCACCACTAACTTAACACATTCAGCATTATCTGTAACCTCACCACTAACTTAACACATTCAGAATTATCTGTAACCTCACCACTAACTTAACATATTCAGAATCATCTGTAACCTCACCACTAACTTAACATATTCAGAATCATCTGTAACCTCACCACTAACTTAACACATTCAGTATTATCTGTAACCTCACCACTAACTTATTATATTCAGAATTATCTGTAACCTCACCACTAACTTAACACATTCAGAATTATTTGTAACCTCACCACTAACTTAACATATTCAGTATTATCTGTAACCTCACCACTAACTTAACATATTCAGTATTATCTGTAACCTCACCACTAACTTAACACATTCAGAATTATCTGTAACCTCACCACTAACTTAACACATTCAGAATTATCAGTAACCTCACCATTAACTTAACATTCAGTATTATCTGTAACCTCACCATCAACTCCTCATCCACTTTCCCTTTGGCACATTTGATGAAATCGTCCCCCTTGCATTGCCGAACAAATGGACAGTTGGGAAACCAATGTGCATGCTCGATCCACGGATCATCGTCTCGTTCCCACTCTCCAAGTCCTCCACCACAGAAGAAGCAATGAACTCTATCCTTAGATCCTATTAAAATGAACAAAATGTTTGTATCTTGTTGTTGTTTTTGTGATTTGAAAATTAAAAAAAAGTTATTTGGTTGGTCGTCAAAATGTATTATTTTGTAGATGCAGTCACCTTAAGAGTAGCCCCTTTTATGCAGTTGTCACTTACTTGATGAAATTAGACCTGTATATCTAAACTAATCTGACTGCATTTCTTCTCCATTTATTCAAACTTCACATATCTGGAAAAATCTCTATAAAACATGCTTTTCGTTGAACAATAGAATAACTTAAATCATTCAACGAAAGTTAAATTATTTCAAATTTGAATCCTAAAAATAAATTTGCTTAAAACTACGCACCATTATAATAAAATCCAGCTTGGGACAATTCATCTGGACTGACAAGATTTGATTTTGGCCACATTTGGAAAGATTCCCTCCTTTTGGCCAAGATGGCATATTTTGGGTACTTCGGCTTTTCAACACAAATTCCAAGGTCTTTGAATATTTCGGTTTTAACTCCAAGCCGCTGATTTTTACTATGGATCACCTGACTAGGAGCTGGCTGGATTTGCTGAAGAGAAGGTGTCAGGTTTGAGGTGTTCCTCTCTGTAAAAACAGGTTGGTTTTCTGCTAGAGAATACATTGGCACAATTTGCATTAATGCCCGGGTCTCACAGGGAGTGATGTTTCTTTGTTGTGGACTTTGATGAAGAACGTGTAATGATCCGCCTATTGCCCCTCCAATATCAGAGGCGTGTATGTGTGGACTATCTCCGCTCACTTCACATGTAGCTAAATGACTATTAGTGTAGCTTTCTTTCACAAAGTTACAATTAGGCGAATTTCTGGAGTGGATTTCCATTGGATTGTCGTTTGATTGGATATTTTTGTAAACAAAATCACACTGACAACATCTGATGGATTCTGAAGCAACATCGTGGTAAAAACCTGCTTTAGAAAGCTTCATGAGAGCGATTGGGCACTTCTTCTTTAAAGTACTAAATGTGGAGTACCTGACAATTTCATATTTCATCCTTTGAGATACATCCATGTGTGGATATTTTGCACACTCCTCATAGTACAACGGCAGTTCAGTAACAGGACACACACTTGAAGTATCAGGTGAATTATTCCTGAAAAAAGTTACATTATCAATCAGCGATTCCATTTTCACGCCAGTCTCCCTTCTCTTTAGAATTCTTTAATGAATCCGTCACAGTTTTAACTATGACAATTTCACACTTTTTTGTAGCAAAATATTGTTTGTCGATGAGCAGGTGTAGAAATATAGTTCAACTCTTGTTTAAACGTCCTGGTGCCCATCGAAGCTTTTATATCTAAATAAACAACGAATCTAGAAAATTCCGGAACTATCTTGCTTTTATATGTAGGCCATTCGTCAATGTGAATCTATAATTAGAATGTCAACAACTGCACATAGTTGTAAACAACTTGTGATTAAGTGATAAAAAGCACAAAATTCACAAACAATGTCTCATGCACTGTCTGGCATATACTCAGTAGATACATATGTCACTTTGATATTCAGTTAATTATAACCTTAATTCTTAAACGATTGAGCAAATGATTCTTAAACTCGCATCTAATTACGATAAAATAACACATTGTGTTGATTTAGAACTTAATTATACGCAATCACATGTAAATTGCTGTTTTCATAGCAAATAATTATAAAGTCTCAGTTCAACTCATTTATTCACTCAAAACCAGATCAATGGTACATGCGGTACAAACAAACATATACATCTATAACTATGATTATAGTTAATGGTGATAAGAAAAACCACAAGTATGTATTGATTATTCATTAACTCGTTAAACTTAATAATGTTGGGATTTTTACACAATCTTATAACGGATTTAGTTTATGATTCTTAATCTAAACAAATATGCATTCTATTCAGAGTAAAGGCTGATCAATTCCTCAAAATATTTGTATAAAAAATAACGCATTAAATGGTTATACAGGCTGTCTTATTTGGTGTCCTCAAACGCGACATGACGATCAATAAAATCATATCATTCCCGTGGAAAAAGAAGAGGTTATAATATATGCTTTTATTTCAGACTTCAACGTGCAGTGAATGCCTCTACCAAGGACAGAAACGCTATACTTAAATTCGAGACCATGTTGCTCACAACATATGCTGTTCAACTACCGGGTGCTGTACCAAATATACCTCAAATGTGCATGGACTCCGTTGCATGTGGCATTCTAAAGCATTTTCATCCAATCATACTCTCTAGTGTGTATCCTGCCAAGACTGTAGGTGATGGTAATTGTTTGTACAGAGCCATATCTAGATCGTTGTTAGGCACTGAATCGCATCATTTATTGTACAGATTATTCACTGCCATTGAAATGCTATCTAATCCTGTGTTTTATAACGTTGAACACAAAAGATTTGTAGATCTAATCCAAGACAACAGAATTTTTGTCAGTCAGTATCATGATTTATTGAAATCTGTTACTACACCAGGGGCATTTTCGGAGATGATGCATATTTATGCTTTAAGTGCATGTATAGGACAGCCAATACGTTCATACTTTCCACCTCAGCTAACAATGGAGTTTTTGTCAGAACCATTTTCTAGAAAAGTAGTAGGTGAAGGTGTGAACAAATCTGGCCAGGCTATAAGCACTATCATGTGGTCACAAATGTTGCCATTCAACGAAACTTTCAACCCAAATCACTTTGTGCCTCTTATGTCAAGAAATTTGAGTGATACTGGCGAAATACCAACAATTGAGGTGCAAGATGTTGATGAAAGTCGTGAATCTGATTGTATTGCGAATGAAAGTTCAGACAATGTTTTTGAAAGTTGTGAGCCTGAATCTATTGATGATTCCACAAATGTATCAAACACAGAGGGCACAGATCACGTATTTTCTTACGGTACTTTGAATGGGAACTTTTTACCTGTTGAGGTTTTGGTAACAATTTTGGAAAACCCTGATAAGTCTAAAGCTCTTGACAATGTCCCCCCTGGTGTGAATGAAAACGTATTTTTGTAAACGTTCATTTCCTGATGACTGTGGTATTTGGGCAACCGAATCTGGGGCTACCCCTAAATCTGTCTTTCTCAGAACAAATGATGGGAAATTAAAGCTCATTTTCTTGCGTAAAGGGATTTACCATTTTCAGAGAAAAGTAAAAGGCAAAATCGTTTATGATAAAATCTCTCCACAGCCCTCTCCTTCTAGTCTTATTACACTCGAAAGGTATTACTCATCGCTCAAAAAGGACAAAATGTTCAAAAAACGAATTACACGCCTCGTTAATGAGGATTCAGGTTTTATGATTTGTGAATATATAGGAACTTTTCCTGGTCTTTCAAGTCATGGGAACGCAAATATAGATGAAACAGAGTATGTTAGAACCCCAGGAAATGTAATGGATGAAATGTCATCACTTCTTAAACAGAAAACTCCTTTAGAGGTCTACAATGATTTGACATTAAAGCACGACGAGTTAGCAGGTCCAAAAAATAAGCAACAAGTTCGAGATAAGAAAAAAAACCCAAGAGGCCCATGGGCCACATCGCTCACCTGAGTCACCTTGGCCCATATCTGAAGACTTTCCATATATATTTGCATGTAACCCCCCCCCCCCACTTGTGGCCCCATCCTACCCCCCGGGGACCATGATTTGAACAAACTTGAATCTGCACTATGTCAGAAAGTTTTCTTGTAAATATCAGCTTTTCTGACTCAGTGGTTATTGAGAAAAAGATTTTAACTATATATTTGTATGTAAAACTTTGATCCCCCTTGTGGCCCCATCCTACCCCCGGAGCCCATGATTTGAAGAAACTTGAATCTGCACTATGTCAGAAAGTTTTCATGTAAAAATCAGCTTTTCTGGTTCAGTGGTTCTTGAGAAGAAGATTTTTCCTATATATTTGTATGTAAAACTTTGATCCCCTATTGTGGCCCCATCCAACCCCCGGAGCCCATGATTTGAACAAACTTGAATCTGCATTATGTCAGGAAGCTTTCATGTAAATCTCAGCTTTTCTGGCTTAGTGGTTCTTGAGAAGAAGATTTTAAAGTTTTTCCCTATATATTTGTGTGTAAAACTTTGATCCCCCCTTGGGGCCCCATCTTATCCCCGGGGGCCATGATTTGAACAAACTTGAATCTGCACTATGTCAGAAAGTTTTCATGTAAAAATCAGCTTTTCTGGCTTAGTGGTTCTTGAGAAGAAGATTTTTAAAGTTTTTCCCTATATATTTGTGTGTAAAACTTTGATCCCCCCCCCCCATAATCTTGAAAATTGGACAAATAACAACTCAGAATCCATCAACCATGTATTAAAACATTTGGCACATTGGAAATCCAAACCTCTGACGGAAATAATTAATGCCATCAACACTTATGTTCAAGCTCAATTCAAAGATATTAGACGTGCTCTTGTAGGTGTAGGACAATTTCGACTTGCTCAAAATTATAAGCAGTTCCAAGTCAGCAAAACTGTTTGGGTAGCAAAAACTGACCTAGACCGTCAGAAATACTTTGATAAATGTAGGAACTTCATTTTAAAAAATCCAAATACTGTAACTTCCACCGATGGAAAAACCAAATTTGTTGCTCCTCGTGCCCATGGAAAGAAAATAGGACAGGTAAAAAGAAAACGGAATGCAAAGACCACAACTATCACAAAGAAATGTAAGATTTAAATTCATTTAAGTTAAGATGTTCAGGAATTTATGCAGCACCGTTTCCTAGTAAGGAAGCCCGAAAGGGTAGGTCTGCTAAAATCAAATTTTGAAAGACATATTTATGAGTTTTCTTTATTATTTTTTTGGTTTTATGTCTTTTTTTTAATATTTATTTTTACTTACTTTGATATGCATGTAACTACCATGCTATCTGATGACTAGTGTTAGGCTGCTAGCATATGCATATTTGCTGCAATTGTTCTTTCATTTACCAATATAATCATTATTATTATTATTATGAAAATTTCATCTAAATTAAAACAGCACCGTTTCCTATAGTAAGGAAGCCCTTCTGGGTAGGTCTGTCGGAATCATGTTATACACAATTTTATGAGTTGAATATATTGTTAGAATGGTTATATATATTGCAATCATCCAAATTTCTTTTGTTATTTCATCTATGTTTGCATGCTAAGTCTATGTACATATTTACTGATGAATAATATTTGATTTCTTTGATATATCAGCATGGAATTAATATTGGAATTAATGCATTGTCATTGTTGACTTCATCAAGTTTTATATCAACAAACATATATCGCAGATTCATTCGTATATATCTGCACTTTGCATATCAAATATTGATATGTGCAATATGTTTTATAAATCGCATTGATTTATACAATAAAATGTTATGAATATCAAACCAAAAAAAAAAAAATTGTCCTGATTTATAAATAGCAATTCGGAACTTCCTGTCTATTTTCAAGGTATCGCATAGCCTGGTTCCGGCCTACCCATAATGCTCCGCACAGTAGGCCTGGCACCCACTCCATTAAACGACGTCAACATATTAATTTAAAAAATGATTAAAAAGGAACATACCACACAGAAAATAGCTAGTGCAATCATGACTGAATTTGTTTACCGTTCAGGATTCAAAGCGAAAGGAAAAGTTACAATGCGCATGCGCAACTCTGTAGCAGGGAGCTGCCGAAAGTTGAATTTAATGGGGGGGGGGGGGGGGGGGGGAACGCAGTATGGAACAATCCAAGATGGACGCCGCCATGGTAAGTGAATGGGAATAGATTTTATGTGACGAATTTAGACTCAAATCGCTGTGTCACTTTCCGTATTTTTGCAATTTTTTATTCATTTGCATTAGTTTTACCAGGTAATATAGTTGTTTTTACGTGATACAGCCTTTTAATGGGTCAGTTTAGTCGATGAACTGACGACACGAAGAACATGTGATTGCGCAACTTGTCAGTTGTATGTTTACTTTGACTTCGTACATTTTATGAATGTTTTATGAATGGAACTTTGTCGAAATGTTATGCTAATCGATTCATAAGTGATCAGTTACGGTTAAAAATCTCTTCATTGCACTTTTAGTCCTGTGTACTGCAGATGGAATGTACTTTGCAAATCTTTGTAGCACAATGTAGTGCGGCATGCTGTGAAGTGTGCAGATGTCAGTTCAAGTCTGGCCAGAGATAAATTATTGTGTGTTTCATCATGCAGCTAACACATGGATAAATGCAATAGTTTAAACCCGCTATGGCATATATGCATATGTATATCAATTTATATATTTATCATGTTTATATAATATATTTATATAGCACTAATAAGCTATCTTAAGACTCATAAAACGCAAATTTTATAAATATTTTTAATAGAATTTCCATGGATATGCAAGGAAGTTAGAAAAGGCACCATCTTTTATAGTTCCATATGATAATGACCATTCATACTGCACTGCACTTGTAACAAGTACTCCTGTAAAGGTTAACAGGAAAAGGGACAGGGATGCTCTAACACCTTCTGGGAAAACACCAAAACCAGTTGAGAAAAGACAACTATGAGCAACAATTACATACACATGTGAGAAATATACAGGAAAGAGAGATAAAGGGATGAAATGTATATTTCAAAAATGTGTTTCTATTTTAGAATGTAGGTGTTAAGTGGACAGACAAAGAGAGGAATTGTCTCGAAAAATATATGCACATAAATCCCCCATCCCATCCAATTTCTAATGAATATTGGAGGAACTGTGCCTCTGCAATTAACAAAGAGGTTAACTCATCTAGGACAGGTATGGTTGAAGTTGATAAAAAAATGGAAGAAAATCAAGAAAACTTGAAATACTAAATGTATTATAAAGTACTTGTATGTAATATTTTATCGATTTTTAAAATACAGGTATACGTTGTCTTGCAATTATGCTCAACAAACACAGTTTTGAGAACATACTGGTTTTATTCGATTTCACATTAACTTTGTTACACTGTATTGATATTAGAATTCTTTCTCCTTTCTTCTTCTGACTTTTTTGTCCCTGTTACAATAGTATTTGAATTATTAATGTTATAACTATTCTGAACTTGAAACTAGATAATCAGTATGACACAGTACTTAATCAGTATGACACAGTACTTTTGTTTAATGGTTTCAATACAATGTTTTAGGGGCATCATGCAGAAGTTTCTACAACAGAACTCTACTCTCAACAGAACAGGATTCAAATGATTTCTTGTTGATTTCTCCTCTCAAAGACATCAGAAATGGGAATGAAATTCGGATTAAAACTGATGTTGCATGCCAAACTGATCTAATAATTCCAGTCATAGAAAACAGGTTTTTATAAAAATAGATTCTCTTTAAGACTCCACATCATCCTTTCTTTATGCACATATAATACTTGGGCCATAAGTAAAGAAACCATATATGCATGCGAGTTAGGGCTAATTATAGTAATTCTATTCAAATAAGATTATTGAAATGTGTTATGTCCATTAAAACTTCCCTTGTACATATTCTGAGCCTGTTCATGTTATATATGTGACATGCTCTGTGTAGGTTTGACTTTGACCAGTTGATGTCATATGATGACATTATGTTTTGCTTACTTCTATGGAGGAAATCAAACTATTTCAACAAAACAACTTTGGTGGAGGAAATACACTAGATAATTTGAGACAATATCAGTATGAGAATAAACAGAATTCTCTACACAATATCCTTATTGCTGCCCAAATGCTATTAGTTTATTGCATAAATAATGATTCAAATACTTCAATTGAAACAATCGACTAAGTGCATGGTTCAGTATAGCTTTCTTGAAATAACAATCGAACAGGTTGGTTGACAGATTTAGGACAGTAATAACATTGAAGCATATTTAATTCCACATTACCTTATAAAAGAGTCACTGGCAAATTTCCAGGGCATATCTTCTGCTAGATTGACTGATCAGTGCAAATTAGATATTAGCAGTGACGTCATTGTATGACATGATGTAGTGCACTTACATGCAAGTTATTTGGCATCTGTGCTCACAGGAGTTGAGTATGAATGAATTGTTAAACTAAATAAATATTGGTCTTGAGTTTCTTAGATTCTCATTTGCATGGAAAGGACTATAACTGGCCTTAACTTATTATTAACTGATAGAATTAAATATCATAATAGAAATTATCAATGTTTTTAACAAGGGCATTTTTTAATATTTATTGATATTTGAAAAATTAATGTATATAGCACACTATGTAAAAAGAAAATAATAGAATGCTTCATTTATATATTACTGTCCTCTTGAGTAGCTATGAATCTTGCACATCACTGAATTCTTTTTAGACAAAAACCTGTGACTGATACACCCATGGAGGAAGAATACAGTGATGTTGATGGGGATACTATAGGTATCATGAAGACAAAATGTTTGAAAAAACACATCATTGACAACAGTACCCTACCTACTTCTACTGTTCAAGACATTTTATCTAGTATCCTCAACATGGACCCCATCAGTTCACTGGCAAACAAGATCTTTGAAGTTGATAAGTTAAGAGAATCCTTGTGGAATTTATTCATGTTGAAAATAGAAGATGATTCCAAGTATTTGACACAGCGAAAACTTAGCTACCTCAATCATACTGACTTTGATGGGTTGACATCTTTTGACTGGAACTGTGTTTTGAAAGAAATGTTAGATTTAAACCCTTTGTTGGTTGATGTTTTATTAGCAATTTCGACAAGTCGAAAAAAACAACATCAGTTGCAGCATTACAAAGACATTATCCCAGAATTCGGTCTTATGTATGGCATACTCATGAAAAGAAGATTCAAAGATTTGTCCAGAGTACAGAGAACTATTACAGTTGCACTGTCAAATGAGATTGTTCATCAAAAGGTATGAAAGGGACAAAACTGTTTGAAAAATTGAATGATCGAGCTAGGACATACTTTTTAAGATAGTCTAAATAAAACTGTGATAGTGTGAACAGTTAGAATGCTTTAAGGTAGCTCCATCCTCATGTGATTTATCAATATTAAGGTGGCTCACTTCACTAAATCTTATACTCTTTGTGACACTACATTACAAGATGGCGATTTAAATGTTTGTGAAAGTATTTGTATCGATCGAGTTGTTTGTCTATCATGGTAGCTCAGTGATTAAAGCATTGGGCTGGTGAACCGCAGATCTCGAGTTCAAATCACAGTCTTTTGTTCATATTTGTTGAAATAATTTTTTTTGAAAATGTTTTTTATCCAAATTTGCATATTCTAGCTCTGCCTTTTTGGCATATAAACTTGATATATATCATCATATCTTTTATGATTAAATCAATTTGTACTGATTTGAGAAACTATTTCAGGGTGTAGTGAGCAACCTTAATGCACTCTGAATTGATATCATACACATGCATCTTCCTCTCATCATGGTGATCAATTGTACCAAGTTGTAAGCGGTTTTAACACTTAACACATCCAAAAGACGTATCAAAATCTCACATCAATTTTACAATACGCATATTGCACAATAACCCCTCTCCCTCCTCCTGCCTTGCGCAACTGTCAGATGGACTTTCCTTGACATTCATAAGCATCACACATAATTATATGACTTCTTGATTCAATGTCCTTATTGTAAATTAACCCAATTAAGAGATTTCGTATTTCTGCGTAGAGTGTAGAAATTTTATTTTATTTTTAATTTTATGTCCTAAAGAGAAATTCAGATAATTCATGGTAAATGCCCGTCAAGGTCACTCGTATAAACATCAAAATGTCTCCTTAACACAGAAGATTTTAAATTATTCGTTTTAAGGGCCCAACACGCGAAGCAATATTTCTGACACGATTTACGACAGTCCCCTCCGTAGCAGGATATCAAGGCTCTGACGGCGTAGGCCATAATTCTATTGCCGTCTTCTAAAGTGTTCTGTCCTGCATATTAAGTTTGTCACTAGATATTCGTACCGTTTTGAGCATTTTGAACACTTGCAATTCAACGTCACTATACTTAGCGCCCTTGATATTTGGTCTACATCTTCTTTGGAACCAAAATTTAGGAAATGTTTTAGCTAAAAAAAATTGTAATGAACATTTGCATGGATGATTTCTTTATGATTTGTGTACACGTTTTAAAACGTCATATTATCCAGTCAGACTTTAGTCTTATTTATTTGTTTTAACCAGTATTTAGTCTTCTAAATGTGTTACCCCTGCTTTGAAGAAAGGCTAAATACGCACAACCCCTGACAGATTAGCGGGCCATTATCTGAAACACTAATCACCCGTGAGTATAAACTTGGTTTAATCTGTTAAGCGTAATTAACGGGCTCTTCTAGGATACCAAATTGACCAGATGCAGATTCCATTATAGTACCGAAAATTGAAGATTTTCACAAAACCAAAGATCTCACTCATATGAAATTTGAAATAATTAGCAATTTAAAAAAATGTATAAATAAATTCTGGATTAATAAGTGATTGAAATAGCAATTTTCATCATTCTTCTTTCTAATGAAACCATTTTGGGGGAAATATCTTGATTTTATACCAAGTTATTTCAATTTAAAAAGTACCACACGCGCCTCATATTTCACTGATAAAACAGGCAGAAATCACGATATTCCCCAGGGGAAGTAAATCACCAGTTATGTCAGTTATCTTGCTCCGATCGTTATGTGCATGGGGTATACTATTGATGAATGAAACGGGCACCTGTTGTGCAAATTTGACATTTTTTCATGAAGATTCAGTTGTCTTCAATGCGCTTACTGTGTAAAGGGAAGTAACTTGGAATTACGCTTCACAAATATCGGTTATGGAAACAATTCCTTCAAATCGTTACCAATCATCATGAAATTTTATATGTGACTAGATGACATATAGATGAACATATACTGAGGTAATTTCGGTCCCTTTATTGGTAATTTCGGTCATTTATTTGGTAATTTCGGTGATTCTATGCACCCATAGACCCTGTGATTCGTCAACTCGCATATTTTTCACGTGTGTTAAATTAAATCTAACCGTGTCACTTCATTTTTTCTACTATTGTTGGGTTGCATAGGGTTGCTGGTGAAGATATAGACTGAGTTTTATAGATGACACGCACCAGTTTTCCTATTTCGAACCGGCAATTTCAGATCGAATTTCCTCCACTCATTTTTGGACAATTTTTGATTACATATAGATCTCATGACGTGTTTTACTTTGATAAGACTATATAGGCTATAGCTGAAGTTTAAACGATTACTTTTTTGTGCGATGATGGAGGTGTTTTAAGCTTTTATTGGACTTAAAGTGTACAATTTTACAGATTCTCGAAATTATATACATGTGTACTATTAATTGTTTTAATTTCAGATAATTTTCCATACATATGGAAAGAAGAAACATATGATAGTGGGTGAAAAAACACCGACTTACACCCTCATATATAATGCTTCATGAATATGCAAAACCATGCCAACAGGTATAATAAGATGTATATATTGCTTGTGTAGGAGATAAGGCTATTTATGCATTTTATAATTCAGTATCATGGTCTCTGACAGTGTCAATTATTTAATTCTTATGTTGACCTGCCAACTTTATGCTTGATCCAATAGGCTTGATTTAAAGTTTCTGTTGTTACTTTGGTTTACTGTAAATATTCTGCAGATTTCAGAGGGGATCACTAACAATTTCATTGTCAACAGTTACTATTCCTCTCCGACTCACAGTCCCGCTTGTCCAAAATTATATTTGTGGGTCGGCCCACAGTTTTTATATATTGCCAAATGTTATACATTGAGGTATTCTATATTTGTGTTAGCATTATATTTTGCATTTGTTTGTAACTCAAATTCTTTGTCTTCTTTATGAGAGAACTGAGTTCATACACTTCAATTTAAAAATCTTATGTAGTAGCCAGGAATTCTGTATCTAACAACAAAAACAAATTTTACATAATTTGAAGTACATAATATGGCGCTATAGTAACATTCATTGTTATGCTTTTGCACAAACTCGTTGGTACTGCTTGGATTTGATACTAAATTCACACCTGCTAAAGCTTCAAAGAAAATAATGTAGAAGATCACCATCTGGAGAAACCCTCATTCATCCCCAAAAACAAATTTCTCTCACTGTATTGAAAATTTTGTCTAGTGGTACTTGTGTACCAAATTAATGATTCTTAATATAGTTTTGCGGAAAAAAGAAAAGAAAGATAACCAGATTGATCTCTTTATTTTACCATGTAGTCTACAGACTCCAGATGGAAAGAGATGGAGAAAGATCGAATTTCTAAAGGGGTATTCAAGGACCCATCCTCCTCCACACTAATTCATATTGGAAGGAATATTGACATCCAACTTGAATAAAGAATTACAGACTTCCAGAACAGGTTAACAACTAAATCAATTTGTTACAGTCTGTTATTTCAAGTTTCCCACCTCTTATAGCAATAATAAAAACAATTATTTCTGGCATCTAAAGGTGAGTTAAGAAGTTTATCATATTCTAAAATATGTTCCCTTTGTTAGTGGAAGAAATTCAATCCCAAATTGATTAAATTCAATACTGACATTTTCTGGATTGATAAAACATAATACATGTAGTGACAAATGCATGATTTTTTTGTATATAATGAACTGACCTACCTTGTTTTATTTCAGGTGCATCATGCAGATCCTTTTAAAAAGGAGAGGCCAGATCTTCAGATGACTTTATTGAAAATGAGAAATTTCTGAGTGGAAGTGACGAATGTGGCATGCATACAAGCAGACATCAGCATTCCCTCCCTCTTGTTTGTGTAAGTAAAACCTGCATGAATATAAAACTTTAGAAGAAAAGGGAAATATATTGACATTCAAAATTCACAGTTGGTTGTTCATCTTCTACAAAAATTACAGACTTGTTTCATTATTTATCTATGATAAAATTATGACATAATTAATATTTATAATGTATGTGTATTGTGTATTTACTACTATTCCTGATACAAATCTTTACTGATTATACTGATGTTTGTGACATTGTTTATAATTTTTAGATCAGAGGTGAGCTTTTTGAGAAAGACTCATTGAGGAAGTTTGAGAGTGTCAGTTCTCAGATCAAAAAGTTAGCTAGCAGTAGGAGGAGTAGCAATTCATTCCACAGTATGACATGAGAAATACATGACTAGAAAGACCTTAAAAAGGAGATTTGGCATTGTTTCATGTGGAGATTAAAGAACCTTCAAAATATATAACACAGACATGTTTCAGTTACTTGGGGATAACACTTATGAGGAATTTTGCTAACTTTCAGATTGGAATGTGTTGCACAAGAAATGCTCGATCACAACCCTCTTCTGTTAAAAACCTTTTCTATGCAAATAATTAGTGTAAATGAAATTTAGCTATTTCATTAGTAAACATGTTTTCTGCGCAAGTGTGTGTCTTTGACTTTAAATGCTATGATATTGTCGTATTCTTAAACAATGGAAGATCTCTACTAGTTCTTTATCGCCTTTGATGCCCCGTTCGGCCTCTAGCAATGCCCTACCAACACTCCCGGTGTGCAGATCAAGAAAAATGTTGAAACTGGGGGGTGAAACCACCATTGCTACTGAAAGTGAAACAGCTTTATCAGAAACATTACCCACCATTGCTACTGGAACAGTTTTACCCCATATTATAAAACATGGCTATGTGTCGAAGAGTATATCTGACCCACAAATGAACACAGATACTGACCCTGTTTTGATGATCCTCAGGGATGTATACAATAACATGAAAGAGAACAGTAATGAAGCCATGACCAATTTAAGGAGTGAGTGTCAGAGTTTGACTTCAAGAACAGCCATGTTTTCATCTGTGTTGCTGAAGTATAGAGGAGTATCAGACCTTATTGACAATGCTGAACACTTGCTACAAGACATCATTTTAGAGATGAGAAAAAGGTACACTGCATGCTACATATGTAATTAATTAATTTTGATTTACTCTAATTAACTTTACTTTTATGTTTTCATTTATTGGAATCAAGAACAAACTTTTCAAATGGTGTATTTATATTTTTCCTAATCTGTTTGGATTGGAAAGGAAGAGGTATAGCGCTTTTGCTGACGAAACTCTGACTGTATAATAGTTCTTTTCCTCCCTTGACCTATTTTTACTTATTACATGCTGTGCATTTGTGCCCCTTTTCTTGTAGTTTTGTTTAGCTTTTCGTCAGCCACATTTCGGTTTGAAAATCCTGTGCACACAGGGACAGGAAATTAGTGTAAACAAACAGAAACTACATAAATTCCTTTTCTCTTTAAAGGGACTGACTCACGATTTTTCCCAAAATTTTGTTTTTCACTTTTAATGACCAGAGTCTACTGTCTAATGTGTTCAAATAATTTCACATAAAAATTAAGGTTATACATTATCACAGAAGCTCATTTTAGAGAGTTCATTATTTGTTTTGTAAACAAAGATTGCGGTATGTTATTGTTTACGAAATTTTCAGAAGAAATGGATATCGATCTAAGTTTATCATATCTTTCACATTTCAAGCATTCTTCGGGTAAAATGTGTCATCTAAAAGTTAAAATTTGTGATTATGCAAAATTAAGATGCTTTATACAACAACATTTATATTTCACTGGTTTGTTTGTTTACATAAAAAGACTCGAGTCTTTGTTTTCATAATACAGATTTAAGGCTAAAATATTGCTTTTATTCTTGCATTCAGTAGGTCAAAATATTGTCTGACAACATTAAATGAGTTATATTTTTAATGTTTCACATCAAAAATAAAAAATATTTTGTTCAAAAATCGTGAACCAGTCCCTTTAAGTTGTAACTTGCAAATATTGGAAGTTAAGATGAAAATGACTAATATTTGTTAAAATATATGTATCACATTTATAACCCCCCCCCCCCCCACCCCAAATATAAACTGACATAATAGCAGAATATTTGTAAAAAAAAATGATATTCAAGAAGTATTTATGTAAGCGAAATTGTATATAGCAAGTGTGCTATACTTCTTTAGTTCATATTTAGTACTAGTAAATAGATTATTAGTGAAGTAAACTGTTATACTATCATAATGTTTGTTTTAGAGTCCCATTACTGCTTGAGGTGCTCTGCTGTGCTGCCATTCCAGCCAATGGTAAAATTACTCCTTCCTTGATTCCAATCTTAGCATCCTGCTATGGAATCATAATGAAACACAGATTTCATAACCTATCAACATATCAGAGACAGCTATTGGAATGAAAGGAGGATTGGATGATAGGGTATTAATGCTGGGTATTAATGTTGCTAAATGCAAAGTTTGTTATGTACAAGAAAGAAAAAAAAATCTTATACATGTAGTTACAGTGGAATCATTGTTCATTGGGGATCAATGTTCGTGTATTCACCCTAAACCATGAATTTAAATCTCACGAACATATTTTTACAGTTCTGAATCTTCTTACATGTGTAATGCAACAAACTATTTAAACACAAAATTACGTCCCATGAACCAGTGAAATTTTCCACAAACGTTGACCCCACGAATTGAAATGATTCAACAGTAGCTTTTATAAAAGAACTAACTATTTTCAGAAAAGCTCACTTGAGCCTTTGGCTCAGGTGAGTTTTTCTGATCAAAATTTGTCTGTCGTCGTTTTAAAATTGTCACATTTTCATCTTATTCTCCAGAACCACAGGGTCAATTTCAACCAAACTTGGCAAAAAAGCATCCTTGGGTGAATGGCTTTCAAATTTGTTCAAATGAAGGGCAATGCCCCCTTCAAAGGGGAGATAATCACTAAAATGCAAAATTAGGGTAGGGTCATTTAAAAATCTTAAGAATCACTGGGCCAGAGGAGCTGACATTTACATGAAAGTTTCCTGACATAGTGCAGATTCAAGTTTGTTCAAATCATAGCCTCCGGAGGTAGGTTGGGGCCACAATAGGGGATCCTAGTTTTACATAGAAATATATAGGGAAAATCTTTATAAATCTTCTTCTCAAGAACCATTGGGCCAAATAAGTTGACATTTACTTGAAAGCTTTCTGACCTACTGCAGATTCAAGTTGGTAAAAATGTCTAGGATCCAACAACTTTACAGTTAATTTCTATGCTGAGAAATGTACACAAAAAAATTTCTCTGAGCTAGAGATACATGCTAGTGAGATTTTTACTCTGAAGTAGATATTAAATTTTGTTTCTTTTTGCATGTATTTGTATGGGTATTGGTTAGTATATTGTTAAAATATATATATGATATATATACCAATATTTTATAGTGGTATTTATTTTACATGATAATTATATATGCATTGTTATGTTTTGGTATTGGATACTAATATTGTTAAATGCCATGATTGATAATGCATTTAGAAATTAGTGTTCACAAGTTCACAAGTGTTCATCTCTCCACCTGGAAATCTAAAAATTTCAATGCAGTTATTAAAATAGTAAATATACAGTATTATCGTTAACATAGAATTATGTAAAGTAAAAAAAAAATTGTTGTTGTATTCTTGGAATATATGTGTCAGTTTTGCATTTAAATTTCCATATTGAGGGATATACACACAAAAAAAATTTCTCTGAGCTACATGTAGATATACATGTATGCCAGAGTGAGATTTTTATATGGTATTTCAGTTTCCTTATATTTGCATTTTATAAAGATAACATGTATTGTTATTGACCTTGTTACAGTTCCCTGTTGCTTTGTTTTTGAAAACAGTTTACAAAGAGCATGAGTTCTTCTGCTTTGTTCAGTCAACAATGTAAGTATAAAAAAAAATTGAATTTTAAAACTTCTGTTACAGCAAAGTCAAAATTTTATATCAGATTTGAATTTTTTCTCAAGAGAATTATCATTCGAGAAAGTTTATTTCATCATAAGTCCTTCTACAACATTGGTAAAATGAGTGAAAATAATATTAAAGAAGAATAGTCCAAATGTTACATAGTGATGATTGTTTTCCTTTACTTTTAGGCCATGACAAGACTTAATCATCTTGGACTGACTTTATCCACTCCAAGCAGAATTAGGTTCCAAGAGAATGTGCATGAATGTTCCTTAAAGCTGATAATAGACAACCTGAAATCCAATCCATTGATCAAAATAACTGGTGATGGATTTTGTACCATTTCAAAAAACTATCATGCTTGTTATTGTTATGAAAACATCACCGACCCACCCCCTCAAATGTTTATACAACAGTTAAAATGAAGATTGATGAAACAATACTTATAGGTAGTTCTTGTTAAACTAAGAAATTTGAACAGAAACTTTTACATCTTCCCCAATTCAACAGTTATTTGTACATTATCTATGTAATATTATGACTTATAAGTATATTATAAACTGATAGTGCATGTTATGAATTACAGAATTTACCATAATGGTCACTTAAACATTTGAAATAAATAACACAGACTATAATGACCAAATCATTTTCAATCGACCAGAATTAACTAGTATTGACCGGTTTTAACCAGTATTGACCACCGGCCGGTCAATACTCATATTGACCACTTTTATGCCAACCCTGCTTGATATTCAATATCTAAAAATAAGCTATTAAAATATGTGTTGCTGTTGTAGGGGACAACCTTGACATTTATGTGAAAACATCACTCCTTACATCAGAGAAGAGAAACCAAGATCTGCATTTGTTTACATCAAACATCATATTTAGTCGGATATAGCCACAATGGACATGTCCAATGAAATGCCAAATGTTGATGAAACCAAACTAACTGCAGATAATGTCATGTTGACTTCAGAAGGTTTTCAACAACAGAGACTCTCAGATGCATATAGGATTTTACTTGCAAGAATCCTTTGCAATCTTCCTGCCTTTCAGGGGTATAGGAAACTTATACCTGAGCACATTCCCCATGAATATGCCAAGAAAATGGAGATGAAGTCTTTGGTGTTTCCACTTCCCATACAATTCAAAAATGAATCAGAGCACGAAGATTGCCTTGCCATCATGGATGTTTACGAAGATCAGTTGATAAAGATGTACACAGATGCTTTTGGTAAATACATCATTATAAAAATGCATTCCACATTATTATTTAAATAATTACCTTTGGAATATTAAGGATTGTTTCTGTAGAAATATCAATATGTATGCTTTATTAATTGGACTACTAGGAAACACAGATGTCCTGAGGAAATTTGGTGTGCCAGTTGGTGGTGACCAACTTACACGAGTCAGATTACAGGAGGCCAAAAACCTCAGATGCCTGTCTGTAACACCAGAGAGAAGACTGGATGATTTGTCTCCCATTGTATGTGAAATGTGGCACAACAAACAAGATTTTCTGGAGGTAAATTAAGCATGGACAAATTTAAAGTTCATAATGCTCACTATAATAACAAGAGGCCCATGGGTCACATCGATCACCTGATTCACCTTGGCTCATATTTAAAGATTTTTCCTAGATATTCGCATGTAAAGCTTTTTTACAAAATTGAATCTGTGCTATGTCATGAAGCTTTAATGTAAATATAAACTTTTCTGTGTTAATGCCTATGGATATCTGATCAGTAAGATGCATGTAAGTGTAACTCTTTTCATATTCCTTTCAGAAATGCTTTAAGACATTGTACAAAGCCAGTAACACCGCTCCAACATTGTCTTACTTCAAGACCCTTTTAAATCGTTCAAACGTCACAGGCAAAGTGAAGGGAAAGTTTCAACCCCATTTCGACCTTTTAATGTCAGTAGGAGAGGGAATGATAACAGAGCAGTTCTTGGAGTTTTTCAACATGGAGGACCTGGACAGTGAGCCACAGCATGCAGAACTAGTCAATTTGAATCAACTACCCCAAGATGAACAGAAATCTCATGTGCTGAATGTAATACAGTTATTATACCCCCTGCAATAAGTTGTGGGGGGGGGGGGGGGGGGGGTATACTGAAATCGGGCTGTCCGTCCGTCCGTCTGTAGACGCAATGGTTTCCGGGCTCTAAAGCATTATCCTTTCCACCTACCGTCACCATATCATATATATGGACTACCCATGGGATGAAGATGTTCCCTATCGATTTTGGGGTCAAAAGGTCAAAGGTCAAGTGCACTGGACATCAAAGTAGCAATATGGTTTCTGGGCTCTAAAGCGTTATCCTTTCCACCTACCGTCACCATATCATACATTTGGACTAACCATGGGATGAAGATGTTCCCGATCGATTTTGGGGTCAAAGGTCAAGCGCACTGGATATCGAAGTAGCAATATGGTTTCCGGGCTCTAAAGCGTTAACCTTTCCACCTACCGTCACCATATCATACATATGGACTACCCATGGGATGAAGATTTTCCCTATCAATTTTGGGGTCAAAGGTCACGCGCACTGGACATCGAAGTAGCAATATGGTTCGGTTTGTCATGCCATTTGTTTTTTACACTCAGAAAAGAGGTAGTTTATACCTATTACCAACACCCTTTGGGAGATTGGGGTAAGCGGGGGGTATTCTTAGTGAGCATTGCTCACAGTACCTCTTGTTCATGAAGACTTATGGTTATGGAATGGTGGAAATGCCCCATCTGATACCTAGAGTAAATATATTTCAAGAAAGAGTAGCGAGAAACACCACCATTAATGTTAATGGACAGGAGTTGAACATTCAATTCTTTGAAGACGAAGCATGCTGCGGAGAAGAGGATGAGGTGTACAACTACTGCATTCTTCTCTGTCACTGGTATCTACACACACTAGAAATGCATGATACAGCCAAAGAGGGGGACGTACACAGGGCAGTACTGAACTGCAAATATGCTCTTCCCTTCTTTTATTCTCATTCCAAATTGAGTAAGTACTTGGTGGAACACATCAATTATGTACTTCAAACAGAGTACCTGTTGTCTCCCCTACAAAGTTTGCGCATTTTGGAGGGATCGTTTGTGAACACTCATGGAGGAAAAGGAAAATGTGTCGAGAGTGATTTAGTTCAAGAACACTCCGTGTGCAACCAGAAAAGCCTGATCAAAAGCCTAGGTGCCAATAAAACTGAAAAATCTATATCTAGAGCTACCACATCAGCTGATGCCAATGCAGAAATATGTTCCCAAGTAGACAGTACCTTGCAAATAAAACCCAAAAGTGGCCGTCATTCTCAGACCATCCCTGTGAATGATCAGACCATCATCAGCAGAGAACTGAGGAAAATACAACCATTCAAATATTCTCCCGGGCGCAAGTGCCAAGGCTTCTCTTCTCTCCATTCAACCCCAGTTAGCACTGAGGATATTCCTATGATGAAGAACTGGATTAACCATATCATCAGGAGGTTAACACGTGGTCAGACTGTTGCAGTGGAAGAAAATGATGAGTGTGAGCATAATTCTGAAGAAGAAGATGATTACCTCTAAATCGTTATTTATTATTAGGAGAAACATTTGTAGTGATACTTGCTTGTAGCAATAGCGAACATATATTTGTTGGCGAATGTAACTGATATTTTTTTTATTCAAACCCTGGTACTGTTTAAATACAATACAAATATTTATTGGCACAAACACAATTACAATAATTGGCAAAAGCCCATTGAACATCATTCTAAGATAATGTTTACATAATTTTTATGCAGTCTAAAGTAATTGACTTCTGTAATGATACATTTCACAGCAACTTTTTATACTTTATGTATATCACTGTTAAAATATACTTGTAACATGTATCTTTCATTGTCCAGAGTAATATATATATATATATATATGTGTACATATATATACACATGGTGTGTCCAGGGGTCCGTGTTTGCCCAACTATCTATTTTGTATTGCTTGTAGGAGTTATGAGATTGATTACTGTTCGTTATCTTCACTTTGCATAAATGAATAGCAGGTATATCACCATAGACTTTGAATTAACAAATATGACAAAAAGAAATATTCATATTCTATCAACATATTTAGTGACATTCAGAAACATTTCAACATTATAACAACCATGTATTGCTAGTTTGAAATGTATTCAGTTTTATTTAGCTCCCAAATTTTTTTTATTATTGATGTACGAGTACTCCAGTTTTATTATCAAAACAAATTAAGATTATATAGTATTGTAAAAACTGAAAGTTATCAGTTTTCTGTTAAAATTATTATACCCCCCGCAACAAGTTGTGGGGGGGGGGGGGGGGGGGGGTATACTGGAATCGGATTGTCCGTCTGTCTGTCCATCCGTCCATCTGTAGACGCAATGGTTTCCGGACTCTAAAGCATTATCCTTTCCACCTACCATCACCATATCATATATATGGACTACCCATGGGATGAAGATGTTCCCTATCGATTTTGGGGTCAAAAGGTCAAAGGTCAAGCGCACTGGACATCGAAGTAGCAATATGGTTTCCGGGCTCTAAAGCGTTATCCTTTCCACCTACCATCACCATATCGTACATATGGACTACCCATGGGATGAAGATGTTCCCTATCGATTTTGGGGTCAAAAGGTCAAAGGTCAAACGCACTGGACATCAAAGTATCAATATGGTTTCCGGGTTCTAAAGCGTTATCCATTCCACCTACAGTCACCATATCGTACATATGGACTACCCATGGGATGAAGATATTCCCTATCGATTTTGGGGTCAAAAGGTCAAAGGTCACGCGCACTGGACATCGAAGTAGCAATATGGTTTCCGGGCTCTAAAGCGTTATCCTTTCCACCTACAGTCACCATATCGTACATATGGACTACCCATGGGATGAAGATGTTCCCTATCGATTTTGGGGTCAAAAGGTCAAAGGTCACGTGCACTGGACATCGAAGTAGCAATATGGTTTCCATTTAAATTCTTTAATGGCTTTTTTCATCGCATGGAGATGCTGTGTTCCTAGATACCTTTTGGATCATAATACTGAAGTTTTACCTATTACCAACACCCTTTGGGAGATTGGGGTAAGCGGGGGGTATTCTTAGTGAGCATTGCTCACAGTACCTCTTGTTTAATATTATCATAACATTTAAAAACTGCAAGAATTTTACTTCAGAGTTTCATTTGAACATTTGTCATCATGTATATCGTCATAGACTTTGAATTAACAAATATGAGAAAAAGAAATATTCATATTCTGTCAACATATTTAGTGACATTCACATACATTTCAACATTATAACAACCATGTATTGCAAGTTTGAAATGTATTCAGTTTTATTTAGCTCACAAAACTTTGTTATTATTGATTATTCATGTACGAGTACTCCACTTTTGCTTAATCAACATATTATTAAAACAAATTAAGATTATATAGTATTGTAAAAACTGAAAGTCATCACAGTTTTCTGTTAAAATTATAATATATCATAATGACATTTATATACAAAAATTGCATGAATTTTACTTCACAGACATTTGTCATCATGTGTACAACACATTGTACAATTGCATTGTGTTTTGCAAAAAGAACAGCATTTGCAACCAGTAATATTGTTTTCTTTTGTGAACCCAAAAACAGCTAAAAGCTGATTTCTTAAACAATTGGAATCATTTTTACAGTACTCAATTATATCATTTGTTATGCCTGGCAAATTGTGTGCAATGTCACGATTATTATAATAAAGAATAGCACTATAAAGTTTTGTCTGTTACAATTTTAATGAATATTGTATTTACTAGTGTAGCCCTTACGAGTAATTTATCTTTGCTAAAGATGAATATTTTTGAGCATGTTAATATTTAGCGGCAGTGTGCTACTGCTTTGTATTGTTTTGGAACATACGATCGTAGACAAAGTGAAAGTAGACCCACACGTGTGAAAAATACATTGAATGTCTCAAATATTTACGATGTCTTTTATTGGAATACTTGCACAGATATTATAATGTATGCTTAATCTATTCAGGGATTTAATCTCGTTACGTATTCATTGTTATTTTACCTGTTTCTTGTAAACACATGTTGTTAGGCTGCAGACAGGTTTCGTTCTATTTTTAATGTCGGCGCATTGCATTATGGTCTATTTCCGCTTTACTTCTTTGATTCTTGCATTCACGGATAGAAAGAATAATGAGTTTTAAGGTAATTAATTTATTTTACAGTTACAAATGAATTAAACTTGTATTATTTTAATATGTTTTCTGAAAATAACGTAATGTTTTCTTGTTAATAGTTATCAGAACTATTTTCCGTTGATTTTCAACGGTCCGTTTATCCGTTGATTTAGAACGGATTCCGTTGTATTGTAACGGACCGTTTAGTAACGGCCTAAACGGGACTATATAAGCTCGTCAGCGTCGGTTGACGGGGACTTGGACATTTTTCAGATTTTTGATTAGACGTAGGTTTTGTCTCTGATTCATTTATTAATTAATCGATCTTATTTTTGAATTTCCCTTCTTCAAGAATCTATTTCTTTAACTTATTTATTTCTAGTATAATCTTAGGGGATATCTGCAGCATTTTTCTAAGCTATTATATACTTTTGGTGTTTTTTTCATCTGAGATAATATTTATAAGATTGTGAAATTTTTCTCTTATTGTAAATAATGGTATTAATTTATCAATACTCTGAATAAACCATCATCTCAAGTTATTTTAATCTTTGTGTTTCATTTGCCAAGTCTACATCTTTATCTATTTTATCCCATTACAATTTTTGGTGTCAGAAGTGGGATAGTCTTAGCGCTATCCCATTACAGCACGTTGTCCTCTGCGACCAGCTCTTCCGACCTCCTGAAAATATTGGGAAAGGTCTCTTGGTGGACAAGTGTGAATCACTTGAGTCACATTGCTTGGGTCAAAACCCATGCCAGAAATTGAAGTGGTCAATACTAAACGAATTCTAGGATTGTCCTTTTTTAAATCTGCAATGGTTTCATTGATGACTTCACAGTCCTGTCCAGTGCATAAGGCACTGTAGATTGAATTGTAGATGTTATGCACTCCAAAAATGCTGTTTAGATATCTCAGTGCCTCACTCATGTAAAATATGGGTATAAATAATAATGTGACAGGGTACAATTCTCTCTGTTGGTTAAGTTCATCACACACTTGGTAAATTATATGTTCATATTCACTTAGAACATCCATATTTGCCTGCTTTTTCTCTTTTTCGAGAAAAGTGTTTGGTTTATCAGGTGTTGCTTCAATGGTGATAAAATTTTGTAGGCACAGCTGCTTTGGAATAGGTTGTTTTTGGTCTTTGGTAAGAGTTCCACTCGAGGCAACAAAAGGAATATCAGGGGAAAAAACTTTCAGGTTTCCAAGTTTTTTAAAAGCAGTTCTGAATTCTTCACCCCTAATAAGACAAAAGGATTAATGTTATAAAAATGGATGAAAAACATTTCAGGAGGAATGCTACCTACACCAGAGAATTTTGATGTGGATGAAAGGTGGGGTATATGTACAACAATGTTTGGAAATTGAAAAACTTTCCAAAAACTTTATTTAGTAGAAGAAAAAAAATGCAGTTTTAGATGACGGTAATCTGAAATTTTTGTTTTAAATTAAAAACCCTGCTGGACTTGAACCTGTGCTATACAGTTCAACAGTCGACACGCCAACTTGCTTAAAGAGAAATTGACAAATATTGCTGATATTTATATCTTCAACTATGTTTTAAATAGAAGTCAGCCATTATGACACTGTAGTATACCTCCTTAATATTAAAGTGATAGGTATGCCCAGGATTTACCTTCAATTGTAAAAATGACATAAGGGATTGACCTCATTCATGTTTAAGTTATTTATGTCTTTAAGTTGAAAGAAGTGTAATGTAGTAAATCACAAGCTACTTCACAATACGTCAAAAAATTACATATCTTTTAAACAAAATTTCGGTCAGGAGAAATATTTGGAATTACTCAAAAGCTGTGAGCAAAGAAGAAGTTTTGCATGCTTTCGCATATCAACTCATAGATTAAATATTGAACTTTTTTTACTGACGTGTTTTCATAATGAGGAGGAAAAAATTGTTTTATATAAATTGGTGAATAACTGCTGTAAGAACTTGTGTAACATGAATAATGATCAAAAGTTGATCTGGCTCATGACAAATGGAAATGTACCTATTGTGGTATTCTGTATTTATTTGTGTGTATACTATAAATAAGCTGTCTCGAACACTTGGGGTAAAATTGTATATGCCCCCTGATCGAGGGCCCTTGATTGGTCAATAAATAAATATACAAATAAATATTATACGTACCATTTCTGGATGATGTGACATTCATCAATTACCATGGCAACTACATTATTCCTAAACGCAGGGTCGGTAAGTAGAGCTTGTCCTTTTCTTGTATTGAGGAGGGCCTCCGGATGACATAATACTATAGAGTTATTGAACTTATATTGGTGAATATTGGCACGAGTTGGCTGTCAAAATGCACGAGCTTGCGAGTGCATTTTGACAGCCAACGAGTGCCAATATTCACCTATATAAGTTCAATAACCCTTTTATTATATAGCTAAAGTATTTAGTTGTTAAATTATATCCCTTTTCACTCAAACTACTCCAAAATAGACGAGGATTCATCAATATTGGCAGTGTGCAATAACAGCATGCATTTCTTAACTGTTCAATATTTAACCCGTCACTAACGCATGAAGCAAACTGATTTTGTAAATGGGGACATCATAATTTATGTACAGTAAAACATTTTGCTTAAGTAAATATCAAATACCGGCTCTGTCAGATTCGGAGGACCGTCGTCTGCCATTTTGGCTTGTTTACGTCGTTACGGTAACGTCAATATTGAACGCTCATACTCGGAATGTTTCGGGCGCATACACTTTACGCAATGCAAAGTTAGCGTTCAATAAATTCTCAGGATATTGAACGCTAACATTCTCTAGATTTTACGCAGATTTTATATTATACTATTTATTAGCTATATAATAAGACTATTTATTAGCTATATAATAAAACAGAATACCGTCCATTCTTTACATGTTCAAGATCAACATTTGTATCCAGGTCAAACAGTCCCGTATCATCTGTTGTCTCATCCACGTTAGAACATATATTAAGTCTACAGGCTGATATATTATGTTTCCTTAATTTATCGAGTTGGTCTTTATGGATCATATTGAGTGGAGATATGACAATCACAATTGGCGAAGACTTGTCGGTGCCCAAGACCTTTGGTAGGAGATGAAAAATTAAGCTTTTCCCGTAACCAACAGGTAAATTAACTAATACGTCACCCCTCTGTTCCAAAAGATACAGAAAGACACGTTTCTGTTCTTTGTGTTATGTCAGATTTTCATCATCATATAATCTCGCTAACTTTTCTAATGTGGAGACCATAGTTACGACAATCTCTACCCAGAGTTATCGTTCCCTACACTCACTTACGTAAGTGTAAGTGAGAGCAAGGAACGACAACTCTGGGTAGAGATTGTAGTTACGAAATGAAAGTGAAATTAATACATTTGACAAGACAAAATAGTTCCATAAATATGGAGGTTGCACTAACGTAATACAGCGTTTCGATACCTACCGATGTGTTTTTAACTCATAAATGTATGTTTTATTTATGAAAATGATGCAGATTTATTTTATTTTCAAAGACGCTCTGTTTTACAAAATTCTTGTAAATTAGACGATAACAGGTGTTGTGGAGCGTAGCGTAACGCCCTCTGGTGAGTAGCGTAACGCCCTCTGGTGAGAGATTGTCACCTTATCAGTCTTCAATTCAGATAAAATATATCAACTATCTTTACTATGTCACTAAAAGGTAAGAGAAATTTACTCTTGAAATGAGATCAGCATCCTGATGATGTGCGTTAATTGCACTGGGTTCATTTAATACATCACATACATTTGTACAGGATCCAAATGAGCGTGAAGTTTTAGTATTTTCTTCGCTTAGATAGATGTTTCTGTTATGCAACAAGGGGACCTTTTCAACATTAAAAAAATCACTGTGTTCACCTAGTTCAACGCAACATTGATGGGTTCGTTTTATTGGAAAGCGTTTTCGGGGTTTTGGTGGGGATGTTTTGGTATGAAAATAGCTCTGTGGATAAATATTTTAGCAGATATTTCCTTGAATTTAATAGATAGGTTGTTCGACTATGGGACTCCCATATTACATCAGCATATTCTAACAATGGTCTTACGAATGAGAAATATATTGCCGTTCAGGGTATGTTTTTAAATAGTCCACATAGTATACATATTCGTTTGTTATCATTTCGTCGTCTTATAAGGAGTAATACTGACTTGACATGGAACTTACTAGTAACTAGTGACTATCATGGGAGGATGTGTAGAAGGTTTTTAAATTTGTAAAAATATTTGCAAAGTACACCACCACTGTTTTGAAGAAAGATTGTCTTGGCTTTAAAGGGACTGGTTCACGATTTTGAATGCATGAATGAAAGCAATATTTTAGCCTTAAATATGTGTTATATAAACAAAGACTCGAGTCTTTTTATGTAAACAAACAAACAAGTGAAATATTGATTTTGTAATACAATGCACCTTAATTTTGCATAGTCACAAATTTTAACTTTTAGATGACACATTTCACCCCAAAAATGCTTGAAAAATGAAAGATATAATAATACTTAGATCGATATCCATTTCTTTTGAAAATTCCGTAAACAATAACATATCGCAATCTTTGTTTACAAAACAATTAATAAACTCTCTAAAATGAGCTTCTGTGATGATGTATAACCTTAATTTTCATGTGAAATCTTTCAAACACATTAGACAGTAGATTTTGATCATTAAAAGTGAAAAACAAAATTTTGGGTCAAATCGTGAATCAGTCCCTTTAACTGATCAGAAATTTTTAGATTATGATTTTGCTTTTCCTTTACGACTTAGATTCTCATTTCTGTATATTTTCCCAGTCAGTTGGGTAGGCATTGACGCGTTCTTGTGATCAAACGAAGATCACTCACCCACGTTAGCTGGCGACATTGTAGTCTCCTTTGGACTATTGTTCTAGGCGACACTAATGATAGTATTTGTCACATTTTTACAAGCATCATTTCGTATTGTCTCAACCTACGTTGAGCAAACTTCATTTATATGCACGAAGATCTCTTTTGGCAAAAAGTCAAACTCTGCGTTTGAAAGAATTGGAAGTTTAATCCACCAAAAATAGGGCGAAATTTGGGTTAATAATAAAGGATTAACTCCAACTTCCAAAAATTCATTAAGATCCGGATTGCTCACTACAATAAAATCAAATAAAGTCTCGCAGTTTTCATTAAAGCGTAGTAAGTTAGAAAACCAAGCATATGACATTACTGATCGGCGCTATGTTATTGGTAAATTATGATGTAGGGTGAATTAAAACCAATATTGGCAATTTTTGACAGCTTTAAATTATTAGAAGGGCCATCAATTACCTAGCGATCATTTTGACATTCCTTCAATTGAATTACAGTTGCAACTTCTGCTGAATGAAATTGATTTAAGTAAAATAACATTTTCTTTTTTGATCACAATGACCTAGATGAGAAGAAACGGTATGAGATGGGCGGACCCTGTGGTGCTGCTGTACTGTCCGTCCTTTATATTGCTTTCACTTACTTCAACACAGAAAAATGCGTCACTGTAAGTCACGTGTCCTTATTTGTTTGTTGTAATATACATGTGTATCCTATCTGAGAATCTTTCACACATATGATGACGTCACCAATAGGTGAAGTGCCATAAATGGTTACCTTATCTGTAGCTTGACAATCAAGGTTTGTTGCAGTAAGGGTCCTTTATCATGCTAACACCTTGACACGAATATCCTCTATGTGCCTCAGAAATAGTCTATGAGCAATTCACATGAAGAAATAAAACTACATTTATCGTGTGCGCGCGCGCGCGCGCGCGCGCGCGCGTGTGTGTGTGTGTGTGTGTGAACCAACAAAACAGACCCCATTCTGTAGAAATTCACTTCTTTCTTTAAAATTAAAATGCTGTTATAAATAAAAGAAATCACTTTCTGATCGAAGCATGACACGTAGACCATTAGAATAGTTAGAAAGTTATGGAGTAAAAGCTTATTCATGTATTTAAAGTGCAAATTAAAGGAAAGAAAATGATGAGACACATTCGCTTCGCGCATTATAAAGCGTAAACTGCACCAAGTTACATTATATCGTATAACATAGGTCAAAATTAGCTTCATTCCTTAAATAAAGACTTGTTTGGATTACAGAATTCATGTATGATTTCCCCACTTTAAGAGCGAGCGTGAAGACTTATATTTGAAAATTTACAAGTATACGTAACACGTGTTAAACAAGACATGTAATATAAACGTGAACGTGTAACATTATCCTGTAATTTACATATACAAGAAATGTAACGTAAACTTGTAACACTACCCTGTAATTTACATGTACAAGAAATGTAACGTAAACCTGTAACACTACCCTGTAATTTACATGTACAAGAAATGTAACGTAAACCTGTAACACTACCCTGTAATTTACATGTACAAGAAATGTAAACCTGAACGTTTAACACTACCCTGTAATTTACATGTACAAGAAATGTAACGTAAACCTGTAACACTACCCTGTAATTTACATGTACAAGAAATGTAAGGTGACCGTGTAACACTACCCTGTAATTTACATGTACAAGGACGCTTACAAGTTGGTTTGCTAAACCTCTCTATTGCCTATTAATGGCGAGATAGTGAAATGTGAATTTATTTTTATACATGATGTTAATAGGTTTCTGTAGGTTGGGTATCTCCTAACTGATGCTATTATATAGGTTTTTCCCGATCTATATTGAATGCTTGTACTATGTTGTACAATAGTGTTGTTTGTACTATATCTATATTGAATACTTGTACTATGTTGTACAATAGTGTTGTTTGTGCTATATCTATATTGAATACTTGTACTATGTTGTACACTAGTGTTGTTTGTACTATATCTATATTGAATACTTGTACTATGTTGTACAATAGTGTTGTTTGTGCTATATCAAAGTACTTTAAAGTACTGTACTTTCATAAAGAATCAAATAAAAGATGATTTACTATATGTACATCGGTATCACTATATACTGTTATGTGTATACTTCTTTATGATAAAGTGTCCATTCATTAAACATATCCAAACCAAACACAGCACATAGAATTGCGATTTCGTAACCTCTGTTATCAAAATTTTACTTCACCCAATTGTAGAAAAATATGGCAAGTGGTGCATTTATAAAATACAGATTCTAGAAGAAGCCACAAATAACGAAACTTGCTTCATATCATTAAATCCTCGTAATCTTAGGGTGAATGGACTCTTTTCCGATTACCGAAAATAAATTGGGATGTTCGACATTGGTTTGACACGTCCAGTTCCCTTTGTCTGTTGGCATGGTTCGTGGTCCAGCTACTCTTGTATACAGTACCGGTTGGGAAAATAGGATATGGACCCACACTAAAAGGAGGCAAGACACTGCAGTACAGACTTAATGGTAAGATTTCTAAACTAAAATAGTTTACAATAAATCTAAACGTGTTAACTGAAACATTTACTGTTCCCCAAAAATTATATCTGATCAAAATATGAAGAAAACAATACAAGTTATCTCAAATGGAAGGAAAATAATCGTCTTCGATACACAGAATACGAAAAAAATATTTCAAAATAAGATTTGTTCTCAGGGGTCTTGGAATTTTCCGTGGCTAGATTCGGATCGTTCTAGGGCGTCTCGGAATTTTCCGTACCTAGAGTCGGATTCTACTACACGTCGTTCCATACTTTATATGAATTCCTAGAACTTAAAATATTTTGAAAACAATCGTCTTATTCAAATTATATATGAAGATCTTTCTATTGCCAGGCCTGTTTGTCTTGAGCACAAATCTTCTCGGCCTCGTTGTGGCTTTCATCGTTGGTTTACCTATCAATGCCCTCATTCAGAATATGCTGCAGCTGTTGACAGCCGGGATTTTAGCATGTCTTTTGTTGAGCTGTGTTTCATACCTCTGTGCAGCACAAGTTGAAGACTGGAAGCTGAATCCAAAGGGAAACACAGGTGCATTTTTGAAACTCAAAATCTTTACTTCTTTATTGTCAAATTGAACAGCGATTAATTAGTAAAACGTTTGCTTAGTTTTCCAGCGGGTAATCTGTTGTGAGTAATCTGACACGTTAGAATTGGTATTGGCCATACCGTTGCTAAATGCTCGAAAGTAATTATGAGATTTTTTGGATGAGAACGTTTAAGAATTGCCACAATGCTAGTTTAAGTTCATATTATGTCTTGCAGGAACATGAAACTCAATTACAATCAAACTTATCTGCCCCTTTTTTTGCAGGTCATGCTTTTTACGATTGGTTCATTGGAAGAGAGCTCAATCCTCGAATCGGACCAATCGACGTGAAGTACGTCATTTTTCGGAGTGGCATCATTGGTTGGATGTTGCTGAACTTTGCAAATTTAATTTTGGCATTCGCAGAGAGCAAAATTTCGGTTTCGCCGAACTTGGTTCTGTTGGAAGTGATCCAGTTCTTTTACGTGTTGGATTACTTTTGGTTGGAGGAGGGAATTCTTATGTCACGTGACATAGTACACGAAGGTCTTGGATTTAATATAGCCATGCAATTCTTGATGATCCCATTCTCATTTTGTACCCAATCGAGATATGTGACCACAACTGGATACTCATCTTCTTGGATTATGCTTCTGATAATTTTTACCATTTATGGTAAATTAATCTTGAACTGAGAAGTTTGCTATTTTTTCTCTCAATAATACACAAGACACTGGCAATTGTATAGAAAATGCTGTTTAATTTTACAGCGACTGGATACTGGATCTACAGAGCCAGTAATTCGGAGAAAAATAAATTCAGGCATAATCCAGACGATCCTGCATTAGCATGTTTGTATACTAAACGCTATTTTCGGAATGAAGCACCATAAAGTGTTAACCATGCATTTTTGATTACTGTGCATAGATTTCATTTGATTTTTGTATCTTAACAGACTTGAAGTCAATGCAAACAAAATCTGGAAAACGTCTACTGATCTCTGGTTGGTGGGGAGTGTGTAGACATCCAAATTATCTGGGCGATTTGTTGATATCTTTGAGCTACTCATTATGCACAGGTAAGTTTAATTGCTTTCCTCAAATCAATTTGCAAAACAAAGAAAATTTTCTTCCTCAAAGAATTCGAATCTTGAAAAATTTATTTGAATAGGGGATCGGAAAACGTTTCCAGCAGAATTTGATTCCGAATACCTTCAATTAATATAAATTGTTTTGTTTGTTTTACGCACATATTGAGAAGTGTAAGTGAAGTTCCACAAATGACTCGGTGTGTTTGGGGCAAAATTCGGCTCCGGCGTCCAAATGAAACGAATTTCGTAAAAATTCTTTTATGAGGTGTATATTTTCATGAATTGATTATCATATGTTCGTCAGAAGCTTTACCTATATATGATACATACGTAAATACAGTATAGTTTACGATAACGTTATAATGCATTTTGACGTTACTTTATGCGACGTCATAAAACAAGGCTATATGATATAAACTCATAATTAAAACAATTCATCGTATTTTGCCATTTGTTTCGAGTTTTTATTTAGCAAATGTGCACTATGATTTTTATTTGAAAAGCTTAATTGACTCTCTTCGAAAGTTTTAATAAATTCTAGATAATTCAATGCGGCCGATGCTATGGTTTGAAAGACGATTTGTGTGCTTGTATTTAGTAATTGTAGAGCAACCCATATTCATTCAATTTTACTCTTCAGCATATGGTTTGTATCGTTTACACATGAATTAAATTGCATTGTTTAATCTAAATTAAATGCATATCAATTATGTACATGGCGCGTGGGTACATTTGAAGCTATACATGTATATGTGAACTCGAAATAAAAGACACCACATCTACTCCGTACTTAGATATTTTATTGAATATAGATGTTAACAGCAAACTAACAACTCAACTTTATGACAAACGGGATGATTTCAGCTTATCCATCGTCAACTTCCCATATTTATGTAGCGATATTCCATTATAACCTGCATATACATCTAGTCTTCATATCTCTCAACTGATTCGATATGCAAGAGCTTGTTCTACGCATGATCAGTTTTTAAATCAAGATAGGCTACTGACAAACAAGTTGATGTTACAGGGTTTTCAACAGTCTCGTTTAAAGTCAGCATTTCGCAAATTTTATGGTCGTTATAACGATCTAGTTTGCCAATACAACCTATCATTGGGTCAAATGCTGTTTTAAGTGTTTCATACCGATTGTTAGGCCGTTCTTGGCACAATGATTTTTAACTACGGATAACTCCGTTTACCTGATCAAGATATATGACTCACAGCGGGTGTGACCAGTCGACAGCAGGATATGCTTACTCCTCCTGGGCATCTGATCCCACCTCTGGTATATCCAGGGATCCGTGTTTGCCCAACTCTCTATCTTGTATTCTTTAAAGGAGTTGTGAGATATATTACTATTCGTTATCGTCACCTTTCATGTATTTATTTGTACATAAACACTATGTTAATTTTTTTTTCTGAGCACATTAAAGGTGTGTTCAGCGAACGTACACATACTAGACAATGCTACAATGGATTAAGTAAACAGAGCATAAAATTCATTCACAAGTAGGGGCCTTCGTGGCCGAGTGGTTAGAGCATCGCGCTCAAAATCACACGGCCTCTCACCTCTGTCGGCGCGGGTTTGAATCCCGCTCGCGCCGGTAAGTGAGAAAGTTTCCCAGTTTACTTTTGGAAGGTCGATGGTCTCTTCCCAGGTACATTGTATCTGGGTTCTCTCTTCCACCAATTAAAACTGGGCGCCACCAGATAACTGAAAAATTGTTGAGTGTGGCGGAAAACATCAATCAATCACAAGTATTGCGCAAAGAAATATTAAAAGTAATAGAATTGAGAGTGAACCTTATGGAAAGTGAAAAGATTTACACACGATTTGACACTGTCACAATGGAAAAGCTAGCTAAAAATAACCTTGCAGATACATGCACATGTGTATTATTGTGTGTGTTTAAGCTTATACATGTGTAGTTATTTGCACTCACTTATTTCATTAAAAACAAATGATTATTTCTTTTATAGCAAATCTTTCAATGCATTGGTATTTACACAATTGAAACTGTATGAATTATAAATCATGATCATCGTCGAATTTAGTTCTTCGGACCGATGCTAAGAGCGCACTGGGCCGTGTCAGTGAGGGTTCTTTAACGTGCCAACGCCTGACGCGACACGGGACCTCCGTTGTTAGATTCTCACTTCTATAAGCCGAGAGTTTGGCGAAGGTGCAGTCACTATCTGTTTACGTCTTTGGTTTGACGTGGTCATTGCTCGAGCGGGGCTCGAACTACAAATCCTGATATGTATTTATCACATCTGCAATATACCTTACTTGTTCTTGTCTATGATGTCTGCCATTGATGTTTAAATGTTGCAACACGTACACGGGTGTCTGTTTTATTCTGCTTTTTGTTTTACGCTGTTGTTTTGTTGCTTTGTTTCCATGTTTTTAGTTTAGCTAGCCTATCTGTGGTGTGTTCCCATGCATTTGTTTAGCTTATCCGAACCAATCTGTTATATTGTGTCGGTTATTTTCTATTGTATGTTCTCTTTTCCATCAATGAGTAAAATTGTTTTTCTTAAACTTTAATATTGCTAAATAGTAACTTACGATATTTATTTTAGATATCTAATTTTAGCTCACCTTAGCTGAAAGCTGAAGTGAGCTTTCCCGATCACGTGTTGTCAGTCCTCCGTCCGTCTGTCTGTAAACTTCACATTTTTGACTTCTTTCCAAGAACCACTGGGCTAATTTCAATCAAACTTGATGCAAGGTGAAGATAACGAACAGTGATCAATCTCATAACTCCTACAAGCAATACAAAATAGATAGTTGGGCAAACACGGACCCCTGGACACACCAGAGGTGGGATCAGGTCCCTAGGAGGAGTAAGCATCCCCTGTTGACCGGTCACACCCGCCGTGAGCCCCATATCCTGATCAGGTAAACGGAGTTATCCGCAGTCAAATCAGAGTGCCAAGAACGGCTTAACAATCGGTATGAAACACGTCAGACAGCATTTGACCCAATGCGAGGTTGTATAGACGAACTAGATCGTTATAACGACCATAGAATTTGCGAAATGCTGACTTCAATCGAGACTGTTGAAATCCCTGTACCATCAACTTGTTTGTCAGTAGCTTACCTCGATTTAAAAACTGACTATACCCAGAACAAGCTCTTGCATGTCGAATCAGTTGAGATATATAAACACCATATGCAGGTGATAATGGAATATTGCTACATAAATGTGGGAAGTTGACGATGGAGAAGCTGAAATCATCCCGTTTGTCATACAGTTGAGTTGTCAGTTTGCCGTTAATGTCTACTTTCAATAAAATATCTAAGTATGAAGCAGAAGTGGACGACTCTGTGGTGTCCTTTATTTCGAGCTCACAGGGATATATCAAATCGACATATGAATGAAAGCTATCATTGTTAATAGACAAAACGTCATCGATATATCTAAAAGTCGAATTGAAGGTCACAGCGAGAGATTTTTTCTTCTCACGTAGAAGTTTTTGAATAAATTCTGCTTCATATGAATATAAAAACAGGTCAGCTAACAAAAGAGCACAATTCGTGCCCATGGGAATTGATAAAAAGTATCCTCGGGTGAAAGGGATTCATGCTTGCTCAAATGAAGGACATCACCCTTCTCCAAGGAGAGATAATCACGAAAATGCAAAAAATAGGGTGGGGTCATTAAAAAAATTCTCAAGAAACACTTGACCAGAAAAGCGAAAATTTACATAAAAGCTTCATGTGTGCAGATTCAAGTTTGTTAAAATCATGGCCCCTGGAGGTAGGATGGGGCCACAGTAGGGGATCAACGTTTTACCTACAAATATATAGGGAAAGTCTTTTAAAATATTCTTCTCAAAAAGTACTGGGCCAGGAAAGTGGAAATTTACATGAAAGCTTCCTGACATAGTGCAGATTCAATTTTGTTCAAACCATAGCTCCTGGGGAGTAGGGTGGGGCCACAATCGTGTGACTGCCGAAAAGTTCAATGCATCTGTAGCCTCCCTGTTTAGTGTTTTCACGTGCGCTCGGTACAGGTATACATGTAGACAAACATGACCTTACCATTTTGCGTCTTTGTAAACAATAGCGTTCACACTTTGTCGCTCAATTCACCACAGATCGCCGTTACGTGTACATACTCGCCGCTCCAATGAGCAGATATCACCGTCACAAACTTTCTAATTTTGTTTTTAATGTTTTTTGCAAAATTATTCGCCACCCCTTTGCCGACGCCCTTGCATGCCGACTTAAAATAAAGTTTATCTATCTTAAAACATACCGAAACTCCCGGTCACGAAGCGAACGCTTTACCACTCATCTACCGCAACCGATCTTTATTTGATGGACTTTGTTTTAATAGGTCATATCCGTCATTAAAATGATTCTCTTTATTCTGAAAGGTATGGGACATTTTATGCCTTATGTGGGCTTTGTCCTCCTGTTGATGTTGCTGATTGACAGAGAGAAACGGGACTCCCAGGGATGCAAAGAGAAGTACGGAACAGACTGGGACAAATACTGTCAAATTGTAAAATACAGAATTATTCCAGCAATCTATTGAATTCAAATAAAATAGCACAGGAGTTGGTATTTGATTTACATTATGATCAATGCATATCCACATAAACAAATTAAAAAGGGAAATTACTGAAAATGAAAATTCCATTTCTTATGCACATTTTCACAGAACACTTCTCTATCATTTATATGCATGTGTTTATTCCAAGTATTGTTTTTCGTAAGTTCCTTGCAATATAAGTTAATAAATAGATCTCCAGGAAGATCAGGTGTTAAATGAAATTCAGTATATGTACTGTATATTTGTTATCAGTTAAAGGTTAAAGTCTTGTTAAATTCACGAGTTTTATTTTTTATATGCTGGGAAAAGTAAGTTTTCTCACACAATGATATTCAGTTATAAAATGGGAATGAGAGAAATAGCAAATTTATCATCCCTCAAGACAGAAAAGCTACACTGTATCGGTCTTCTTTAGAGGAACATATAAATTTGATATTTCCTGAAATACCCATTCTATAACTGTTTTACTGAACGATCAATTTCACAAGATTATTTTTCTGACCTAGCTTCAGCCATCACTTAAGTTATCTTGTGTGCTAAAAACATGACACATATCTCACGATTCCTGCAACACTCCACCTACAGAGCACTTTGACTGGTTATGTGACAGTCAGATGGATTCATTGGCTAGATGGCTCAGTTGGTAGAGCAACTGATTAGAGATTCAGGGGGCCTGGGTTCAAATTCTAGCCTGGACCATTGCATTTTCTCCCTTCCTATTACATTTGGTGCCATAGATCAGCCCCTGGAACTGACAGGTGGAAATGCCTGCCTGGGAATATTTAAAGATAGTGGACTGATGTATTCAAGGTAAGAAGACATTTAAGGAGGGAGGAATGTGGCAGTTCGATCACTGGTGGCCAGATAGCTCAGTTGGTAGAGTACCTAACTGGAGATTCAGAGGTCTCAGATTCAAATCCTGGTCTGGCCCATTGCATTTTCTCCCTTCCTCTTACAGTTAAATATATTGATGAATATTACCAAACCTGGTAGTGGAATGACACAATGAAGAATGCCGTGCAGGAGAAGAGATGCTTTAAGGCCTGGAAAGCAGGTGGAAGCAGAGAAGAATACAACAATGCCAAACGTACTGCTAAGCATGCCATCTACAATGCTAGAACTGGGGCAGATAAGGAGGCATTTCACAACACCAACCCAAAGTCAGGGACTGTCTTTAAACTGACTAAGCAAATGCGCCATGACAACCTAGATGTTAGAGGCGATAAACCCATAAAAAATGACGCCGGTGAACTCTCCCTTGACGAGGAAGAAAATAAGGTTGCATGGAAACAACACTATGAACGACTTCTCAATGTGCATTTCCCCTGGAACCCCAATGATCTCTCAGAGGAACCCCCCTTCGAGGGTCCTAGTGTACAAATCACCACTGAGATGACCAAAAAAAGCGCTCAGTAAGATGCGCATTGGCAAAGCTCCTGCACCATCTGGAATAATAGGAGAGATACTGAAGCCCGAAGGCAAGGCTGGAGTAGAACTTATACGAGACCTTGTGGAAGCTATTGTTCGCTAGGGCCGTATACAAGCAGACTGGGAAGAAAGCTACATCGTCAGCATCTACAAAGTAAAAGGAGATGCTCTTGATAGGGGCAATTACCTAGGACTAAAGCTGCTAGATCAGACTATGAAAATACTCGAGAGAGAGAGTGGCGGAGCAACTGATTATGCATCGATGAGATGCAGTTCGGCTTTATGCCAGGCCGAGGTACACTCGACGCCATCTTCATCATCCGACAACTCCAACAAAAGCAGTTAGCCGCGAACAAAACCCTTTATATGGCTTTTGTAGACCTCGAGAAAGCCTTTGATCGAGTGCCAAGAAATGTGATCTGGTGGGCTATGGAAAAGCTGAGTGATTGTAACACTGACGACCTCGTCATTGTCGACACCACACTGCTTAATGTTGGACTATTTGTGTGATGGTAATTTTTTCCCCAAATCCTGACCTTCATGGACAAGATGGAGTGGTTCGGTGAATTAAAATTCTTGTAAAGAAGTTGGTTACCACCATTATTATTAAGTGAACCCCTAGTTTTCCCCACATAAGCCACATAGGTTACACTCAATAGCGTAGACAACGTAAGAAGATTTACAAGTCAAATTATCAAAAGCTTGGTACATAATCTACGTCCGGTGAGATTACTACTCAATGAATTTCTAGTGATCAGTATATAACAAGTTTTACCATTTTTTACGGAACATTTTGAGATCGAGCACGTGAGATCCGAAAAGGAATCATAAAAAACATATCTTAAAGGAACATGGCAATCTTTAATTTGGGTATACGGATTTTGATTTTTGTACCAAAGCTGATTATTATTTGACTGTACATACGACAAATCTTATATCTCGAGGGATAATCCGAGGGACACCAACCAAACTGTTGGAGCCTGTGCCCCTTACAGACTCCAAAGAGTGACAGCTTTTTATTCTGGGCGACGTATCAGCCAGTATTGTATCGTTATTCTTTATATTCATGAGAGAACATATATCGAGCGACAAGTATCCTCGGGGACAGACTGTCCACCAGCAGAGATACATGTTCGAAGGTTAAATGAAAGGTGAAGATAACTAACAGTGATCAATCTCATAACTCCTATAAGCAATACAAAATAAAGAGTTGGGCAAACACGGACCCCTGGATGTACCAGAGGTGGGATCAAGTGCCTAGGACGAGTAAGCATCCCCTGTCAACCGGTCACACCCGGTGTGAACCTTATATCTTTATCAGGTAAACGGAGTTATCCGTATTCAAAATCAGTGTGCCAAGAACGGCCAAACAATCGGTATGAAACACGTCAGACAGGATTTGACCCAATAATAGGTTGTATTGGCAAACTAGATCTCTAACGACCATAGAATTTGCGAAATGTTACTTTAAACGAGACTGTTGGAATCCCTGCACCACTTGTTTGTCAGTAGCCTGCTTCGATTAAAAAACTGACCATAAGCAGAACAAGCTCTTGCCTATCGAGTCAGTTGAGAGATATGAAGACTACATGCAAGTGATAATGGAATATTGCTACATAAATATGGGAAATTGACGATGGAGAAGCTGAAATCCTCTTGTTTGTCATAAAGTTGAGCTGTTAGATTGCCGTTAATATCTACTTTCAATAAAATATCTAAAGATGAAGCAAAAGAGGGCAACTCTGTGGTGTTCTTTATTTCGAGTTCACTGGGATATAATGAATCGACATATGAATGAAAATTATTATTGTTAATGGATAATATGTCGTAGATATATCTAAATGTCGAATGAAGGCCACAGCAAGAGATTTTTTCTTCTCACATATAAGTTTTTGAATAAATTCTGCTTCATAGGAATATAAAAACAGGTCAGCTAACAAAGGGGCACAATTCGTGCCCATGGGAATTCCAACAGACTGTTGGAAGACCTGATCACCAAAGACCACTAAGATATTGTCAATGAGGAACTCCATCATATTTTTTATTTCAACTTCAGAGTACTTGTGCATGGAATCAAAGTGTAATTTTTTGAATGACTGACTGATCACTAGATAGGAATATTTGCGATTTCCATTTTTGCTTAAGAAGCAGCTGTCTATGTCAACAAGAGGCCCATGGGCCACATCGCTCACCGGAGTCACCTTGGTCCATATCAGAAGATTTTCCATATCTATTTGCATGTAAAACCGTAGTCCCTATTATGGCCCCAAACCTTCCCCTGGAGGCCATGGTTTTTGCAAACTTGAATCTACACTATGTCAGAAAGCTTTCATGTAAATGTGAACTTCTTTGGCCCAATGGTTCTTGAGAAGAAGAATTTTAAAGATTTTCCCTATATATTTGTATGTAAAACTTTGATCCCCTATTGTGGCCCCATCCTACCCCCGGGGGCCATGATCTTAACAATTTATAATCTGCACTATATCAGGAAGCTTTCATATAAACCTCAGCTTTTCTGGCTCAGTGGTTCTTGAGAAGAAGATTTTAAAAGATTTTTCCTATAAATTTGTATATAAAACTTTGATGCCCCCTTTGAGGCCCCATCCAATCCCCGGGGTCCATGATTTTAACAAACTTGAATCTGCACTATATCAACAACAAAAAAACGAAGAAAAAAAAACAAACCAAAAAAAACAAAAAAACTTTGACCCCCTATTGTGACCCCATCCGATCCCCGGGGGGGCCATGATTTTAACAATTTAGAGTCTGTACTATATCAGGAAGCTTTCATATAAATCTCAGCTTTTCTGGCTCAGTGGTTCTTGGGGAAAAGATTTTTCCTATATATTTGTATGTAAAACTTTGACCCCCTATTGTGGCCCCATCCGACCCCCGGGGGCCATGATTTTTAACAATTTAGAATCTGCATTATATAAGGAAGCTTTCATATAAATCTCAGCTTTTCCGGCTCAGTGGTTCTTGAGAAGAAGATTTTTAAAGATTTTCCCGATATATTTGTATGTTTAACTTTGATCCCCTATTGTGGCCCCATCCGACCCCCGGGGGCCATGATTTTAACAATTTAGAATCTGCATTATATAAGGAAGCTTTCATATAAATCTCAGCTTTTCTGGCTCAGTGGTTCTTGAGAAGAAGATTTTTAAAGATTTTCCCGATATATTTGTATGTAAAACTTTGATCCCCTATTGTGGCCCCATCCGACCCCCGGGGGCCATGATTTTAACAATTTAGAATCTACATTATATAAGGAAGCTTTCATATAAATCTCAGCTTTTCTGGCTCAGTGGTTCTTGAGAAGAAGATTTTTAAAGATTTTCCCTATATATTTGTATGTAAAACTTTGAGGCCCCATTTGACCCCCGGGGGCCATGATTTTAACAATTTAGAATCTGCATTATATAAGGAAGCTTTCATATAAATTTCATCTTTTCTGGCCCAGTGGTTCTTGAGAAGAAGATTTTTTAATGACCCTACCCTATTTTTACCTTTTCTTGATTATCTCCCCTTGGAAGGTGGCCTGGCCCTTTATTTTAACAATTTAGAATTCCCTTTACCTAAGGATGTTTTGTGCCAACTTTGGTTGAAATTGGCCCAGTGGTTGTTGAGAAGTTGAAAATGTGAAAAGTTGACAGACGGACGGACGCCGGAATACGGGTGATCAGAAAAGCTCACTTGAGCTTTCAGCTCAGGTGAGCTAAAAAGTCTTCTGCACCAATTGCTATTGCTGTGTACATGTACACAAGAACTGTAGTGGAATTAAAGGTCCACCCAGACCAGACCACAATATTCATGCCCACGCTGTATGGGCACAGGAAGACCAATAGATGGTAGGCCAGTAAGCAAGGTTTAGGTTTAAGGTGACACACTTGACATGGTCGCTGCCTTTTGCAACCTCGGAGATACCGGTGGAGGGTGTGAGCTTGCAGCCATAATGTGGTGCAAGTCAGCCTGGAAAAAGTTCAGAGAACTCCTTCCTATCCCCACATACAAGCAACTTCCTGCGGCAATTAGAGGTCAAATTTACTCCAGCTGTGTGAGGAGTTTCATGTTCTATGGTTCTGAAACGTGGGCAACATCAGCGAGCACCATCAAGCGCCTTCAACATAACAACAGAGCCATGATAAGATGGACCTGCCTGGTCAAGCCTGAAGATGACATCCACTTTTAGACTATTCTATCTAGGCTCAAAATAAGAGACATTGCTGAAGTTCTCAAATTGGGCAGGCTGAGATGGTTTGGACACGTTGAGTACAGCAAAAGCTGGATCTCGCAGGTCAGATGCAGGGACATCAAAGCACAGTGGTGTCAAGGCAGACCAAAGTTTTCCTTGGGACAAACTCGTGAAGCTTGATCGTGTAGCCCTGAACATGGACTCTACCAACCCACTGTATCGCCAGGCGTGGAGAGGAAGACTTTGCGCTCGACAGACAGGCCACACCCTCGATACGAGGATTAATCCATGGCTTGTATAATCAAAACTGGTTGATGATGATAATGAGGGAGTACTAGTAGTCCCAGGGAGTAGCACCGATTTTCCAGGAGTTCAGTGTGCTCCTCAGGTGAGGGGAATGGTGCATTTTCAGGAAAATTTATTTCAAGGAAGTTTTATATTGAGAATAATCTGAAGAAGTATACCAAAAACAAACAAAAAACTAGCGCTTACATTGTATTGTTTTGTATTCTTCTCACTACATAAAGAACCCCTTATCTGCAAGTGTCATGATTTAAGATTCCTATTAGGACATTGCATTGATAACTAAATACCAACAACTAAACTGAACATTTTATTTTAATTTTTCTTCATTTCATTACAAATTAAATATACCACATATTGACATGCCCTTTAACACTATTAGAAAGTTCTAATAGTCCCACATTGAACCTTGTATTGTTTTTACATATTATGCAACTTTTGTAGAGTGTTAACATTCAGTCTACAAAACAGTTCAGAGTAATTCATTAATAAATGATTTTCCTTGGTCCACAAGCCTGGTTATAACGCTGCATAATATTTCTTTCCTGAAAAAAGAAAACAAATATATTACAGTTGATCATCTCACCATTTCAATTTCTTTAGAATATTCTTGCATGTTTAGTACAATATGTATATACAATGTATATCATTAAATTGATTATTGTTCAACATGTACATCATTGTATATAATAGCAGCAAAATTGCTGTCTGAAAAGTCATTATTTAAATGTCATAACCTGACATGGATCTAAATGCATATCAAAAAGCAACAGCCTACCAGAAAAGTTGTCTACATCATAAATATGATAATACATTATCAAATATTTTCTGTTATCAAAGAAAGTGGGCATATACATATAAAGGATATATATTGCAGGAATTGAGTGGTGTTATATTTCACATATCATAAAGCAACAAAGTCAAAATCACTTTTTGGTGGTCAGAAATGATATTTCTCCATAAGAAAATCACGACCTGGATAAATATATCTTGGAGCGATATTGATCTTGACCAAATGACCAATTGGATCAAAGTCATAATACATTACAATGTTGGGTCATAAACCAACCTTGATGTAAAGTACGAACTTCTAATATCTGTCTATTGCAAAGTTTTTTGTTCACCTGAAGTGAAAGCTCAAGAAAGCTTTTCTGATAGACTGTTATCCGCTGTCTGTCTGTATGTAAACTTTTTACATTTTCAACTTCTTCTCCAGAACCACTGGGCCAATTTCTACCAAACATGGCAAAAAGCATCCTTGGGTAAAGGGCTTTCCAGTTTATTTGGGCCAAAAATGCTGATATTCATATGAAAGCTTCCTGATATAGTGCAGATTCAAGTTTGTTAAAAGCATGGCCCCCCGGGAGGTAGGATGGAGTCACAATAGGGGATCAAAGATTTATATACAAATATCTAGGGAAAAAATCTTTAAAAATCTTTTCAAGAACAATGGGCCTGAAAGCTTCATATCATAGTGCAGATTCAAGTTTGTACAAATCATGGCCCCAGGGGTAGGTTGATGCCACAATAGAGATTAAAGTTTTACATGCAAATATATAGGGAAAATCTTTAAATATAGGCCAAGGTGACTTAGGTGAGCAATGTGGCCCATGGGGTTCTTGTTAACCTTTTTTTTTCTTTTTTACCTATGACCATGTATTTATTTCAGGATCAAGATAACTGGTCTTTAGCAATCTTTGTGTCAAGCATAACATTCTTGAGGCCCATAATTAGAACATTTATACAAGTCTTCTTTGCAGGTTTTTTTTTTTTTTAGATATTTATATTATGAATCAAATCAAAGTGAAGTTTGGATTTTAAAATCTCAAACTAAACACCATTTTTATCATTCCGGAAACAAGAGGTCCATGGGCCACATTGCTCACCTGAGTCAATTTGGCCCTACTATTGTTCAGATATTGTGACTTTTTAAAAGACTTTTTACATAAACATTAATTATATTCCCATGAAAAATTTTGACCCCATATTGTGGCCCCAACCTAGCCCAAAAGGGTCACAACATATCTGGGGGAAAAAACAGAGATGCCTCAACACCAATGTGACTAACATGATCTTGCTGTTCTGGATAAAACCAAGTTCACAATGTCATAGATCTGTATATGTACAAAATATGAAAGCTCTATCTTTAATATTTCAGGAGTTATCTGGTGCATCAAAATTGGTACCGTGTAAGTTTTACATTATGACCCCCGTGTAAGTTTTACATTATGACCCCCGTGTAAGTTTTACATTATGACCCCTGGGTCGAGGCCTCTGCTGGTGGATTGTTAGTCCCCGAGGGTCTCTACAGCCCAGTAGCTAAGTACTTCATTACTAGCTTGAAAATACGGATGTATATTTAATTGCTGTTATAAAATTTAGAAATTCATTTCAAAATTAAAGATTATCTCCCTCATGCATAGCTCTTATCCTTAGACAAATTTGGCTCCACTTTTTTTGGCACGCTGTTTTTGGCTATAATAGCTCTAAAACTTCATTGTTATTTCGGACTTCAAACATTTCGGTTGAGCATCACTGAAGAGACATTATTTGTCGAAATGCGTATCTGATGCATTAAAATTGGTACCGTATAAGTTTTACATTGAATAGGTCAGAATTTTATTAAAGTGAGTCAAACATTAAAGTATATCAAGGCATTTAATTACAAAATATAACGATGTTAGCTTAAATAGTTTAGGAGATATCGATTAGGTCAGGTTTCTAAGAAAGTATGTCAAAGTCACAAGATTAAATACCATTGCATCATAAAGAATCCATATACAAAATATGAAAGCCCTACCTTAAATAGTTCTGAAAATATTTAACAGGTTAAGTTTTCTTAAAGTAGGTCAAATTTCAAAGTCACAGGTCATATAATGAAATAAAAGTTCTCACTATAACAAATCTATATAAAAAATATGAAAGATCTACCTTAAATAGTTCAGGATATTGAACGCGTCAGAGATTTAAAAAGTAAGTCCAACTCTAAGGTCACAAGATCAAACTTCACAAACTAATAAGGTCTTGCCATAAAAAACTTGAATATAAAATATGAAAGCCCTACCATAAATAGTTCAGGAGATAATCAATAGGTCAGAGTTGTTTTGTTTTTTATAAAGTAGGTCAAACTTCAATGTCAAAAGATCAAATATATTGTGTACAATGTCTTGCCATAAAGAATCTCTGTATAAACAATTTACTAAAGCCCCACCAAAAATAGTTCCAAATATATTTAATAAGTTATGTTTTCTTAAAAGTAGGTCAAACTCCAAGTTCAAGGTCAAAGGTCATGATATGAAATGAAAGGTATTGCCATAAGAAATATGTATACAAGATATGAAAGATCTACCTTGATAGTTCAAGACATATTATATAGGTTAGATTTTTACTAAAAGTATTGATGGATTGATAGTATATTTTTTAACGTTCCTCCCAAGAATATTTCACTTATATGGAGACGTTACCACTGTTGGTGAAGGACTACAAAATTTAGGCCTATGCTCGGCACTTACGACCTTTGAGCAGGGAGGGATCTTTATCGTTTCATACCTGCAGTAACATGGGGCCTCGGTTTATATGGTTTCATCCAAAGGACTGTCCCATTTAGTTGCCTCTTACCACAAGCAAGGGATACTGAGGACCTATTCTTACCCCGATACCGAGGACCTATTCTTACCCGGATCCCCACTGGATTATCATACAATGAAAATGACAAGGATACTGAAAGTATTGCATAAGCAATACACGTCCCCTACCAGTGCCCCCATTAATTGACGACTGTATTTAATATTCGAGGAAATGTAAATTTGATATTTTTCGACCTTGAACTGTGACCCGGTACATTGGTACCCATGGGACTTCAAGCTAATTAAAATCACAGATCAACACCATATACTCTTATGCAGAGTACACAACGAGGATCTAAGAAATTTTAATTAGATTGCACAGGACTGATTAAAAGTAGGTCAAACTTTCAAGTCAAAGTCACAAGATCACATACCATTGGATCACATGAAAGGTCTTGCAGTAAGTAATGTTATGAGAAGAAGATTTTTAAAGATATATATATATTCATATATAAAACTTTGATCCTCTTTTGCGGTCCCACCCTTACCCCGGCCCGGGTAAACTTGAATCTGCACTATGTCAGGAAGCTGTCCTGTAAATTAGAAGTTTTCTGGCCCAGTGGTTCTTTAGAAGAAGATTTTGAAAGATTTTCCCTACATGTATATACTAACATGTAAAAGTTTGATCCCTTATTGTGGTGCTACTCTAACCCCGGGGGTCATGATTTTAATAAACTTTAATTTGCACTATATCAGGAAGCTTTCATGTAAATTTCAGCTTTTCTGGCCCAGTGGTTCTTGAGAAGAAGATTTTTAAATGACTCCAACCTATTTTTGAATTTTTGTAATTAGCTCCCCTTTGAAGAGGGCATGACCCTTCATTTGAAATAACTTGAATTCCCTTCATTCAAGGATTCTTTTTGCCACATTTGGTTGAATCAACTTGAATGCCCAGTGGTTCTGGAGAAGAAATCGAAAATGTGAACAGTTTACAGACAGACGACGGATAATGGGTGATCATAATAGCTAACTTAAGCTTTCGGCTAAGAAAAGCTCAGGTGAGCTAAAAAAAATCACAAAAAATCTGTATACATCAAAATAACATCAAATATTTCAAACACAATTCTTTTGATAATTGTTCATTTCTTATATTTCAGCTTTCAAAAACAATTGAAAGAAAAGGGTTGTCCCATCAAACATTTTATGCCGATCAGCTACATGATACATAGACATTTGACTAGCAAGGAAGAGTCTTCTACCTGCTACCTACCACAGGAGCCGATACCTGTGCTTCTACATACACTAACACGAAATGCACTACACATGTATAATACATGACTCACAGAGCACAAAAACACTTTGTTTTAACTGCTCTGTTTAACAGATTAATAGAGAACTCAATATTCCTGCACCAACACTACTGAGAATCATCTGCAACAACACTACCGAGAATCATCTGCACCAACACTACCGAGAATCATCTGCAACAACACTACCAAGAATCATCTGCAGCAACACTACCGAAAATCATCTGCAGCAACACTACCGAGAATCATCTGCAGCAAGTAACACTACCGAGAATCATCTGCAGCAACACTACCGAGAATCATCTGCAGCAACACTAACGAGAATCATCTGCACCAACACTACCGAGAATCATCTGCAACAACACTACCAAGAATCATCTGCAGCAACACTACCGAGAATCATCTGCAACAACACTACCGAGAATCATCTGCAGCAACACTACCGAGAATCATCTGCAACAACACTACCGAGAATGGTATATAAATCTATAATCTATGTTACCATCTGCATCACTTTATAAACATGATGTGAAAAATCCAACAAATGTACATGTGTATATATACAAGAGCTGAATGTGCAAAGAACAAATAAGTATTATGAAACTCTTTCAGTTTTCAATGTTAGCTGTGCGTGATTCTCTAAAATCATTGATCATGTAAGGTCACCTGAACATGACCCCAATGCGATGTCATCATACATGTATGTTAGTGTGAAGATAAACACGTGGATCTAATCTTTCAGATTGCATTCAAACCTAATATTTCTATACCTTACTATACATCATCTGAGCTTTTGTTATGACATCATGCTAGCCCCGTCTCCTTCAGTTTCCCCACTAGTTCTTCCACTGACTCCACTTTTTGTCCGGCCTGTCTAACAGGTGGATCCTCCACACTAATCACTTCCAGTCTAGGAGATGTGTCTACACCATAATCTGAAGGTTTCTTTGTGACTAAAGGCTTTTTCTTTGCTTTCTGAAAACATAACATAGTTCCTGTTCTTATTCATATTGACAAAGTATACCTGTAGTAACTCTACTTTAAGTACCTTCAGATACTTAAAGTGAACATCTAATGTAACTATCATATTCATTCCCCTAGGTGGGAAAAACAGTTGCACTTTCAAAAGATGATTGATTGCTCTAGTCTATTTTCCACCAGTGTTGTTTATTTTTACTAGCCCAATCGTTTCTTGGAGAATTATCATTCAATAAAAAATCTTGTATAACCTTTTGTTAATTCTCTGATTAATTAACAACTGGTTTGACTGGTTTATGTGGAGACTGAAATATTGATTGTAATAAGATAAAACAACCTACAGCTATCACAAACTATATTGGTTGTCTGTTGGGGTTTCACAATAGCTGTGTTTATGACAATAATAATGTTTCACAATTGACAAATCGCAGTGTAGTTTTATTCACAACAAGTCTTTCTTTTATAGTCATGGGATACCATTTTGCTTTACTCTATGTATTAAATACATGATATACATAGCAGACTACAGGGGATTTAAAGTCTTCTTTGGAATGTTAAAAGGATTTGATAACTTTCTGAAGTCAGATGTCTGCAAATGGTTATGAAAAGTAATAAGCACTAAAATTCAATGTCCGTTCACTACATAACTTAAAAATACATGTAAGTTACACTCCATGAGAACTTTGTACCTACCATGATATTGGGAAGTGTGGCATATCTAGGTTCATTTAACCTTAAATCAGCTGTCAGAATTGCCGGTGCTTTTACTTTGATAGTTTCTAGACCACCATCAATTTCCCTCGTTACTATTAGATCACCATTTGACTTCTCTACTTTTGATGCGAAGGTTGCCTGTTGATGTATATAACCTGAATACTTTCACTCATGAATCATGTATGGATAATATATAATTTATTTCTACATTAATCATAATGAAATTGCACAGATACACATACACATGTATAAATTAATAATCCCGATTTTAAGGTTAGCATATGTACCTGGGGCCAGTCCAGCAAAGCTGCTGTCATTTGTCCTGTTTGATTACAATCATCATCAATAGCCTAAAAATAAATTCAAATACAGGTCATTTCAAAATATAGAATGTGGAGAATATAGGTATTTAAAATTAATATGTACATGTACTTATAAACTGTATGTCTCAACCAAACTCAAACCTGAATTGGAAAATCTCTGGAATAAACATGTGTTAATACATTTCGAAAGATCGATTATCAAAAAAAAAAAAAATTGATTGTCGCTGGGAATAAAATAATAGATCGATTTTTCAATTATAATTGATCATTAGATAAACACTAAATTGATCATTAAGTATCAAATCAATTGTCGGAAATCAACAACCTTTGACTGAATGATGATCAACTATAAATTGTTATTGTGGCAACTCTAGGCTCAATTGGCAAAAACTTAAAAACCGAACAATGCATATTCTCTGCAGTGAGCTGTCCATTTTTAGCAGGAAAACATTAATACCATTGCAAAATAATTATATACATGCTTAGAAGTACATATAAGTATAATGCAACTTCAGAAATTGGAAACACACAAATTTTAATTCACTACCATTTATAATTTATCACCATTTATGGACCAAATTGCAAAAATTTCCAACCATAGTAAATATCCACTATACAGTAAATTACAACTTCGTACAAAAATGAATTAGTTTCTATTTGTAACTCTTCCTCAACATTTTATCATTAACTAAATTAAGTGTAACACACCTGTTTACCAAGTATCACAAGATCAATTTTCTCCTCTGTGACAATCTTTGACAGAATTTTTGAGACATGGATTGGCTGTAGTGTTTCATATTCTTTTGGTTCTGTTACAACATGAATAGCCCGGTCCACACCCATTGCAAGTGCCGTCCTTAAGGTTTCCTTTGAAATGTATTAGCGAACTAAAATGTCAGTGTAAGAATTTTGTGAAACATCATTTACTTTCAATTGGGATACTGGAATTTAGCAAAATAAATCTCTAGTTCTAATGTTCATAGTATGACAGATTTATACCAGTGCTTTATCCGGAACCTAGCGTAGGATAACATAAATCCTGCATAATATATGCATTTTCCAGTATCAAAAATTGCATTACCTAAATTTTGATGATGAGAGAGACCTTTGATTGAACTGACTACCTGACACTGTTGAGGACCACAAGAAACGGCAACAATTTCCGATGCTAGTTTTTTCTCCTTCATTCGAACTGCTTCCTCCAGAGCAATTTCATCAAATGGATTCATGCTGTGTTTAACCCCTTCAGTCACAACTCCAGTTTTATCTGGCTTCACACGAACCTAATGATAAATTCAGAAGCAAATTTAATAAAGAATGAGGAAATTCGGATCGAAACACCACAACGTTCTAGAAAATTAACAACAAAAATGAGCACTCTCGAAACATGGACTGATGACCTGTAGTATCAATCCTTGAATGAACGGAGTAATGCATAATAGAATTCTGAGGAACTTACTTTCACGGCATAGTCAATTACACGTTTGCAGCCAACTAAAATTCTAAACCCTGACATTTTGCGGTCGTTGTTTTGTTTGACACGGTTGTTCACCTTTGGACTGCAAGGAGAATATGTTGATTTGAATCGTATATGAGTTTGTATGTATTCTTTGTCATAGATATCAAATAATCAATGTTTTATAAAAAATAAAATAAAAAATATCATTTACAATTAATATTAGTTTGGTAATTCCAAATGAAAAATGTATGTCTCAAACTGTTTAATGAATGCTCCCCCAATACTCTTTTTACCTCTATCATCAAAAGATTTACTTTCACTTTCGAAGAGGCCGCATATACTTTCATTTTATTTATAGAGGATGTCGCTATTAACAAAAGTCTTGTTCTATCCTACCCTGGGCTACAACGTTTTAATGACATACATCACAAGTAGACGATGGTTTGATCGAATAGATGAAACGGTCATACTTGGTGCACTACCACTAAAAAGTTGGAACCAGACTGTAAGTTGTATTATAATACAGTTGTGTAGCGGCCATCCGGGTTTGGTCGCCGGTGGCCAGATAGCTCATTTGGTAGAGCACCTGACTAGAGATTCAAGGGGCCCGGGTTCTAATCCCAGTCCGGTCCGTTGCATATTCCCCCTGTTACATTTGGTGCCGTAGACCAGCCCCTAGAACAGCTGTAGAATTGAAATGCAGGTGAAAATGCCTGCCAGGGGATCAAGATCCTGGGTTGATGTCTTCAGGTTTGTAGTGGTCAGCCGAGTTCGATCACTGGTGGCCAGTTAGCTCAGTTGATAGAGCACGTACCTGACTAAAGATTCAGCGGGCCCGGGTTCAAATCCCAGTCTGGTCTATTGCATTTTCTCCCTTCCTGTTATATTTGGTGCCGTAGACCAGCCCCTGGAATTGACAGGTGAAAATTCTGCCAGGGGATTAAGATCCTGTGGGGAAATAAAACCTTCAATTGGTTACATGTCGAGCACTTGGGTAGAGATTCATAGGGTCCCGGGACAGGATTCAAATCTTGATTTGGTCCATTGCATTTTCTCCTTTCCTGTTACATTTGGTGTTGTGACCAGTCCTTGGAAGTAAGATGTCTGCCAGGGGATAAAGATCTTAAGAGGGAGAAATGGGGTGGTCAGGCGGGTTTGATCAGTGATGACCAGATAGCTGATCAGGTTCAAATATTAGTATTGATGGTTGCATTTTCTCCATTTCTGTTACAAATGTGTCTTGTCCAAATTAGCATACATTGCTGCAGAGACGTTTATGATCTCACAAACCTTAATCGCGTAAGGGAAATAACATTGATATAACCTGTTACCATATATTGCCAACATCTATACAATTTAAGATGTCTTCAGTTTGCCTTGAGTTTACAATAAATTAATTAATCCATATATTTCTTTCGAAGGAGTTCGATGTTTTCAATTCAAATAAATGCATGTGTAACAGGAAGGGAGAAAATGCAATGGACCAGACCGGGATTCAAACCCAGGCCCCACGAATCTCTGGCCAGGTGCTTACCCTTCCTGTTACATTTGATGCCAAAGACCAGCCCCTGAAACTGACAGGTGAAAATGCCTACTAGAGAATAAAAATCCTTGGTTGATATCTTCAAAATGTGAAGGCATTTAAGAAGGGATGAATTTGGTGGTCAGACGGATTGAATCGTTGATGGCCAGATAGCTCATTGGTAGAGCACCTAACTAGAAATTCAGGGGGCCCGGGATTGAATCCCAATCTGGTCCATTGCATTTTTTCACTTCCTGTTATACATGTAGATTAGTTTTGCTCCTTCTAATTTTCCAGAAATAATATGTTAATTGATCTTGAATGAAATTTAACCTAAAAGATCAAAACACATGTAAAATGATCAACTTTTGCTTTTGATAAAAACTTCTTTATTTTTTAGCTGGTGGAAGAAGAAAATATTCGTGGAATTGTCTCCCTTACTGAAGATTTCGAGACAGAGGGGCTAACAAATTCAACAGAGGTCAGCTATTTTATTAGAGTTACTGAACTTTGTACACAATCATTATATATATATATATATATATATATATATATATATATATATATATATATATATATATATATATATATAGAGTACTATATTCACTATTTCAGGAATGGAAAGCTTTAGGGGTAGAACAACTTAAGCTGCCTACACCTGATTTTGTGGCCTCACCCTCACAAGAATTCATAGACAAAGGTGTTTCATTTATTCTTAAACACAGACAAAACCAGAGTAGTGTGTATGTCCATTGTAAAGCTGGAAGAACCCGTAGTGCAACAATCGTAGCTTGCTATCTAATCAAGGTGAGTGCAGTGTGCAAGGACAAGACTGGCAAAGTGGAAAGATAATTGTCACGATGTATTTTGGCACAGGGTTAGATATCTAGTCAACTAAGTTTAGTCTGTAGTTTGTGATTTCTCAAACAATCATTAAGCTGTTATTATTGTCAAATTCTGAATAAGATTTTCATTTAGAAAGATTCGTAGAAATATGATTATAGGAATAGAATGTCACAGTAGAAATATCATTATAGGAATAGAGGGTCACAGTAGAAATATGATTATAGGAAAAGAATGCACTGTAGAAATATGATAATAGGAATAAAATGTCACTGTAGAAATATGATCATAGGAATGAAATGTCACTGTAGAAATATGATAATAGGAATAAAATGTCACTAAAAAAATATGATTATAGGAATAAAATGTCACAGTAGAAATATGATTATAGGAATAGAATGTCACTGTAGAAATATGATTATAGGAATAGAGGGTCACAGTAGAAATATGATTATAGGAATAAAATGTCACTGTAGAAATATGATAATAGGAGTAGAATGTCACAATAAAAATATGATTACAGGAATAGAGGGTCACAGTAGAAATATGATTATAGGAATAAAATGTCACAGTAGAAATATGATTATAGGAGTAGAATGTCACTGTAAAAATATGATTATAGGAATAAAATGTCACTGTAGAAATATGATTATAGGAATATAATGTCACTTCAGAAATATGATTATAGGAATAAAATGTCAGTAGAAATATGATTATAAAAATAGAATGTCACTGTAAAAATATGATTATAGGAATAGAAGTTCACTGTAGAAATATGATTATAGGAATAGAATGTCACTTCAGAAATATGATTATAGGAATAAAATGTCACAGTAGAAATATGATAATAGGAGTAGAATGTCACAATAAAAATATGATTATAGGAATAGAGGGTCACAGTAGAAATATGATTATAGGAAAAGAATGCACTGTAGAAATATGATTATAGGAATAAAATGTCACAGTAGAAATATGATTATAGGAATAAAATGTCACTGTAGAAATATGATTATAGGAATAGAATGTCACTGTAGAAATATGATTATAGGAATAAAATGTCAATTCAGAAATATGATTATAGGAATAAAATGTCACAGTAGAAATATGATTATAGGAATAGACGGTCACAGTAGAAATATGATTATAGGAATAAAATGTCACTGTAGAAATATGATTATAGGAATAAAATGTCACTGTAAAAATATGATTATAGGAATAAAATGTCACTGTAGAAATATGATTATAGGAATAAAATGTCACTGTAGAAATATGATTATAGGAATAAAATGTCACAATAGAAATATGATTATAGGAGTAGAATGTCACTGTAGAAATATGATTATAGGAGTAGAATGTAACTGTAAAAATATGATTATAGGAATAAAATGTCACTGTAGAAATATGATTATAGGAATAGAATGTCACTTCAGAAATATGATTATAGGAATAAAATGTCACAGTAGAAATATGATTATAAGAGTAGAATGTCACAGTAGAAATATCATTATAGGAATAGAGGGTCACAGTAGAAATATGATTATAGGAGTAGAATGTTACTGTAAAAATATGATTATAGGAATAAAATGTCACAGTAGAAATATGATCATAGGAATGAAATGTCACTGTAGAAATATGATAATAGGAATAAAATGTCACTAAAAAAATATGATTATAGGAATAAAATGTCACAGTAGAAATATGATTATAGGAATAGAATGTCACTGTAGAAATATGATTATAGGAATAGAGGGTCACAGTAGAAATATGATTATAGGAATAAAATGTCACTGTAGAAATATGATAATAGGAGTAGAATGTCACAATAAAAATATGATTATAGGAATAGAGGGTCACAGTAGAAATATGATTATAGGAATAAAATGTCACAGTAGAAATATGATTATAGGAGTAGAATGTTACTGTAAAAATATGATTATAGGAATAAAATGTCACTGTAGAAATATGATTATAGGAATATAATGTCACTTCAGAAATATGATTATAGGAATAAAATGTCAGTAGAAATATGATTATAAAAATAGAATGTCACTGTAAAAATATGATTATAGGAATAGAAGTTCACTGTAGAAATATGATTATAGGAATAGAATGTCACTTCAGAAATATGATTATAGGAATAAAATGTCACAGTAGAAATATGATAATAGGAGTAGAATGTCACAATAAAAATATGATTATAGGAATAGAGGGTCACAGTAGAAATATGATTATAGGAAAAGAATGCACTGTAGAAATATGATTATAGGAATAAAATGTCACAGTAGAAATATGATTATAGGAATAGAGGGTCACAGTAGAAATATGATTATAGGAATAAAATGTCACTGTAGAAATATGATTATAGGAATAAAATGTCACTGTAGAAATATGATTATAGGAATAAAATGTCACTGTAGAAATATGATTATAGGAATAAAATGTCACAATAGAAATATGATTATAGGAGTAGAATGTCACTGTAGAAATATGATTATAGGAGTAGAATGTAACTGTAAAAATATGATTATAGGAATAAAATGTCACTGTAGAAATATGATTATAGGAATAGAATGTCACTTCAGAAATATGATTATAGGAATAAAATGTCACAGTAGAAATATGATTATAGGAATAGAATGTCACTTCAGAAATATGATTATAGGAATAAAATGTCACAGTAGAAATATGATTATAGGAGTAGAATGTCTCTTCAGAAATATGATTATAGGAATAGAATGTCACTGTAGAAATATGATTATAGGAATAGAATGTCACTGTAGAAATATGATTTATAGGAATAAAATGTCACTTCAGAAATATGATTATAGGAATAAAATGTCAGTAGAAATATGATTTTAGAAATAGAATGTCACTGTAGAAATATGATTATAGGAATAGAGGGTCACAGTAGAAATATGATTACAGAAATAAAATGTCACTGTAAAAATATGATTATAGTAATAGAATGTCACAGTAGAAATATGATTATAGGAATAGAATTTCATCGTTGAAATATGATTGATTGATTGTATCTTGTTTAACGTCCCCCTAGAGAATCTTTCATATGGAGACGTCACCAATACCGGCGAAGGGCTTCAAATTTTGGACTATGCTCTGCGCTTACGGCCATTGAACATTGAGGGTTCTTTAGCGTGCCACACCTACTGTGACACGGGACATCCGTTTTTAAGGTCATCTCCGAGGACCCTTGACATTCACACCTGATGCCGAGCGTTTGGCGGTGGAACTGTCACTACCTGTTTAAAATACTTAGGTCTGTCACGGTCGGGATTCGAATCCCGACCTTCCGCATGTGGGGCGAACACTCTACTTCTAGACCACCGCGGCGATTGATTATAGAGGGTCACAGTAGGGGTTAACATTTAGCGAGAGAAGATATAGGGAAAGAGCCACAAAGACACAAAGTCCAATTTATTAACACCATGATGTTGTGACAATGGTGAGACTACCGTAGGGTTTAAAGTTTTTCATTCAAAATTTCTACTGCTCGGGTGAGCGATATGTCACATGAGTCTCTTGTTTTTACACAGTAGTGAAAGTGAGTTATTACACAACTGTTACTTGTGCGTGTCCGGTCAGTCTACTAATTTTATCCGTAATAATTATACAACTGATGTCATTTCTGCATAGTATTATTTGTATTGCTAAACAGATTATGAAGTGAAAGAAGGCCACATATTATGGAAATACGTCATTCCTGATGCTACACAGTGATTTATTTCTTGTTTACATGTAATGAATCCCTAATTGCTGATAGTTGTTTTGTCTTTGGATTTAATTTACTAGCTCTTAGTTACCCTATACATGTATATGGAACATACGCACCGAGATACTTATAATGATGTACTTTTAAGAACATGCATCTGATACCTGCAGATAACATTTGAATGAGTTAATTAATGAATATTTTAATCGTTATTATAATGTCAGTTCATTAGACGCTTTCGGAAAATAGACAATTTTCCCCCTATTAGTGCTTAAATGAAAGCAAGAGTTTTTCTACTTTCACAAAAACTGTTATAATATAGGACTATCTATTTCAATGGCTATTTTTACCTATTCCACTCGAGAAAGAATTTTCTAGCATCAATATTTTTGAGAGCGGACAGGGTTACTACAACTTTATATGATACATACATGTAATAAGAACACGAAAAACCTAAGCTTTAGTTACGCTTTTCGTGTTTTATTCCTTATTTAAAGTATTGTCGATCACTGAGACATTCTTTTGGATACTCTCTCTCTCTCTCTCTCTCTCTCTCTCTCTCTCTCTGTTATATAGTTATTTAATGTCTAGTCAATCATTAGAATATTTTCCCCCAGATGCTGGGAACAGCTCGGTATGTTCTACTGTCCAAGGGTAGCTGCTGAAGGCAAGGGAACCTCGGGTGAGCTTTTCTGATCACCTGTTGTCTGTCATCTGTCCGTCCGTCCGTCTTTCTATAAATTTCAATTTTTAAACAAAAGCAGACTACTTACATATAAGCTGATATTACAGGGTTTTAAAAAGTTTCGCAAATTTTATGGTCATGATGATGATGACGTTTAAACCTCGTTGGATCCACCATAATCACTGAAAACCGCTGAATTGCAGGCAATATTCAGATTCACACACGAAAGAAAATTAAGCATATACTTGAGAAATTTTTTAGAAAGCAGCAGACGGTAATAAACACGCCATCAATGATGGAATCGATCTAAAAACGTTTAATCAATTGCCTTTTTCACAATTAATGTATGTATTTCTCCATCATTTGCAATTCACATGTTAGAAGTTTTGTGCAACGGAACTGAAGAACCTTACTTAGCTAATGATGTCCTTGAGAAATTTAAACATATAGCCTACTTAAGAAAATTCTTAGAATGTTTATGCGTACAAGTCCTGAAGTTCTGGTTCAGCTTATATTCATCCTGGTGAAGTCAATAGGTTTGCTGAAACCTCAAGGGTCGAGTCTGTGCCTCCAGATCTAGAGTTTTTCATTTCGGTGTCAAACTAACTTGGTTTGGGGGGGTTGGGGTTGGGGTTAATAACCTCTCAGTATAGTAATGTCCACCACTCGATGATTTCTGGCAGTGTACAGCTACTGGCAAGCCTTGGTGGTTTCGATAGAATTATTATCCCGTTTGCTGAGGTCTGTTGTTTCTCTTGCATACTGTTTCTGGAAGACGTCGCAACTGATGAGATAACGGCAGTTATCTTGTGTAGGGTATGCTTTGGGTAGAGTCACTGTCTTCGATTGTTCACCTGATTTTTCTTGTAATCCTTAAAACAGTATTTATTCATGTTTGCAGCTTAAATATATGCTACACAACACTCATTATCGTCGTTTTTAGATTGATATTTCTAGATATAACGTTGTTTTACAATAATTGCATTAATACTTCAGCTGATTAGCAAATGTTGAAGGAATGTCGCCTTCACCAAATAGGAATTGATCAAATGGCACCAAAAGACCCAATAAAACACCTTTCTAATTTTTTTTTAATATGCCCTTATACCAAGCGTTTTATGACGGAGTTTGTTGCGACTGTGATAGAAGTCTTTTACGTGTACGATTTCAAGAGAAAATGACCCTATTCCCATGGTAGGGATATTATAAATTATGATATTCATGCATATTTATTACTTTTGTAGGTCAATAACTGGAAACCCCAGGAAGCGGTTGAGTTCTTGCACACCAAGAGACCACATATCTGGCTCCGAGAAAAGCAGATTGACTCTATAAATATTTATTATGACAATTTTAAAACTAGCAGAATTTATGGAGCATGATTTAGTCTACATATATGTATGCAAATCAACCAGGTCCTCAAGTAATGCCTCTACGCTAGTTCTTTCAAAAATGCTAATTGTGTAACCAAAAGACATTTGTCACCATGTTCCACATCTTCCTCTTTTATACTGTGTTTGCAAATCAAGGTTGATATTTGACAATCCGTTGTGCTCTATTATAGTTAAGTTCGTCAGTAAAACCATAGAGCTTGGATTGTTAAAGAAATTGTGATTCTCGTGACCACCAGTATAAGGGGACTAAATCTCCAAATATAGTACAAACTTTTACTATCTTTCTCTGCTATACTCCTGATAAACTTCGTAATAATGATGAACATGGAGGTTTCTATCAGGTGTGAAATTCGCGGCTCCTAGGTCAGGAGTTGAGACCCTAGAACAAGGCTGAATTAGTCATTTCTGAAGATTCTCTATTGGCATCAAACAATATGGGGGAAAAGGGGAATTTATAATACCCTCTGTTATGGGCACATACATATGTACATTATATCTTTGAAATATGTGAGATTACATGTACCATGTCAACCGCATGTGAGGGCTTATAAGATATATAAGGAAAATTACAATTCACCCAGGAATGAAAAAAAAAAAAATTCGCGAAGGATTGAATTATTTTGTGATAATTTGTATTTTGTTAATTTATGACTGTAATAAATTAGAAATTTCCATGCATTTTCATCTTTTATTATCTTCATAAGTATACACAATAACGTCTGTTTAATTTTCTGGTTGGTTTTGGCTGTGAAAGAAATACTTTAGGTTGAAATAGCTGAATTTTTGTTATTTTTACTATTTCATTGAATAATATATCAAGAGGTTTTCTGTATCATGAAAAAGTGAATATACCGAACAGTGATCAATTTCATAAATACCATAAAGAATACAAAATTGCGAGTATGGCAAACACGGACCCCTGAAAACACCAGATGTGAGATCAAGTACCTAGGGGGGATAAGAATCCCTTCCTGGCCGGTCATATCCGCCGTGAGCCTTATATTTTATCAAATAAACGGAGTAATTCGTAGTAAAAATCTGTGTGTAAAGAACGTTCAAACAGTTGGTATTGTGTACATGTACATATTCCCTGAATATTTAAGTGCAATGTGGTTCACTAGTCGGTCAGTACTCAGTTTGCGAGTTGCTCAATATTTGTTAGCCTGGTTCAATCGGAAGGCCTCGGGAACCAGGCTAAATATTTTCCTTTGTTTCACTCTTACGTACGTTGAGACGCCAATCATGTTTAAGTACAAATGTCTGTCGCTGCGTTCATATATCAACTAAAGGATGATTATCAGCTGACATGCAACCACCCGAATTACAAGGAAACACAAATAAGATAACGTGCATTGCTTTTGTTGCCTTTTTGCTAGAGAGATACTGATAGATCAGAAGAAAACGCCGAGATACCTAAGATGTTTAACAATACCAAGCTATTTCCCGTCATTAAAAATGAGGGTTGTTTGGGGAAAAAAAGAATATTTCTCTTTTGTCAATATTTACTTTCAGTTTTCACTGTTGACAATATATCGGAATAATTTATTACCAGTGGCGGATTTAAGGGGGTGGGGGACCCCTAAATTTTTCAAATCTAAGGTAAATCGTGGTCTCTTGTCTAAAAAAAAAAATGTAAACGATAAAAGAGACAATACTTTTTTCCACTCGGAGATATAAATGACAAAATATTTTGATCGATTTATTGACTTGCCTTTATTGGGAGAAATTTTTTTTTTTTTTTTTTTTTTTTTTTTTTTGCCAAAAACTCTTAAAATCTGCGTAATTTTATTAATTTCACCTTATTAAAAATGACAGAAAATAGTAAAATTGACTACATAGGAGACATATTCATAGCCCTATAAAATCTGTAAAATCTAGGAGCTTCCGGGGGCTTCGCCCCCCCCCCCCCCCGGGCCCCCACCAGGGCTTCGCCTCAAGGCCTCAGACCCTGCCTCATAAAGTTGCGCTTTTTGATTAAAATGATTTATATCTTCTGATGCTATATACTATAGTATTTCAGAACATTCCAATGAAAATGGCATTAAAAATTTCCATCAGACTTGATTTTGATGAATTCTACAAACGTTCCAGAGCTGTCCTCACCAAAGAACCAACGGGCTGTATTTAAGTAGCGTGCTTTTAAATCTTACAGTAAAACATTGTATGTCAAAGGGTCTTGGAATTTTCATCTCTCCCACTTCTTTTTTCTTTCTCTCCATTTTTCGGCATAATTGGGTCGTCTTGCATATTTCAGTCCCGAATTCACACTTCAGTAGGTCTTTTTGCTATAGAAAATTTTCCGAACCTCGACTCACTATTGTCCTAAGGTCACTATTGTCCAAGACATTTGTGTTGATCAAAAAGTTCAGAGCTTTATTTTCAAATATTTGTAATAACAACAATTAAAAGATGCATGCAAAACTGTGAATGGCAAAAACCACGGTGTTGATAAGTTTTGCAATATTCTCAAATTCTCAGTGTAGAAGAAAAGAAATCGGTTTAAAATGAAAATACAATATGTATATTTAAGAAATAAATTTCGTTTCGTTTTTAGCTCACCTGAAGCTCACCTGAACCGAAGGTTCAAGTGAGCTTTTATGATCACATTTTGTCCGGCGTCCGTCTGTCTGTAAACTTTTCACATTTTCATCTTCTTCTCATGAACCACTGGGCCAATTTCAACCAAACATGGCCAAAAGCATCCTTGGGTGAAGGGCTTTCAAGTTTGTTCAATTGAAGGGCCATGTCCCTTGCAAAGGGGAGATAATCACAAAAATGCAAAAATAGGGTGGGGTCATTTAAAAATCTTCTTCTCAAGAACCACTGGGCCAGAAGAGCTGAAATTTACCTGAAAGCTTCCTGACAAATTGTAGATTTAAGTTTGTTCAAATCATGGGCCCCGGTGGTAGGATGGGGCCACAAGGGAGGATCAAAGTTTTACATACAAATATATAGGGAAAATCTTTAAAAATCTTCTTCTCAAGAACCACTGAGCCAGAAAAGCTGATTTTTACATGAAAACTTTCTGACATAGTGCAGATTCAAGTTTGTTCAAATCATGGCCCCCGGGGATAAGATGGGGCCCCAAGGGGGGATCAAAGTTTTACACACAAATATATAGGGAAAAAACTTTTAAAATCTTCTTCTCAAGAACCACGAAGCCAGAAAAGCTGATTTTTACATGAAAACTTTCTGACATAGTGCAGATTCAAGTTTGTTCAAATCATGGGCCCCGGGGGTTGGATGGGGCCACAATAGGGGATCAAAGTTTTACATACAAATATATAGGAAAAATCTTTAAAAATCCTCTTCTCAAGAACCACTGAGCCAGAAAAGCTGATTTTTACATGAAAACTTTCTGACATAGTGCAGATTCAAGTTTGTTCAAATCATGGCCCCCGGGGGTAGGATGGGGCCACAAGGGGGGATCAAAGTTTTACATACAAATATATAGGGAAAAATCTTCTTCTCAAGAACCACTGAGCCAGAAAAGCTGATTTTTACAAGAAAACTTTCTGACATACTGCAGATTCAAATTTGTTCAAATCATGGCCCCCGGGGGTAGGATGGGGCCACAAGGGCGATCAAAGTGTTACATACAAATATATAGTTAAAATCTTTTTCTCAATAACCACTGAGTCAGAAAAGCTGATATTTACAAGAAAACTTTCTGACATAGTGCAGATTCAAGTTTGTTCAAATCATGGCCCCCGGGGGGTAGGATGGGGCCACAAGTGGGGGGGGGGGGGTCAAAGTTTTACATACAAATATAGGAAAAAGCTTTAAAAATCTTCTTCTCAAGAACCATTGGGCCAAAGAAGTTGACATTTACATGAAAGCTTTCTGACATAGTGTAGATTCAAGTTTGCAAAGGGTAGTTTGGGCCATAATAGGGACTAAGGTTTTACATGCAAATATATATGGAAAGTCTTCAGATATGGGCCAAGGTGAGCGATGTAGATGAGAGTATGAACTGCAACGCTTCAGGCCGACATACTTTATGAAACGTTGCAGTTCATACCCTCAAGTATTTTCAAAAATGAAATTTGCTTCCTTTATTTGCTCCCTTTATAAGTGTACACTGTAGACCAGAATGGAAGTCGAATTACATATAGAGCAAACCTTGAAAATATGGAACAATTGAACTTTGATAACAAATTAGAAAGGATCCAAAAAGAGATATTGCATAGTCGAAAAGAAAAAAATTCTAACTTTTGTAAAATAACAGTAGTTAAAGTACATTGCTCTCCAAACTCATTCATTTACTTAGCATTCTGCCTAAACCAAGTGCACAGTGGCTAAAAAAGTAGAAACTCTACTGTTTAAGTTCATATGGGATAACAAACCTGATCAAATAGCCGGAAAAACATTACAACTAGACTATGAATATGGTGGTTGTAGAATTAATTTAGACAATTTTTATAAAATCCCTGAAACTCACTTGGTTCAGGAGAATGCTGACTTCCAAATCCTTGTGGACTTTGTTATTTACAGAAATTACAGGTTGGGAAGTTACACTAATCAAACAAAAAATGAAAACAATTTCAAATCCTTTTTGGAAGGAAACACTATCTTACTTTTTGTATTTTTACATTTGCAGAGGAATACAACATGCTTATTATGGTACAATGACAGGATTAAGGTACAAAATAACTGTATTTTTATAAATCCCTATATAGAATGGGATATCACGTAGTTTCTGATTTATTTACAAGTCAAGGTTTTCAATTACATATAAAAGCAATAACAAATAAATTTTCTGTAAAATTTCCTTTCACTGTATATGAGGATGCTATTTCGCACGCAACTCCAGAAATGAAACTTCTGGATCCCACTTTAGTTGTAAGACCAGCTCGTCCTGAATTTATAAAAGTTTCATGTCAAGATAAGAAGGGTTCAAGAAGAATATATGATTTCTTCATGTCTCAATTACATGTTCATCATCTGTTTGTGAAAAAAGTGGACTTATATTTTAACACTTCAAGATGATTTTAATTGGAAACAAGTGTATACTAATCTGAAATGTTTGACAAAAGACAAAGCCCTTAAGTATAGAATTATGCATAGAATTCTGGGAGTAAAAAATGTTTGTATTTTTCAGAGATTACTGACAACCAACTCTGTACACTCTGTTCAAAGGAACCAGACCATTAAACACTTAATTCTTTATTGTGATAATGTTAAGATAATTTGGTCATCTTCGGAAGATTTTATCCGAGAGAAAAAAAATAGGCAAAACAGTTATGTTTAATGCACGTAATGTTATAATTGGTGATGTAGATGAAGATGTTGGTTTAAATCTGATTATTTTAATTTATTAGTTAAGAAATATATATTTCAAGTGTCAAGAAAAAAAATTCAATTACATTTAATGATGTCCTTTTATATCTTGATGATTATTATTTATTAGAAAGGAAATTATACTGTGAGGATTTGTTTGAAATAGATGGTCTTCCCAAATAATGCCTAAGGCTATATTCCTATATATTTTGTTCCCATATATTCTTGATCTTGTATACATGTGCCAACAGTTATGATATATAACCCCTTCCGTATGTGTCTGTATGTGTGGAAGTGTAGAAGTTTGATAGTATATGTACATTTGTAACTGATGTTGGAATTTAATGATGATAAAATGATGATGATGATGATGATGATGATGATGATGATGATGATAAAGTATGGAAGTCGAAGGCTTCATTGCGAAGCACCGAAAAAGAAGCAGGTGAGGAGAGGAAGCACCCTGGGAAATTTTATTTAAAAAATCAAAATTACATCTTCTGAGAGCAGAAAAATTGCTAGTTTACATAACTATAAAATTCATAAGGATTGGAAACGTAAATATATAAAATGAAAGTACATTTCTATAGCACACAGTGCATGTATTTGAACTGTGTAATTATATAGTGCAGGACACGTGAAATCAGACATTCTTCACGCTGTGTTGCATCATTCATACATGTAATGATATTTTTAGCTAGAGAGAATGTAACAGTTGACTTCTCATGACCTTGCCTGGCCTAAAAATGATTTTATGTATAACAATAGTACATGTGTCTAGTAAAATGATTTTATGTATAACAATAGTACATGTGTCTAGTAAAATGTAGGACAAAATAAGCATATCAGCTAACGGTGACAACAGAGCGTTTGAGAATATAGGTCACGCGAACGGCGTTTGCTCGATTTAAATAAAGAATGTCAAATAAAGTGTCTGAACTGTTTGTCCGTCATTCTGTGCAGATTTGTATAGCTTACAGCGTATGTTAACTTTAAATATTTGCGCCTTTTGGCCTATTTCAACCATACATAATCTAAGCGTTACTTGATGAAGAGAATTCAAGTTAAAATGAGGGACCAAATCACATTTCAAGTTAAGACCAGATAATTAAGAAACAAGGAATTCTAGCACCTTCACGGTTACCCGAGAACCTGAGCAGTAGGCCACAGAAGTTTTTGTTTTGTTTTACATGTACCGCCCATTTAAGATTTTTTTTTAAATTATGTAAAGACTTCATCATGTGATTTCCACAAACTTTGACCTATCCGTGTCACTCAGGGCCGTAGCGGTGAGGATTCTTAATCGTACCAACGTCATCCGCGACACAGAACCGAAAGACCCGTAACTTTCACTTCTAATACCAGGTGCTTGGCGATGGAACGTGAACTATTTATGTTAAGATAGGTTGATTGATTGATTGATGTTTTCCGCCACACTCAACAATTTTTCAGTTATCTGGTGGCGCCCAGTTTTTTTTATTGGTGGAAGAGAGAACCCAGATACAATGTACCTGGGAAGAGACCACCGACCTTCTGAAAGTAAACTGGAAAACTTTCTCACTTACCGGCGCGAGCGGGATAGTTGTTAATACATCGTCATAATGGCTGACTTCCTTTTCAAACATGAATAGAAATACATGATATCGGCAATAATTGTATATTCCATTTAGTCTAGTAGGTTTAACGTAACAATTGTTTATCATCGGTTCGAGTCCAGCGGGGGTTTTAAATTTTTTCCAGATTACTTTTTTCTAAAACTGCAGTTTAAAAAACCAAATGTGGTAAATGGGAAAGTTTTCAATTTAAAAACATCCTCTACTTTTTATGTCAGATTTCCCAGGTGTGTTATTCCTCCTTAAACGTCTTGGGTTTGACGCGGCTCCGGGGTAAACCTGAGATTTTTTAACAAAAGTAAGGATCATTAGATGAAAGGTGAAGATAACGAACAGTGATCAATCTTATAACTCCAATAAGCAACACAAAACAGATAGCTGGGCAAACACGGACCCCTGGACACACCAGAGGAGGGATCAGGTGCCTAGGAGGAGCAACCATCCCCTGTCGACCGGTCACACCCGCCGTGAGCCCCATATCCTGACCAGACAAACGGAGTCATCCGTAGTCAAAATCAATGTGCTAAGAACAGTCTAACAATCGGTATGAAACACGTCAGACAGCATTTGACCCAATGATAAGTTGTATTGGCAAACTAGATCGTTATAACGACCATAGAATTTGCGAAATGCTGACATTAATAGAGACTGTTGAAACCCCTGTACCGTCAACTTGTTTGTCAGTAGCTTGCCTCGATTTAAGAACTGACCATACACAGAATCATACACAGAACAAGCTCTTGTATCGAATCATTTGAGAGACATAAACACCATATGCAGGTGGTAATGGAATATTGCTACATAAATATGGGAAGTTGACGATGGAGAAGCTGAAATCATCCCGTTTGTCATACAGTTGAGTTGTCAGTTTACCGTTAATGTCTACTTTCAATAAAATATCTAAGTATGAAGCAGAAGTGGACGACTCTGTGGTGTCTTTTATTTCGAGTTCACTGGGATACATCGAATCGACATATGAATGATTTAGCACTGGTTGACACCCCTGTCTGCTCCACTCTAGGCCCCAGGGATGGCCATTTTTCAATATTGTGTCCAAAGTCACAAATACTATTATACATATGATTATCTTCAAGAGGTTTATAAATTTAATGGTTTTTCCTGAACCCCTTGATGCTGGAGTCATGATGGCTCACTACACCCAGAAATAGTTTCTCAAATCAGTACGAATTAATTTAATTATAAAAGATATGATAATATACAATAAGTATATATGCCAAAAAGGCAAAAAAAGGCAAAAAAAATTGCAAATTTGAATAAAAACATGATTTTCACAAAAATATTTCAACACCTATGAACAATAGACTCTGGGTATTTGAACTCGAGATCTGCGGTTCACCAGCCCAATGCTTTAACCACTGAGCTACGATGATAGACAAACAAATCGATCGATACAAATAATTTCACAAAACATTTAAATCTAAAGGGGCATGGACACGGTTTGAACTGAAATTTAAAAATAATAATTATTTTCCACTTCTTAATGTTTACAGCGTTTAACTCTGGTATTTCTAATGATCAGCAAAAATGTTAATGTTACAAGTGAGATACAGCACTCACAAGTGTTTGTTATGCAAACAAGGATCGTGCCATGTTTTACATATACATGTAGCTTGCTTGGTAGAAAATATCATGTGACAATTGACAAACACTGGAAACTGTTTAATTGTGTTCAGAATTAACTTGTAAATTGAAGAATATGCTTTAAATGAAACATTTACTAGTATATTTGTAAGCAAAAATTGTTTACATAACAAAGATTTGCGAGCTCTGTATCTCTCTTGTAACTCGACAACTGACATTCAAATTTTTGTTGATCATTAGAAATACCTTAGTAAAACATTGTAAATATTAAAAATGGGAAAATATAATTTGAAAGTTTTCAGCTCTAATCGTGCCCATGCCCCTCTAATATATATATATATATATATATATATATATATATATATATATGCAGTTTATGTGCTAAACGTTCTGCAGGGGTGGGGGGGGGGGGGGGGGGTGAGGGTGTTAAAGATTGACTATTTCAAGCACATGACCCATACTCCCCTGTCTTAGCATCTGAAATAGTAATTCAGTAATCCTGAGTTTTAAAATGCTTCTTGACGATTGATACAAATGTATGAATTGTTTGTTTCACTGGTGTAGATAATGTTTTTGTATAGACTTATTGGATTGACATTTTGAAAAAAGCATAGTCATAAAATTGCGAGAAGGAAATGTCTGCCCTAAAAGTCTGATTACTTATGGATGAATGTAAGCTCAGGCAAATTTAAAACCATGAAAATTGAAAGGGAAAAGAGAGGTATTTCAACAATCACTAATTAATAAAATGCCATGATATTCAGACGCCAGATCATATTAATGTATTTGAAATCATTAAGGAGCTAGAAATTCTTAAACACAATTAACCTTCATAACAAGATTCGTGACTTTTAATGGGTTTTGGGGGTAATGTTATGGATGCTAATATTTGAGATAGTCAAACCTACATATTTATCTCTATATTAATTAAGATGATGATGATACTTAATACCGTAATTACAATTTATGTAAATATTCTTTAGCTTCATTTTATTAAGTGCATTTTATAAATACCAGTTATACATTTTAAACTCCGAATAATGGATGCTGACTTTGATTTACAGAGCTTAAAATGAATTTTGAAACGCGTAGAATATTTAAACAAGATCTTTCACAATGTATTAATATTGAAACACATACGTAATTTCAAGTTTTTCAGATGTCGAAAATTACACTTCTGTCTATTGTATGGCATGATATTTTCACAATAGATTTGAATAATATTTTATTGCAGAAAGTACTACTATCTGCCAAGAACAGCATAACAATCGGTATTAAACACGACAGACAGTATTTGACCCAATGATAGGTTGTATTGGCAAACTAGATCGTTATATCGACCATAGAATTTGCGAAATGCTTACTTTAAACGAGACTGTTGAAACCCCTGCACCGTCAACTTGTTTGTCAGTAGCCTGCCTCGATTTAAAAACTGACCATGCACAGAATAAGCTCTTGCGTATCGAATCAGTTGAGAGATATAAACACCATGTGCAGGTGGTAATGGAAGATTGCTGCATAAATATGGGACGTTGACGATGGAGAAGCTAAACTCATCACGTTTGTCGTAAAGTTGAGTTGTTAGTTTGCCATTAATATCTACTTTCAATAAAATATCTAAGTATGAAGCAGAAGTGGACGACTCTGTGGTGTCTTTTATTTCGAGTTCACTGGGATATATCGAATTGACATATAAATGAAAATTATTATAATTTTAATAGATAAAACGTCGTCGATATATCTAAATGTCGAATTGAAGGCCACAGCAAGAGATTTTTTCTTTTCACATCGAAGTTTTTGAATAAATTTTGCTTCATAGGAATGTAAAAACAGGTCAGCTGACAAAGGAGCACAATTCGTGCCCATAGGAATTCCAACAGACTGTTGAAAGACCTGATCACCAAAGACTACGAAAATAATGTCAATGAGGAACTCCAGCATATTTTAGTTGTGTAATTCTTAAGATGTTTTGTTAAATTTTCCTATCTTTATTCCATGTTGTGGTTTCAGTTTTGAATTCGATGAAGTACAAGTAGTTACGATTTCCTTGTGTTTCGAAATTTGTACATATTAAAGTTGCGCATTTTCAAATAATGTGTGTGTGTGTGTGTGTGTTTTACATGCATACTTATATATTTCTATCAACTCACGTGATTTTAGGCGAAACTTTCTTCGTTATCAGGTCTATATGTCTGAAGTAAGCTTTGGTACATTTTTAGTTTCCTCCCTAAAATTACAGGACCAAATCCTAGCAACTTTCGGTATGAATTCCAAGGGCCTCTGGGATGGGATCAACAACTCCAAAATAGTGTAATATTTAAAAAATCATACCAACAAATTGTACAAACCACTGGTGCACAATGATTCTACCACATCGCACCTGTAATGATTATCGTAAAATCCAGGGTCCTTGGCCATGTTTCAGAACGTTAGATCCCCAAGGTAATGTGGAAAGTTACATCCCTAAGGTACCGTACGCTGATATGGATCACATGCTCGAAGCACCTTATTGCATGCGCTCTTATTTTCTTCTTTAGTTATGAAAATTTCGCAAACAAACTTGGTACAAAGTCATGATTAGGAATATTAGTGCAATATACGATCCCTGGGCAAAGCTCAGCCCACTGCCTCCCCCATACTATTTATTTATTATACTGTAAACCACTTATTCGCGGATTCACTTGTGGTAAACTGGTTTGCGACGATTAATTTTTGCGATCGAGCTTTTTTGAGCTTATGACAGACACTCAAGGTCTGGTTCGCGACGAGAAATATTCGTGGCGATGAAGTTCTTGCGAAATTTTCTCATACGCGAATACAAGTTGAATTACAAAATATACACGTAACTCTATGTTACTATAGTAACTTTGAGATTTTGAAAATCTTATAGGAAAAACTTGGATGATTTGAGTTGCTATGATAAAAATTTTGACTTATTTGATCAAAAAAAGTCTTTAGTTACTGTATAGCGGTTTTTTCCCCCGCGAACCTACAATTTGGCGATTTGCTGATTCAAAGGTATCCTAATAATTTTAGCTGAATAGATTTTGGCGGACAAGGAAGATTCATCTCTCTTGCAAATACTGAAGTCGCAATTGGGTGCATATTTGGCGAGTGAAATTTTGGCGGAAAGCTATCTAACAGCTAAAATAAGCCAAGTAATTAATGACGAGAACTATTCGATGAAATAAATTTTCAGGGGCCAGCCACTTTCATAAGGGACAGTTTTTCCAATGAATATCTTAATTATCTCGAAATCTACTAACATTTTGTTAAATGCTGTAGAACAAAAGTTACATATAATATTGCATGTACAAGACCTATCTTTCTAATAGGAGAGATCAATTTTTAGGGACCAGTCCCTCAACTAAGGGGCCAGAAAGTTTCAAAAGTATATCCTACATTTATCAAAATCTATAGCGAATCAGTTAAGCATTACTGAAGTTAAGTTTTCTCCAAATTCTGATATCATCAAACGATCACTGTTTATATAATAGGAATTTATGTGGGAATAATGTACGAAAATTTGTAAAGCAAAATACAACATCATAACGTACGAGGAGGGGTCAAAAGTATTTCTTGAATATCTCAAAATTTTTAAGGAATTTGTTAAGCATCATTGAAGCAAAGTTGGTTGTTAATCTTGAAAATTCTTTTTACGAATCTTTTAAAAGAATCACGTAAACTAATCATCTTGAAACAGAAATAAGATTTTGTAAAACGTTTCAGAACAAAAGTTGTAGATAGTGACAAAAACCATACAACGAAATCAACTTTTAGGGATCAGCCCTTCAAATAAGGGGCCAGGAGGGCCAAAATTATTTTCTTAATATTTCAAAATCTATACAGAATTTGTGAAGCTTCATATGATGTTATGAAACAAAGTTGTTTGTTCTGACATTCTGCAACTACTAATGTTAGCAAAACAAGCCTCTTAAGTAAGCCTCTTCTATTATAAGGGATTACTGACCAACATGACAATCTGTTACGTAATAAAGACTTTGAAATTTTGTTTCTCTCTATCACTAAAACTACATGTAGATATTTTTATACAGCATTTTATAACAAAGTTTGCTTGTTAATTTAGGGCCAGACTTGTCAATCATATTGCATTTATCGCATCACATCACTACAGAAGACCTCGTTGTTCACAACGAGACCGTGTCCAGTTCTTATTTTTGCTGGAGAAATGTTTAAGAGAGTTCGGTTGCAGAGAAATATCCGGAATTTACAAGCTCGTGTTCATACATTGGCACAATGCTTTCTCTTTTCACATAAAATGGATACACATGTGAATGATGGAATGTCCTACATATTGTAATATGTACATTTCCAATGTTTTTACCGTCCTATCTTTAGCATGTGAATAATAAGCGTATGAATCTTGATAAACAAAGTATGACTCTGTTAACGACTGGGAATATGTCGACAAAAATGAAAGTAAAATTTAAATACAACGCAGTTCATGCCCTCATATATTTAAAAAAAAAATATTTCTTCAATAAATTTACAAGGAGAATGCATCTAAACCATTAATTATCTAATGACATTGTTTCTCAAATATATTTGTTGAAAACCAATAATTGATATAATGGATGTTATGAAACGTATAGATTTTATATGCATGTTTTGTTACTATTAGTTTAGTTTAACACCTCTTCTATATACATGTATTTGGTCAAAACAGTTTTAAAAAAAAAAGATCAACGCGATGGCGTTCAAGGATGCCGGATTCCAGAATTGGCACGATAATGTGTCTCATTAGTCATTGTGAATTTAGTTCTAAAGTTCATTCGCTGTTATTTCCTCTTTTAAAGGGGTGAAGTAAGTTCAGATTCTTTGTTATCAAATCAGCATTCACTGTCTCTTGTAGAGGAAAACGCGGTGATGAATTACTTACATATTTAATGATTTTTTACAATACATTTTTAATCTAGAATGTACAATCAAGTTATTTCATAATAAGGAAAAGATAAAGATTCAGTTCTGCACAAATTCAATTCTGCACACTGACTTATTAAAAGATCATTAAAGCAACGTGCAACACCTCATTTGTTTAAAGACAAGGCATATTTATGTATTGATCAGTTTAATGACAATATGTGAATACTGACGATGTCAGTTTTATTCAGAACGTATAATACGCTAACAGCGCAATTCAAACTTAAGATATTCAATTTTGAAATAGAATTCTTTCCCGACATTGTCTGGGAGCGATACTTCTAACAAGTAGAAATTGTCAGTCAATATCGTCACTTACTTGTGTGTGAACAAGAGTGTGTACTAGTACATGTATATACAGGAGAATGTCAACCAATCGTCATCAATTAAAAGATTTATTAAATACTATGAATTTCAGAATGTAAACCGACCTTGCTAAATTCCGCTTTTACCGTACTTTATGGTGCCATTGGACACCCTAAGTTCCGAAAAGTATGTTTCATTACAAAAGATTTATTGAGTGGACCTTGCGATTCATGTAGAAAATATATAAACGAGGTTAAACTATGCTATGTTTGCAATTCGCAACTTCTCGCGTCTTCACGGCAAACTCGGAAAACAGTTGATTGATCACAGGAGCTTGATGATGCGACCTTTATTTTTTTAAATACTGGAATCTAGCAGGGTAGCAAGTGACTGTGCAAATTCAACTTGAATTGCACAAGTACATGTTTATCAGGATCGGCAATGTTTCATACAATGTTCTGAGTTGTCAAGAAAAAAATGTTTTGTATTGTTTGTTAAAAACGGTTTGTAGTGTTCTTAATAAAAATGATTAATATATTCATTAAACAATGAAATACTTTCTTTGTTGTTTCATGGGGTAATAAAGGTAGCTAGCATTGCAGACAAAATGCATAGCCCGCGTAATCATTGGATTCAGGTAATTACATGCACATCATTTGATAAAGGTATGAAACTCAAAGCTTATTATCTAGGCCAGATTGTGTCCCCTGTTGAATTTTTACTTTAAGATCCAAATCAAATACAAGGATGACTCTTAATTCTGAGGTTAAAATTCAAAGCTACAAATAGTTCATATCCATTATGCCTATATATCATCACAGCTCTAGCAAAGAAATATTTGCATGTATCAAGATTTAAAAAAAAATCTGTTTTAAAACACATTTTTATTTCAACCTGGGATATTGAGTTCCTGCTAGAACGAAATCCCTATGGTCCACGCATTGCAGTCCTTGATTAAAGACAGCAACTTGTTACAAATATAAGACCACCACCGCAGAAAAGGTTACGATAAATAGGACACAGTGACGACATTTTGACTGTAATACTGACCGGTAAAGGTTACAATAAATAGGACACACTGACGACATTTTGACTGTAATACTGACCGGTAAAGGTTACGATAAATAGGACACAGTGACGACATTTTGACTGCAATACCGACTGGTAAAGGTTACGATAAATAGGACACAGTGACGACATTTTGACTGTAAGACTGACCGAATTAAATTAAAGGCGTATACTGTTTAAAAGTTGGCAAATGATTGATAAAAAAAAGAAGGCAAAATCAGATATTGATTTCAGTATTTATGGTTTGCATATTTGTGATATTTTAGTAAAGATCTAATGGATCTAAATTCATGCTTTGAGAGATGTGATTAAAAGATACTCCACGTCTTACTTGCCTGAATCAATGTTCTCAAAACTTCCAAAGATATAACTTGGGAACATCCTATGATCAACTTAGGACACATCTTCGGATGTATCCCGACGGTATTTTCGGAACATCTTAAGTTAGGACGTCCTAACTACTTCAACAGATTCGTATTCCTTTACATTGATTTATACACATGGTATTTGTGACATATTTCTAAGTAAACAATTAAACTCTAAACACATACAGCTAGAGAAAAGAAAGACAATATTTATTTATATAAATATTCTTAATATAGATACCGTACATTCAACATAATTAGGTTATCAACTAAGAAATTATAAGATTGTTTATTACTTTAAATACAGATATTGTGATACTCGAACCCATGCATGTGTATTTCATATACTATTACATATTTTGTTTTAACATGAATGCAATGCGAAACCACTGAGCCACGTGATACCTTTGTAGAATATTTTAAAACTCGAACCAATACCTGGACAATTACATGTACTCACGTCAAGGTTATCGATAAAAATCGATAAAAATGACTGAACAATCGTTTTTCGACATTATTATATGAACATATTTCCAACCTGTCAGTTAATATTTTGATAGTATTTCCATTTCGATATAGGGGTACAGTTCTTTCCTAGCAAGTGTCTATTGTTTGCCCCAAATGTTTATTGTTACGTACTTTTCTGAAAATATTTTCAGGAAAAATAGTGATTTACTACTTACATGGATCACTATATATGATAATAACGTTTTAAATCATAGATTCATCTCTGTGCATGAAATCATTTTTAAAAGTGAAGTTAAAGTAATATGTAAGACTGTTTTAAAATAGTGTGATACATCAACAGATTGGATTTCACAGAGTTTGATAAATTATCGCGCAGTGTTGCTTTGTTCAAGATCGATTCTGCATTTCATTTGGTATAAAAGTTTATCTACTCAGGATAAACTAGGTTATTTTGAGCACATTATTTCACTATAACAAGAACGATAACTCGTAGTATTTTATATTTATGCGACTGGGCATGCTCAAGTGTAACTTCCTTTTCCTGCCGAACAAGAAAGCTGCAAGGTGGCAGAAATTTAACTAAAAAACCTGATCTGAAGGATCACGAGGATAAAGGTAAAATGAGCTTCTGAAAATAATCGGACGTTACATAGGTTAAATTAATTGAATTGTTCAATACATAATTTTATTCAAGTTTTAGCGAATTTTATTACATTTTGTATAAAATCAGCTCAGCCTGTTAGGGTCGGCCATGATGTAAAACGAAGGCAAAAACTTTCCAAAAATAATTCAGTGAAGTTAACAGAAGTAAATTACAGTCGCAATGAATTATATATTATGCTTAACTAATAAATTGAAAGTGAAAAATGACAATAATGATAAAAAAAATTGATGCAGTTTCTTTTGTTTCATGAGCTATGTTGAGAGCCATAAAACGAGAGCATTTAAGACGAAGAGCCCATATGCTCGACCACCGGCAAGGAATCCCTTGATCATAGTCTAGTTGTTACCACGGCGACCACCCAGGCTTCCTTATCTCCATTGACTCTTACACACGTTATTTGAAGAAGCTATGGCTAGTCTATACTTGGATTTTTCAACACCTGAATATAGACTGAACTCTATGATTATGGATGTTACCTACCACAGGCTCTATAAACCAGCACGGACCATGGATGATATTCCTTCCAAACCATGTCGTCAGTTCCTTAAGCTCAAATTTACAAACAAAGGAATAGATGCCGTCAACATAAGCAATATTCTTCGTCATAAAAGGGTTCAGTCGTGTATTCCAACTTATTTCAAGTTCAAGTCTACACCCTGTATTTCCTACAGCTATACTTCTACTATTGCATCCAAACTTTTTAATTATAAACAAACTTTGCAGTGCTTAGATATAGACCATTCTTATACGTAATCCACCAACATGTTCTTGTTCTTCATCTTCTTTCAACTATAGTCCAGCTGGACATGTCATTACTGGTGATGTTGATATAGTTGAAAATGAGGACCTCAAACCACTTATTCTTAAAGGTCCTAAATACAGAGAACCTCGGTCTTTTAATTGGCGATAGAACTTCATCTCTATTATGAGTTCTGTCGAAGATTATGCCAGACGATGGGCTAAATATGAAAAAGAACTTGATACATTGTCAGAATGGGTTAAAAGCATAAGAGGGATATTAAAATCCCACATTAGACACATGAAAACAAAAGTACGTACCATCTATCCTTCTATGTTTAGTAAACCAGAAGTGATAAAAGAATTAGATAGGTTACATGAGGAATATGTTTTGGATCCAGCTGACAAAGCTAGTAACAACATTGTCTTTGTTTGTAAGGCTCATTATTACAACTGTATTTTAAAGGAACTTGGCATTAATTCCACTTTTGGTAATCATACTTATACTCCAACTGCCCTTTCAAAAGACGAAATTCTTCAAAACCATGCTTCAGTTTTAGACACATTTAATATTCCAGTCAATGGGTCGAATGAATATGAGTTACCGTACCTATACTGGATTCCTAAACTACATAAAAACCCTTACAAACAAAGATACATTGCTGGATCCAGTAAGTGCTCTACCAAGCCCCTATCTTTGCTCCTCACGAAAATGTTAACAGCTGTGAAGGAGAAACTTCAAACTTACTGTGCGACTACATATGCCAGAAGTGGTGTTAATCAAATGTGGATTCTAAAAAATTCTAAAGAACTTTTAGTAAACTTGAAATCACAGAATTTTTCCCAAATCAATAGCATTAAAACCTATGACTTTTCAACACTATACACGACCATTCCTCACGATAAATTAAGGACTAGACTTTTTGACATCATAGACAGTTGCTTCTTCAACAAAAACGGAAAACGGAAATATTCATATCTAGTGATCAGTCATTCAAAAACTTACTTTGTTAAACACCACTCTGATTCCACGCACAAGTACTCTGAAGTTGAAATAAAAAATATGCTAGAGTTCCTCATTGACAATATCTTCGTGGTCTTTGGTGATCAGGTCTTCCAACAGTCTGTTGGAATTCCCATGGGCACGAATTGTGCTCCTTTGTAAGCTGACCTGTTTTTATATTCATATGAAGCAGAATTTATTCAAAAACTTCTACGTGAGAAGAAAAAATCTCTCGCTGTGACCTATCGACGACGTTTTAACTATTAAAAATAATAACTTTCATTCACATGTCGATTTGATATATCCCTGTGAGCTCGAAATAAAGGACACCACAGAGTCGTCCACTTCTGCTTCATACTTAGATATTTTATTTAAAGTAGACATTAACGGCAAACTGACAACTCAACTGTATGACAAACGGGATGATTTCAGCTTCTCCATCGTCAACTTCCCACATTTATGTAGCAATATTCCATTATCACCTGCATATGGTGTTTATATATTTCAACTGATTCGATATGCAAGAGCTTGTTCTGGGTATAGTCAGTTTTTAAATCGAGGTAAGCTACTGACAAACAAGTTGATGGTACAGGGATTTCAATAGTCTCGATTGAAGTCAGCATTTCGCAAATTCTATGGTCGTTATAACGATCTAGTTCGTCAATACAACCTCGCATTAGGTCAAATGCTGTCTGACGTGTTTCATACCGATTGTTAAGCCGTTCTTGGCACACTGATTTTGACTGCGGATAACTCCGTTTATCTGATCAGGATATGGGGCTCACGGCGGGTGTGACCGGTCAACAGGGGATGCTTACTCCTCCTAGGCACCTGATCCCACCTCTGGTGTGTCCAGGGGTCCGTGTTTGCCCAACTATCTATTTTGTATTGCTTGTAGGAGTTATGAGATTGATCACTGTTCGTTATCTCCACCTTGCATGTACATGTTTATTTTTTGTGACTCTTAAAGATAAAATTTCAGTTGTTAGACTAAGTACGGTATGAACAGCAACACAGAGATTGGTCATCCCTGTTGTATTCCTTTGGTTATCGCACATGTTTTTGAGATAAATCCATTGTTTTAACTCCAAAAGTATGGTTATTTTATAAGATATCAATCTATCGTAAAAACTCTAGTCCAAAATAATTTTTCAATGGTTTTATCAAATGTATCAAAAGTTTTTTTTTCTTTTCCAAATCCTAAAATAAAATCCAATTTTCATTTTACCAGTGTTACGTGAAGTGCCATACATTTCCATCTATAAATTGCGCCAAGGTCCCCAGCGGTGAATGTTCTTTACTGTGACATGACAGCCCCTGTCATTTATGCTACTTTTTAATGTTTTTAATTTTGGCACTTATAACCAGGCGCCACGATTTGTAAGCATCCGTTCCTTACAGACCAATTTGGCGAGATGGCTCTCAAATTGATGAAATCGTATCTGTTTTCTTTTGATAGAATCCGTGTCGACCAGTGATAAGTACATCATCATTTACGATATACATTGCTGTAGCGAATCGCATCTTGACAATCAAATAAATTATTAAGTTTGAGTACAGAAACGGGCGTTGAACTGAGTGGGGATATTTTTTCTAAGATGGTAACTTCCGTCTCTTATGTTGAAATGAGGTGTGCTATCTAAACGATTTATCAATACGCTAAACATGTCAACATCCTTATCAAAGCGAATTTTAAGTGATTTTATAGAGGATTCATATTTCTATATTGAATTACATTTCCAATGTTTTTGCCTTCGATATTTTTACCGATATAATGATAGCTATTTCCTCATGAATGTGAACGAACAATGTGCGTATGAATCTTGATAAATATAGTACATTATTTTAACGACTGGGAATTTCGACAGAAATGAAAGTAGAATGTAAATACAAAAATAAATTTCAAATTTGAAAATACTTGAGGGTATGAACTGCACCACTTCACGCTAACTTACTTTTCACGAAGTCCTAACGTGTGTCATAGTTACTATTGCATCGTGGTAACTTGCCTTTTGGTGTTTGATATTGATCTTTGATCCACTTTCCGAGTCAAATGAAGGACACCTGCGGGAGAAATGAGGCGACTTTTACATTGACCTTATCGTCAAAGGTCACTGGGTTTAATAAAACCGGTTCATTGTCTCTACATGTAACACTGAAATCCCGTGGGGATCCGGGTTAGAATAGGTCCTCAGTACCCCTTGTTTAGTAAAGTACCTGCTGTATAGTATAGAAAGCAGCTACCATAGGTAGTCGATACTTTTGCATTCATATCTTATGGGTAAATGTATAGTAAATCGGGTGTAGAATGTAAAATTACTGATAATTGTTATATAGATATCCTTAACCTAAAGGCTACAGGGTTAATGAAAAAAGGTTGTCATGTCTAAGTTTAAACAAAGAAACGGAAGAGCTGGGTCAATAACTGCTATAAAATGTCCTTGGATTCTTTCGGTTATGTCACGTGTGAATTCAGCATTGAAGGTTTTAATTATCTATAACACAGTTTTGGAGGAGTAGCAATACTATAGAAATAAAGAACGTGACTTGAATTCCGAGAAGGGTCAATGTACAGTCATAATGTGATGCACTGATATCATTTAAATAGTCCATTACATGTATGTAGTAAAGAAAGGATAAAATTACGGTGTGGTCCAGATGTTATTTACGTATAAATTGGAATGTGATAGGTATTACTAATGTGTTGCAAAATCCACTGATCCATTTCAGGCATGAAAATAGTTTTACATGATACTTTATATATAGTCAGATTCAAAATAAACGTTCACGTGTTTGGTTACATATATATCAAGCGGTGAAGTTTATGATTAATACATGAATTACAAAAACGCACACAGGTGTATTTTGTTTTCCAGAAATATACAGTGTTGCATAATAGAAGTCAACGTCCTCAAATGTTATCAATCTTAAATGTCTGTGTAAAGTGCGGACCGTGGACTGGGAGAGGGTAAATTCATTGTCAAAACTTAATCACAACCCCGTCTCTCCTCCTAAAATATGCAGAGGAAAGAACGATGTCAATTTACATATATTCCCTCCGAAAGTTAAGTGCAATTTTTCATTTGCAAGAAAAACATGAACTAACATTGTAGTTGATATTGTCATTTATCAATGGCAATAAAGAAAACATACTTAAGCAAAGACAAGGAAATCCCAAGCAAATTGCACTCTTATATTTATAATGAATTACAGTAATAATGTAGTGCGGATCTTCCTGGAAAAAAATCCATATATGTATCAGCAATCATGGCATAAAAGTTTTACAAGAATGCGATTTTTACAGAAAAATACTATAACTACTTATATATATAAAGCACAGAAAATTTCACTTTATTTGGATACCCACTTCCGTCCCTATCCGGGGTTGAACTCACGACCTGCGGAACCGAATCTCCTAGCAGCATGTAACCAGCGCGCTAGACCGCTCGACCATCTGGCAAGTCTAAAAACTTGCTTTCGATGATGATGGAATTCTCGACACGCTGTCACACGCTACACGGTCATTGAGAATGGAAATGGGATACAGTTATTTAACTTACATTTTAAGAGGATCATACATGATACACATTGCATTCGAAATATTTCATATAAAGCACAGAAATAGCAATGAACTCTTAAATGAACATAACTGCTATAAGACTGCTATATATATATATATATATATATATATATATATATATATATATATAGTTTGTAAATAAAGAATTCGGTATTTGATACAGTAAATACATCCAATAATAAAAGTTATTCGAGTTTTGTGTTTCTTGACTTTTATTATTGGATATATATATATATATATATATATATATATATATATATATATATATATATATCTCTGTCGAGCGGGAAGTTAAAGGGTTTTGAAAAAGAGGAGCCGTCAGGGAAATTAAAAAATCCTTCAAAAACGATATTTTAACCGCCGTAAAACGGCTGGAATATTTCCAAAACGGTGTTAAACCCAAAACATGACGCTTACGACCGTAGTAGTGAAGGTTCTTAATCGTGCGAATACCTACCATAACACAGGATTTGTTTGAACAATTTTATTGCAACATTTTTCTTTCGGTTTTTAATTCAATTCTATATCTTTATTTTTACAGTCTTATTCCAACATATTGATTTCTGTTTATTATCTCCATTTTGTGATAATCCTGTGGGGATCCGGGTAAGAATAGGTCCTCAGTACCCCTTGCATATCGTATAAGGCGACTAAATGGGGCGGTCCTTCGGATGGAAAAATCCGAGGCCGCGTGTCACAGCAGGTGTGGCACGATAGAGACCCCTCCCTGATCAATGGCTATAAGCACCGATCATAGGCCTAAATTTTGCAGCCCTTCACCGGAAATGGTGAGGTCTCCATATGAGTGAAAATTTCTCGATTAGGACGTTAAATAATATACAACCAATCATTTCATAAAATACTTTATTTGATATTTGTTATTCTGTTTACAATTTTACTTCAGTATTTTTGTTTTAACATTTTTTTCAACTTTCTAAAAATAACATTGTTACAAATTTTTGTGTCTGTATGTGATTATGGTTCTCTAATTCTTTATGTATATATTTATTACTATAGTAAAAACAAAAATATGAAATTTCAAACACAAATAGATATTGCTAAAACAAAAATACAGCATTGGTTAAATAAAATTGTTACTACAAAAATATAGAAGTACAAATGTAAACAGAATCACACACAGAGTGCCATTTGAGAGATCTATATTTTAATCAGAATGTCAAAAATATTGAGTACAATATTATTAAAACAAAAATAACAACAACAAAAAGTATAGAATTGTGAACACGGAAATGTTCTGAATATAATTGTGTCGCTGATATAATTTCATAAGAATTGTATATTAAGTCCAGCAAAAACAAAGATTTAACAATTTATTGATAATTATTTACAGTAAGAATATATCAATGAAAAATATTAACTAGCAGTAATCAAGATTCACAAAGCAACCACTGCTGAGAATAAGTTGTTTCTAGCGCTGTTAACATCGGCCGTGAAATGCAGTACTCAGTAATGTAATATCCAATGTAATTCTACAGAGCGCTTATTAACACAAAATTTACAATCTATATATACAAAAACAAAATTTTTGAGAATTCTATTTCTGGAATGTAAACGATTAAAATACATTCTAAAATTAGAATGTGGAAACTTCCAGGGGCTTAAATCTACATGTAGGTCACGTGTCAATAAACACTATCTAGCACACATGTACATCACAGCAATGACCCTGACATGGTTTGAGTGTGTATAGCCATAAGATTCCAGAAGGAGGCAACAGTGATTTATATTTGGGTCATGACACACACCTTTCCACTAAGATGCATCAGCTGACCCGGTTTGATAGACGCCTCGGAGTGCAAAAGATCATTATGATCCGGACATGATTTGTAGATGCATAACTATGGAGTTCTTAAATGAGACGAGATTGACCTACATTAAATCACAACACACCTTTCCTAACATACATTATCTTCTTAAATGAGGTCAGAGTGACCTACATTAAATCACAACACACCTTTCCTAACATACATTATCTTCTTAAATGAGGTCAGAGTGACCTACATTAAATCACAACACACCTTTCCTAACATGCATTATCTGACTAGCAAGATAGATAACCGTATGCCTCACATTATGCAAGATATGATTCGGATACAATTTGAGTAGGTAAAGCCATTGAATTACAGAAGACCACAGTGAGCTATTTTCAGTTCGCGACAACCCACAACCCCCCGCAATGTATCAGCTGACCAGGTTTGACAGTGCGGAATATATTACCTCAACGTCATCATGATATTTTGATATCATGATGACGTCCAGGTCATATATTTCGCAGACAGACGTTCAAAAAGTAGAGTGGAAATATTGTGTCAGAATGTCTCAACATTGTACAAAATTTTAATGAGAGGGGGAAAATTGTTGGTAAAACGACTTTCATGCGAAACAGAGTAAAATGGATAACACCTTTGAAACTTTCAGAAGCATTGTAGCCACATCACAATTAAAAATCCATACAATACAAATAAAAAATTATGCAATATAAGTATTGCAACGTTTGACATGCCATATTTGTAATGAATAATTTTGCATTTGTATTCTATATTTTCCATTTGTATTGTATAATTTTGCATTTCTATTGTATATTGTCTATTTATTTTATATAATTTTTACATTTGTATCATATATCATATAAAATCATGTAAAATACAAATAGAAATGCAAAATTATACAATACAAATGGAAAATATAGAATACAAATGCAAATTTATATAATATATTATATCATTTGCATTGTATTATTTTCATTTGTATTTTAAACTTTTTCATTTTTATTGTATCCGAGGGATTGTTTATTTTGATTTGTTACGAAGGATTTGATTAATCAATGTTCCTACGAGAATTTTTCACTCATATTGAGGAGTCACCAGCCATAGGTGAAGTACCACAAATTTAGACATTTCAACACCTGCCCACAACACAGGATATCTGCTTTTAAGGTCATATCCGAAATACCAGTGATTCTCACTTCTACATGCCGAGCGTTTGGCGAAGGAACAATCACTATCTATTTTATGTCTTAGTTTTGGTGCGGTAATGGGGCTCAAATTCAGGAACTCCCGGTCACGAACCAAACGATAATTCACTGACCTACCACGACCGGTTCCGTATACGAGTAGTTGAACACTTAGCTAGCAATGGCGAATCCAGCACCGGGCGTACTCAGTAGTTTCGGGGGACTTCACCCCTTGGGCCCCCACCAATTGTTTATTTTGTTACCAAAGATTTCATGGGATTAATCTCAAGTTATGGTAATGCGCGAGGTGTTCAAGATGGTTTACACAAATCAAAATAAACTATCACTCGGATAGAATACAAATGCAAAAGTTTACAATGCAAATGGAAATTATAAAATACAAATAGAAAATCATAATACAAATGGAAAATATAGAATACAAATGGAAAATAATATATTACAAATGGAAAATATAGAATACAAATGGAAAATTATACAATACAAACAAGAGGTACTGTGAGCAATGCTCACTAAGAATACCCCCCGCTTACCCCAATCTCCCAAAGGGTGTTGGTAATAGGTATAAACTACCTCTTTTCTGAGTGTAAAAAACAAATGGCATGACAAACCGAACCATATTGCTACTTCGATGTCCAGTGCGCGTGACCTTTGAACCCCAAAATCGATAGGGAACATCTTCATCCCATGGGTAGTCCATATGTATGATATGGTGACTGTAGGTGGAAAGGATAACGCTTTAGAGCCCGGAAACCATATTGCTACTTCGATGTCCAGTGCGCTTGACCTTTGGACCCCAAAATCGATAGGGAACATCTTCATCCCATGGGTAGTCCATATATATGATATGGTGACGGTAGGTGGAAAGGATAATGCTTTAGAGTCCGGAAACCATTGCGTCTACAGACGGACGGACGGACAGACAGACGGACAACCTGATTCCAGTATACCCCCCCACAACTTGTTGCGGGGGGTATAATAACAAAATTATACAATATGGATGGAAAAATATACCATACAAATGAAAAATTTAGAATACAAATATAAAATACAATTGGAAAATACACAATGTAGAATACAAATGGGAAATTGAAACGTTTGACATGCCATATATACAATAACATAGTTTCCCCAACTTTATATTTGTAGATGCTCAGTAGCATTACAGCGGGATCATATAGCCTATACTAATAGCTGTTAATTCTCTTGCATCACACTATGTTTGACTATATAGTGGCTGCATGGAATTCTACGAATTTGAGTTCAAGGTAATTAATAAAAGTAAATATACTACAATTGAAATTAATAGAGACGCCATCCCTACATACATATATAATTATGCAACTTATCAGAGCATTGTCTTTGACTGAATTTGGACAGTGACTCCGCCTCTACAGAGTCAGCAATTTACACCAAGCCATCTTAGATAATAAGAGTCATTCAGATGAATAGCTACGGTTAAATGACCTCAATTGTCACACGCGGCAGAGCAAAACTCATTGATATTTCATAATTTAATGCCAAAGTTAATGTTTAAGTGCATTAACCAATGAATTACCATAATTAAGGAAGTTGCTGTGAGAGTGACAATTGATTAGGATATTCTTGGTGTATTTTGAATATTTTCCCCTACCTTTGACATTTTAGATACTGAATTTGTTTTTTGTACATCAATCCTTGACCTTTTATAAACATATATTGAATAAGTTTTAATCAGATTTATGTTTTACCTCAAGTCTTCCCTATAATTTAATGAACTTCAGGGACAAGTGAAGGATTTATAAATCAGGCCATGAACTATATGCTGATAAATTGTATACCCTAACAAAGATTATTGTTAACTATAATATACTATTTAAAATATCAAAGCTTTTGCAAAAAAATCATAATAATCAAGGCTTGTAAATGTTTATTTTGTTGATATACATAGAGATATTATTTACATTCAGTGTATTTCTCATAATTGAAAGGCATGGGAAATCTACAGCATTCAAATTCCTAAAACACACTCTAAACCGTATTACTGCGTATGAATACACAACAGGAACTACATTTACTTGTAGTATGCTAGATGTAAACATTGTCAATAGAAACTACATGAAGTCAAAATGGATGACGAATTCCAACCTAATTTAAATTTAGAGGATATGGACGTCTTAGAACTGTTTTCGGAAACTGAATTTGATTCCATGCTAGTGAAACAAGCATTCTGAGAGTATTGCATGGCAATATATAGTCCCCTACCGGTTGCAAAAATGACTTTACAACATTATTCAAAGTTCATTATGTAGGTTATAGTAAAAGGGAAAATTGGGGAACCAGGATAGGAAATCAACTACTATTCGAGTAGAGACTAGACCAGGAAAAAAAAAGAAATTTATAATAAGGTTTAATTAGGTCTTTAACCAAGTCAATAAACTGTGACATGCAGGTGATCATGAATAATTTAGCTATATTGTTGTATTACTATGCTAGAAGTTTTAATGAGTGTAGTACTCTTATCTACAGAGATAAGAAACTTGGATGTAAACTAACAATTTATGCTATTTTTCTAAGTCCAATGAAAAGTCAATGGACCGAGATGAAATTCGAACTTGATCGGAAACTTGTTATGCCAAAGCAATGTACCAAATCTCAAATGAATATCTGCAAGCACAACCAAAAAAAGTCCGGAAAACGGATAATTCATGCTATTTTTCTAAGTCCAAGGGCCATAACTTAATGAAAAATCAACGGACCAAGACGACATTCGAACTTATCGGTAACTTGTTATGGCAAAGCAATGTATTAACTAAATATCTGCAAGCACAACCAAAAAAGTCCGGAAAACTGATAATTCATGCTATTTTTCCAAGTCCAAGGGCCATTACTTAATGAACAATCAACGGACTGAGACGAAATTGGAACTTGATCGGTAACTTGGTATGCCAAAGCAATGTATTAAATATTGAATAAATATCTGCAAGCACAACCAAAAAAAAAAGTCCGGAAAACTGATAATTCATGCTATTTTTCTAAGTCCAAGGGCCATAACTAAATAAAAAAATCAACGGACCGGGACCAAATTCGTTCTTGGTCAGTAACTTGTAATGGCAAAGCAATATACCAAATATCAAATAAATATCTGGAAGAACAGAGAAAAACAGTGCGGAAAACTGGAATGACGGTAAGACAAGACGGACGGCAAACCTAAAGTCCCCTTCGTCGGTAGGGGACTAATTACCAGAAAGCAGTAACTTAAATGTAAATCTACATGTGGAAGAAAAACTTGAATTGCCTGAAATACCCAATCCCTCTGATCAGGAACAAGCAAAGGTATCAATAATAGAAACAATTAAAACATCTTAATTAGATTCTTTTATAATTATAAATACATGAATTAACTTCTAACTTTAAAGCAAAAACAATGTAGTAGGCCTAGAACCTTTATTTTGAAATCAATGGAAATTAGTGAAACTTGAATATGGTTCTATACCAACCCATTTTTCAGAGATTTAAAACTGTAACAAATGAGGATATGAATAGATTGTTTTAATCCAGACAAGCAAAAACAACAAAAAGAAATACAGCATGGAGTATCAAAATTTTTCAAAGTATGCAAATTGTTTTCAAAGTTTTAAATTGACATTTGTATAAATCTCTTCCCAGAGTCAATATTTGTTGTATTAATTACTTAAGCAAACACAAGACTCCAAAAGTTACACAATGTCTCTAAAACATGACTGCAATACCCATTTCTAAATCAACATATAAGTCTTTGTTACCTCATTAGACATGCAGACGGTAGAAATTTCAACATTGTCGATTCGCCTATCACGATTCTATTGTGAAGCCAGGCAAAAAGGAAAACGTGAAGATGACGAAACGCTATACCACAAAAACACTCTAATCAATATCAGAGCAGCATTAAGCGCCACCTAGCCGACCTACGGAGAGATGTAAATATAGTCAGGGACGAGGAGTTTCGCACAGCCATCGAAATCTTAGATGGCCTTTTCAAAGAGCGCACACAACTCGGTCTCCCCAAACCTACAAAACACAAGGAAATTATTGAGATACATGTACATGACCTGCAAAAGATATACAGTACCTCCAAGGGGCTCCATCATCACCTGTGGTCTTGCATCATGCTGTACGGTACTTTCTAGACATTGATTTTGTCACAAGAGGGCTGAAATTTCACCATCAGCAGAATATCGACAGCTTTGCCTTCTTTACTGATGAAACTGGGGAGTATGCTGCACTAAAACATGAAACCCTGCAAAAGGGGGGTTGGGGGTTGAAGCACACGATACTCACACCGACAAGCGGATGTATGCAACATGTGAAAACAGTTGTTGTCCTGTTAAACTACTCAAGTTACTCCTATCAAAAACTGACAAGAAACATTGGTGCAAACACCAAATCTATGGGCCGGGAAAAAATTGGGTAGTATACCAACTTAATATTTTCAGAAAAGGTGTTCCAAAGAACGCGAGAAAATTACAGCGCGAAGGTTGGTAACATTAAGAAAAAATTGGATCAAATCCGGAGATGGAAGAGCTAAGTGAAAAGAATCGTTAATTATATGATGTAACTATTTATTGCTAGCTCAATAATGCAACTAGTCTTACTTTTAAAAAAGCTGTATGGTCCGAATTAGAATATTTTTTTCCATCTCGTAAAAACGCTATTAATTCACCGCACGTATATAGTTAAGAGGCTGTAATGACATATACATTATTTCACCTGTTTTAACCCAAAATATTTGATTTTAAATCGATGTTTACAAATAACTGCGTCACTCTGCCATTTCAAGTGACAGCCACGTGACCAGTTCAAACTTTCAGATCATCGGTGGTCTTATCTGTGTAAAGCTGTGTATTTTGTTACAACAGTACCGTGGCATAAGTTTAATAGAAATAAAAATATCAAATACCTCTTAGTAATTCGTTGTTTTACGCTCTTTCAGCCTAAAACTAGACAGTTGCGTATGAGTTTATACATCATGTTGGGATTCCCCTGACGCGCGTGGGTCTATTTATGGGATGATTTATATATGCACCACACTATATTTACTTTCTAAATAATATTCTCACTGTTTTCTCTTACATGCAGATGTTTTCAAGCATGTAATTAAGGGAAAGTTAATAACTTTATAAAGTAATGAATCTGCTTTAAAGTAATTTTGTACAAAAATGATACATGAACATCGGGTCATACAGCTTTAAAGGTTTTAACTAATTTGCAATACCAACGTCCACAGCAAGCTATACACACGGCTGTGCGATCGATCGATACGAAAATGCATTCGTCCGATTAATTCGCCTCGACTAAGTATATTTTTTATAGTTACCGTATATTCACGTGGTAAAATTTCTTATATTGAATAAAAAGACCTCTATATGGGATGCATTTTTCACAATGCAGTGCGAGTTATTTTCCCCTGTCAGAGTATAGGTTGCAGTCGTCAATATAAGAATTTACTATATCTGATTAGATATGCACATTACACTGTAGGATCTAGAAGAGGAGGGGGTTACGGAGGTTGCAACACACACATCCCTTTGATTTTGGTTTAAAATATAGAATGCGAGAGAAAGATATACATGTATGTGTATATATATATATATAAAGCACTAAATAATCACAACTAGGTACTGAAAATTTTCGCCCCAGCCCGGGGTCGAACCAGCGACGTACGGCACCCACCGCCTAGCAAGATTGTCAAACCAGTGCGCAAGTCCACTCGGCCTTGGGAAAATCATTAAAAATCTTCTGAAAAATCACTGGGCCAGAAAATTTTACATTCACATGAAAGCTTCCTAACCTAGTCAAGATTCAATTTTGAAAAAATCATGGCCCCCGGGAGTAGGTTGGGATCACAATAGGGATCAAAGGTTTACATGCGAATATATAGGAAAAATCTTAAGATATGAGCCAAGGTGACTCAGGTGAGCGATGTGGTCCATGGGACTCTTGATTAAATAGTACAGGAAATAAAATGAAATTAACCGTTGAACTGAAATAAAGGACCAACCCTTGTCCCCTTTTTGTACTAAAAGGAAGACAGCTTGCAGTCATTTATATAAACATTATTTTGTTGACGATTGCTACATGTATGAATGATTTTTACCTGAACTAAACAGGAAAAGGTGAAGGGCTGCAAAACTTAAGCCTATACTCAGCGCTTACTGACTTTGAGCAGCGAGGAATCTTTATCTCGCCGCACTTGCTGTGACACGGGCCCTGTTTTTTGCGGTCTCATCCGAAGGACCGTCCCATTAAGTCATCTCTTACGACAAGCAAGGGGGCTACTGAGGACCTATTCTAACCCGGATCACCACGGGACCGGTGATTCGAAATGCTCGGGATTGACCCGCAATACACTAAAACGTTGGTAAAATTATAACCCTTGTCAATGTCACTAAACAAGCTATGTTCGATTCGTTTGCTCAGTATCAACTTTCCCCTACTACCAAACTTGATGGTTTTAGAATACCCTAAATGACTGCTGGCACGATAAAGAACCACGCATACGTTACACCGGTGTGGCACTTCACCGAAAGCCGGTGAGGTCTCCATATAAATGAAGAAGAAAAGAGAGTCTCGAATAGGACGTGAAATAACATAAAAACAAAATATATATGTAGTTCAAATTTAAAATTCTTGCATCATTCAAGTAAAGTACAAAACACTTGTCAAAGTCCACGGAGTGCATAGTTATCCTTTGTGACATGTAATCCGGGTCACATCGTGCATGTAAATTTATGCTAACTAGCATGATAAAATCATTTTCATAAAAAAACTATTAACATATGTTTCATGAAAATGACTCGTTGAGCAAAAATATACTCTACAATGGAACAGCAAAAGTACACGTGCACCCTGCATCAACACATTACTTTCGTCGCTTCAGTGCGTGCACCACTCAATAGGTAAAGCGTATTGTTGGGAAATATAAAGTACAGCCATGATTGACAATTGTTAGCTGTCCGGAGATCTATAATTGTCATGACTCTGGTGTCTGCTTCGGCGTCACACTTTTAAAGCTTTGATATTTCACAAAGCCTACAGATGTTTCATGACCAGGTCCATCCTTGTGACCTAGTGATCTTTACCTTGGACTTACATTTCAAAAACCTTAAAGTAATACAAGCTGTTATTGACGTTAAATAAATGATTGATTGATTTAATTTTTCCCGCCACACTCAACAATTTTTCAGTTATCTGGTGGCGCCCAGTTTTTATTGGTGAAAGAGAGAACCCAGATACAATGTACCTGGAAAGAGACCACCGATCTTCCGGAAGTAAACTGGGAAACTTTCTCACTTACCGGCGCGAGCGGGATTCGAACCCACGCCGACAATGGTGAGAGGCCATGTGATTTTAGAGCGCGATGCTCTAAACACTCGGCCATGGAGGCCCGATAATATACAGATAATTTCATTTAATCAAATAGAAGGCATCATCATGTTATTCGCACCGCGGAGCGAATTAGCATGTACTCTACGAACTTAGATATAGCATTTATTCCGTAAATGTGAATGATTTTTGCTTTAACAAACGGAATAAATAGCATGATTATAAAAAGTAATACTTAACACGTGTTTATAAACAAAACATGTCAAACTAATTTGCACCGCGGAGCGAATAACATGATTATGCCAAATAGAATAATATATTTGTGATTTAATATGTAGTTGTTACCCCATATAATATTGTTGGTTATGTACAGATAACCCACACCTTTAACAAAATCAAGTACGCCAAACTATGGTACAAATATGAAAGGCGAAGATAACAAACAGTGACCTGTAAGCAATACAAAATAAAGAGTTGGGCAAACACGGACCCCCGGATTTACCAGAGGTGGGATCAGGTGCCAAGGACTATAGGAGTAAGCGTCCCCTGTCCCGAACCCGACAGACCTAAGTAGTTAAAACAGGTCGTGACAGTTCCATCGCCAAACGCTCGGCATCAGGTGTGAATGTCACGGGTCCTCGGAGATAGCCTTAAAAACGGATGACCCATATCACAGTAGTTGTGGCACGCTAAAGAACCCTCACTGCTCAATGGCCCTAAGCGCCGAGCATAAGCCTAAATTTGAAGCCTTTCACCGGCCTTGGTGACGTCTCCATATAAGTCAAAAATTCTCGAGTGAGACGTTAAGCAAGATACAATCACAGTCGACAGGTCACACCCGTAGTGAGCCCTATATCTTGATCAGGTAAACGGAGTTATCCATAGTCAAAATTAGTGTGCCAAGAACGGCCTAACAATCGGTGTGAAACACTTCAGACAGCATTTGACCCAATGATAGGTTTTATTGGCAAACTAGATCGTTATAAGGACCATAAAATTTGCGAAATGCTGACTTTAAACGAGACTGTTATATATTATTTCATTGAATCAGAGTGGATCTGAAGCAACAAACCCCTCAAATTAGCAGAAAATGCCGACATATGTATTATTACCTCCCTGACAGTAATCTCTGTTCGTATTCTGCAATGTGTATTAGGGCTGTGCGGTGCACCGAAAATTTCGGTGCACCCACGATTCACACCATTCGATTCGATGCACCGATTACAAATTCCGGATTTCGATTCGGTTCGGTTTAGATTTTCCTTACACCAAAACAACAAATATGGCGTCCGAGTGATGTAGAAAACATGTGGTTTTTTATGCAACAGAGATTTAAATCACTACTGTGTTGAGAGTTAGCATTTTCACCACTCATATACCACCAGAATATGGTCCGTAAGATCACTGCAGTTTATCTTTACGTGACATATAGCATTTCTGTCAGCGGTGGAGTGAAATCAACATCGTAGGTAATGAAACAGATTTGACAGGAGAGATTTCCAAAGACTCTCAATTGATAGAATTGTTGAATTTTTGCATATCAATGAAAACAATATCATATACATTTTAGATTCACTATAGATTTGTTTAATAATCCAAAACTTATGCAGCATATTAATATAACAAATTTTGATAGACTGTCAGTGCTTTCTTTTTTCTATCAAAGTTATAAAATGCCATTATGAATAAATATGATGCTTACAAATGACGACACATAGTTATATAACCTGAATGAAATAAAATCAAATATGCTATTCATTAAAATTGTTAATTTTTGTGGTGTCATTAGATAAATTGGACCTAACATGAACCGAATCGAAAATAACCGAACCGTGCTGTTCTGAATCGAAACCGAACCGAATCGAGCTAACCCTGAATCGTTTCAGCCCTAAATTGTGTATTGACCTCGGAGATCACCAATTCGGAATAATGCAGAAGAGAGGCGCTGGATTTGTTAACAATTTAATATGCCAGTTTTATAGAAACTCATAATCAAAATTTCATTTGAGTGGCGCATTTGCGTATATTGTTACTTTCTTACACTAATAGTACTATAAGCCATTCATAAAACGATACAAAATTTTAGAACAAACGAAATGTGTAGTTACTCACGTCAGTTTCCATTTTTGTATGACTTTGGTCTCAGCATCCCGATTTTGATGGACATTTCATGTTCGCTTAGGATCGACATTTTCGAACAAGAAATGGGCGTGCATTGTAGTCATTGTATTTGTTAACCCCTTGTAAGTTGTTCTGTGTATTTGTGAATATATCTGTTTATAAGTGTTTTCCGGTGTTCTTTGTGTGTAGGAAATCAATTTATTGGCGTCGCCGGTAGGATATTTCGTCCACCTGCGCCGCGGATCATAGTGGGGGCCGCGTGGTCGCAGGTGGGAACCATTTTGAAATGTTAGAATTTTTTAGTTAATTTTGTTAGTTTACATGGTTAAATGTAATTATTGTACTTGTGTTGTATTATTCTGGTTTGTGGCTAGGCAGTAATTCTGATGGCCTGGTATTCTGGTCAGGTTAGTCCGAGATGGATAGGTGACGGGGGGTAAGGCAGTCGGGCAGGGAAGCTTGGCGGGTACCCAAGTAGGGGATGCGGGGTCGCTGGGTGGCAGGGGTATTCCGGGGGGTAATGTTACGCGGGGCGTGACGGGCACCCAAGGATGGAATGCGGGGTCATATCGGGGACTTGAAACGGACCAAAATTACCAGCTAGATAGAATGGGTTCTGTTGTAGCTTCAGGTCAGGGACATGGGACCGGGACAGTTAATCTGTCACAGGCGTTTCTAATGCTAGAGACCCAGGTGGCACAGTTGACTAACAGTGTTAGTAACATGATCAGTCAGGCAATGTCTAGGAGAAACAGTAGGGGTGGCGACAGTTCCATAGTAGTGGCTCAGCAGTTAGCGGGGTGTCCTGGGAATGTAGGTAACTCTTCCCCAGGGCCTCTGCCCAGGGGTGATTTGGGGGTTTCCTCTTTAAATCCAGGTTGGGATACCTTGTCCGTAGGTCAAGTAGGGGGATACCCTGAACCAACTCTGCCAGTTATATTGGACGAGCAGGTTGGTTGTCCCAGCGTGGTGGGTGGGCCATGCCATAGAGTCCTCAGCAGTAATGGGTCGGTATCTTTGGAGAACACCTATTACATTAGCCGTACTAGTAGTGGTGGTAGTCATGACCAACCTCAGTCTCCCCATCAGTTGCCCATCTATGCAAACGAGAGTTCCCCAGGGCCCCCCATGTCACCAGTGCATCTCGCAGGGTCAGTCAGGTGTTGGTACATCACAGTTGAAGTTGCAGACGAGTGAGGTGCCGGTGAGGCCTATGGGCAATGCAGATAGGGGTATGCGTTTCGGTCTCTCGCCAGTCAGACGTGGGATTAGACATAGCAGGTCAAGGTCGAGATCTCCACTCGTTAGGCATGTCAGTACAGAAGACTGTAAGGCTGCTAGTAGGGATGGTCCTAAGTTGTCTAGTCAGTGCGTGTTAGTTGGTCGGTCTCAAGGGACCGAGGCTCACAATAGGTCGGGGCAAGTGCTCCGTAAACCCCTTTTAGGTAGCTCCAGTACAGCAGGGTCGGCGGTCGACAGTGTATGTCATGAGGTCAGGATGCCAGTGAAACCGAGTAGTTGTGAGTCTGTGGTGGGCAGTAGTGTTTTGTTGTCGACGGGTGTGGTTGTTCAGAGGGCCCGGAGTGAAGTAGGGGTCAGGGACACATGGTCGGCGCAGACAGGGGAGCTGCCAGGCGCAGATGAGAAGTTGTGTGGTTGGCCGGAGGACACTGAGGCAGGTGTTAGTCACCAGGGTGGTGGGCTGGAGAACACCGGGGATAGTGTTGGTTGCCATAGTGATATGACTTCTCGAGGTAGCTCTGGGTGTTCTCTGGGTTTTGATGTTGACATGGCTGTTGATGTGTTCTGCGATGTGGATGATGATCCTTCCACAGTCGAGTTGGGGTGTCTGGTTGAGGCACGGTCTGGTGTGATCGGTTTATCATCTCTCTCAGCTCATGATCAGCTGAGTTTGAGTGGTTGGACCAGTAGTGCTGGACGGCGGGAAATTGATGTGGCACGGGCTCTGGTCTTGCATTCTGTTGATGGCCAGTACTCGGATGCAGAGGACGAGTCTGGGGGCGAGGATGCAGTTGAGTGTCATGTTAGTGAGTCTGGATTATTCCAGGTTGGAATCGATGCATGCGCGGAGGTTTGTGATGAGGGCTGTGTTGGTATTCCATGCAATAGTGAAAGCATGCAGGCCTCAGTTGTAGTGTTAGAGACTGTTGCTGAGCGGCACAGTCTAATCATTACCAATGCCCCAGCTATGATTGAAGCAGTGGCCTATCAGTTCCCAGGGGAGTCTGTCCCCAAGGCACCTGATAAATGTACCATTGTGTGTTGGTCTGCTGGAGGGTGTGTTGTGTCTGCCTCTCGTGGAGATGACTCCGCGGATGCGGGGTTTGTGGCTTTGTCCGGTGCGGCCTGGTGGGATAGTAGTGTTCCTTCTCTGACTGAGAGGTTTACTCCTGATAAACGTCTAAGCAATGAATGGGATGGGTTTGTTGCTTGTGGCTTCGCGAGTATCCATTGGTCGTGGGATGATGGCTATGCATCCCAGGTTCAACTAACAGTGAACCAGGGACAACCCAGGTTTGGTCATCGCAAGGGGGTACGAAAGAAAGTTAATGAGTTATGTGAGGGGTGTGAACTCCTCCATGCACACAGTACCCCGAAATGCGGGGAAGGGTAGATTAGGCTGCCGTAACCCAGCCGTTCTTGGGCAGGGGTATTTCCTTGTGGGGTTTTCGGATCTGCTGACCTGGAATGTGTGATGTCCTCTGGTGTGATGTGCCGTGTCCGATGTCCAAGATGATGCCTGTCCTGTGGCGTTTTCATGTGGAAAGTTTGTGACCGTATGTGACTCTGTGATGTGACTTTCCTGTTACTGGATTTTCTTTGATGCGTTGTGTGACCGTGACTTTCTGTGTTGTGAACTTTTTGGACTGCTAAATTGCTATGATATTATAGAGTAAAGTTTATCATACTGTAAATCATAGGTGTAATTCATTCATTTATTTGTAGATTGTATGTATCTAATGTAAGCTACAGTGTTGTAGGTTTAATTTATTGGAATTGGGACATTCCTCCTCAAAACAGGGGGGAGTGTTGTGATTTTGGGGGGTGGATTTTTGGTATTTCTGGTCGGGCTCGGAGTCCTCTGAGCCTGCACGTGTTTTTCTCTCTCTCTTACCCGCGAACTATAGGCAAGAGGACGGGGATTTAATTGCGCAGCATTGTAGTCATTGTATTTGTTAACCCCTTGTAAGTTGTTCTGTGTATTTGTGAATATATCTGTTTATAAGTGTTTTCCGGTGTTCTTTGTGTGTAGGAAATCACTTTACCTATATCAAATAAAAGTCCTTGATTCAATCCACCACCGAGGACTTCGACTGCACAAGAGCTTTTCAAACCTCTCCTTAAAATAGTATAAATGTTGGGGCAAACGAAACACCTATCGATCTACGTAGAATAATTAAAACTAAGCTTAGAATACATTGTTAAATTGAATTGAATTTTGACAATCCTGCATTTAACTGCGTTTTCCATTCGCAGTTTGAACATTTATGTGACCAAAATAAGATGTGAATAAAATCAATCGGTTTACGAGGTATAAAACATACACGATTCTAACTTAACTTTGGACATCGCAAAACCCTCATCACTTTCTGAAATATCACGATAGAAACTACTAAAACCCAAAGTAGACACATCACTTTCTGAATGTACAAAATCTGAAACAAATCAAGTTGTTTTCAAACAAAAATTGTCCGAAATAAAACAATCAAACATTCTACAATTAATATTTATACAGATGGTTCAAAAGACCAAAATAA
>NC_079165.1:47064145-47074145 GCF_947568905.1 Ostrea edulis
TTGTGGGCAGGATACAGACTGAACCATAAGCCCTAGGACTTTACAACTTCGTACATTTGATCACCATGATGAGAGGAAGATGCCTATTGTTTTTCAAGGTCAAAGTCGTAGTATCATTTATTAGGAAAACAGTGTGGCCAGGATACAAACCGAACCGTAAGCTCCAGGATATTATAACTTGGTATATTTGATCATCATGATGAGAGGAAGGTGCCTATTGTTTTTCAAGGTCAAGGTCGTAGTATCACTTATTAGGAAAACCTTGTGGGCAGGATACAAACCGAACCGTAAGCTCCAGGATATTATAACTTGGTATATTTGATCATCATGATGAGAGGAAGGTGCCTATTGTTTTTCAAGGTCAAGGTCGTAGTATCACTTATTAGGAAAACTTTGTGGGCAGGATACAAACCGAACCGTAAGCTCCTGGATATTATAACTTGGTATATTTGATCACCATGATGGCAGGATACAAGCCGAACCGTAAGCTCCAGGATATTATAACTTGGTATATTTGATGTACCAACAACTCTGATAAAATCGCCCTCAACAACCTCATGGTGAAAAAACTTCAATATACACAAGCAATACTCACTCCAACAACAGACTATGGATCAACACTAGATCTCATCTTCTATAACTTGGACAAAGAAATTGTGCACGGAACACGTGAAGTTTACTATTCTGACCACAAGATGATTTGGCATGGTTACTAATCTGGTATAGTAAGTTTATAGACTTGTGTTTTAAATATTGCATTTCAGTATACTGTACCTGTACTTATACTTTCACTAACTGTTTCAAGCAAAGGTATGTGGTATATTAGCATATTTATGAAGTAGCGCATTCTAAGGCTATCCCTCTTTATATCTTGATATCCATTTCCACAAGCATAATAATGAACTAGCTCACAGAGGACAGTGCTAACTTCACTAAAACATGAATCCCACTAAAATATGTTTTCCTTGAGTGAAATCTAAGGGCGTATTATGCCACGTTGGCGTTGCTCTTGTTCAGTTATCTGCTGGCGCCCAGTTTTTATTGGTGGAAGAGAGAACCCAGATACAATGTACCTGTGAAGAGACCACTGACCTTCTGAAAATAAACTGGGAAACTTTCTCACTTACCGGCGCGAGCGGGATTCGAACCTGCGTGATAATACATAACTAATATCATAAAAACACAATATATAATTCAATTGATATAATTTGATGAACAATGACATTACCGGTCTTGGTGACGTCTCCATATGAGTGAAAAATTCTCAAGCGTCTCGCTGTTAAGCAAGATACAATCAATCAATCAATACCTGAGTAAACTCAGGTGACCTATTGCAATTGGTTGCCATGCGTTAATAATTGAACATTTTTAACTTTTGCTTAATAACTACCAGTCCAATTCTTTTCAAATTTGGTATGAAGCATCATTGGGACAAAAGAGACATAAATTGTAAATTTCAGGACTCCAGCTCCCCAAAGGGGCAGGGCGAAAAGTGACCAATTGTCAAAAAATCTTCTTCTCAAGAACCATACATGTGTACCAAAACTAAATGCATAGTGATGTAGAGCAGGAAAGCTTCTACCAAAATTGTAAATTTCATGATCCCAAGGGTAGGGGTTCTGACCCCAGAGTGGGGCCAATTGGTATATAGTGTTTATGTGCAAAACACTTAAATAACATCTTCTTTAGTGCTATTGATACTACTTTGAAACTAAATGGATAGAGCAGGTAGTCTTTTACCAAAGTTGTAAATTTTATGATCCCCAGAGTAGGGGTTCTGAACCCAGGGTGGGGCCAAACTTAGGATATAGTATTTATGGGTAAGTTTGCTGATACTGTATAAAATATAAATACATATGCACATACTTAGGAATTATGGAGAAAAGTATGTACAAAAAATGGTGAATTTCACAACCCAGGGTTATGACTTTAGGATGGGTCCAAATTAGTCATATCTTTTGATGTTTTAATGTAATATACCTATTATTTAAAACCTTTCATCAGTTTATGTACTTTTAAGGGCAGTGAAGTTTTAAGAACATATCTTGTTTTATACTGTTGCTGAACATTAGAATTTAGCTTAGATATTCAGAACAGGAATTTTTTTTTCTAGATATCATAGCCCGTGGGAGTAGTGATACTTTTTCACTAGTATTCAGGTGACCGATAAGGTCTGTGGGCCTCTTCTTTTTTTATTGTAGCCATTCAATAAAATACCTTCTAAAATAATATTTCTATTAATTTTGCAAAAACATATCACATATATGGTGGAGTTATTTTAACACCCATGTGAGACATGTATGACCATCAACACCTTAAAAAGTGCAATAAAAAAAATAATAATAACAAATTTCATCAACAATGACATTATCAAAGTGCATGTATTTGTAAATTACACTCTTAAAAGGGAGAGAATTGTAAATATCCACCGCACAATTTAATCCTTCTGAGTTGAGCGAAAGAGTTTTATGGCTCTCTTTGCCGTCTGTACCTTTGAATGGAATGCATGATTAAACTCCGGCTCTTTCATGCCCAACACCTTTATTGCATAAACTGAAATTATACAAATAATGATAATTTACATGTCATTATAGATAATAACTACAAAGTTTTAAGTGTAAAACAAATACAACCTCAATCTGAACACCAAGAGGCATGGGGTGAAATTTGAATTTATGCTACTTTAGGTTGCTTGCATATCAATTTAACAATGTGTATTCTTTTGGATTTTAAAAGATTTCAAAATATTTTTTTCTTACACTTCTTTCATTTTTCATGCTATTTTCCAACCGTAATTGTATTTCTTAATCATATCCCTTTGTAAGGGGCATTATCATTTATATGGAAAAAACTTACTTCACCTAAGGATGCTTTGAAGCAAGTTTGGTTTAAATCGAACCTTTTGATTGAAATTATGTGAAACATTTACAATATTGACAACAACGACAAATTTCGATCAGATTTTTTTTAAAACTTACTTGAATGTTCGGCTCTTATGAGCTTATTTTTTTATGTAGGAAAATTGGTTACCCTTCAAGCACTGAGCCACCACACCGTTCTTCACAAATGTCAAAGCTGTTTACCCATTCAAATCCTCTGGCTCGAAAAAGCCATCCATGAACTTCTTCACTGTGAAAGATTTTCCTTTCCCTTTGCATTTTCTCAACACTTCTGTAATCCACTTCCTGGGCACTGACCCCCCCCCCCCCCCCCCTCTCTCTCTCTCTCTCTCTGGAACAAGTCTCTCATAATGTGGAGGAGGATCAGTCCTAATGTCGACTAGTTTCTACAAAAAGATAATAAAACTGACAACACTGCACGTATAATTGGTCATCCTTAAAAGTTTACACATTGCATAAGAAGATTATATATATATATATATATATATATATATATACTATAGATCTCAATACTAGTGCTGGAATTATTTGAAACTTGGAAAAGTGACCAGACAGATAACTCAATCATATATCAATTAACATTAATTAATGTTTGAAATGACTTGCATTTAATTTTGATTTACTTACATAGTCAGCAAAGTCAACAACTGTACCACGGCTTTGGGTATAGTGACTTTTTAAAGGCCCTTCTTTATCTTCATGTGCTAAAATTAATTATTTAAAGATTATATTTGAAAAGCAAGTAAAAATTAACACAATAAATTCATTTCACTTCCTCTATACTAAAAATATATTACCTGAAGCAACTTGTATCTTCTTCAACTCCTTAAGTCTTCCAGTGTGATTTAAATCAGACCCCATACTCATTATCATATGATGAGTATGGGGTCTGATTTTAATCAGATTGTGGAAATCTTCTTGACAGTGTCTCATTGTCCTCTGTACTTTGTCTTAACACAAATATTTTGGATTTGGAAGTCTTTCATTGTGCAGTCATAACAATCTCCACTAACTGCCGTGAGGGATTTTACCAACAATTCGGGTGTAGAGGATGATGAGGTGATAGGAAGCATCCAAATCTCTGTGTGAAGTAGGGATATTCATCTGACATACTGATAATGTGATAGGAGGCATCCCAATCTCTGTGTGTGAAGTAGGGATATTCATCTGACATACTGATGAGGTGATAGGAGGCATCCAAATCTCTGTGTGTGAAGTAGGGATATTCATCTGACATACTGATGATGTGATAGGAGGCATCCAAATCTCTGTGTGTGAAGTAGGGATATTCATCTGACATGCTAATGATGTGAGAGGAGGCATCCGATTTTCAGATGACAAGGAAGGACTGTTAATTGCACGTGTAGATGAGGTAATAATAACAGGTATCCTATTTCCTGAAGAAGAAGGAATGTTTTCAATTGTAGATGGGGTTGAAGTGTAGTTGGTAGGCATCCTACTCTGTAGGGGCATGCTTAAAACTTGTTTTAAGACAAATTATTGGACATTCCTTAACATAGTGTGTGTGCGTGTGAAACCGCTACCAGGAAGTATTCACATAGACCAGTTGAATATTTGGTGACGTCAACATGATTTATCGTTTTATAAGGTCACCTGAGTTACCTATTGCAATATATTGTCATGCGTCATCGTACATGTACGTCGTGCGTTAACAATTGAACATTTTTGACTTCTTGATATCTACTATTCCAATTCTTTTCAAATTTGGTATGAAGCATCTTTAGGACAAGGGGGATATAAATTGTAAATTTCAGGACTCCTTCACCCCCGGGGCCTTATACTTACTTGCTTAATCATCTTCGTGCTAGGAAGCACATAAGGCCTTCACTGAGGATCGCCGGGGCCTTATGGGTAGGGCAAAAATTGATCATTTGTTCAAAATTCTTCTCTACAACCGCACATGTATAAGAGAAACTAAATGTATAGTGATATAGAGCAGAAAGGCGTCTACCAAAATAATAAATTTCATGATCCCCGAGGTAGGGGTTTTGACCCCAGGGCGGGGCCAAACTTAGTATATAGTGTTTATGTGTAAAACACTTATATAAAATCTTCTTTAGTGCTATTGATACTAAATTGAAACTAAATGGATATCTAGAAAGAGCAGATAGTCCTTTACCAAAATTGTACATTTGATGATCCTAGGGGTAGGGATTTTGGTATCTGGTTTTTTTTTCAAATTTAGTATAAAGCATCTTTGGGACAAGAGCGATATAAATTGTAAATTTCAGGACTCCTGCACTCCCAGGACCTTATGGGGTGAGGCAAAACTGTCAAAAATTGGCTATTTTTGAAAAATCTTCTCTACACTTGCATATCTTTCAAAATTATTATAATAATTTGAAGGACTTTCGCAACCCTAATGTTTTGACTCAAGGATAGGTCCAAATTAGTCATATCGTTTAAGGTTAATCGATCCTCGTGTGATGTCATAGGTTTTTGCAAAAATCTTTATCAAATTAAACTTTGCGCATGATAGAAATATATCTTCAGAGGAATTTTATTGACTGTATAAAATAAAAAAAATTCGTAAACTATTGATATTGAAAAAGTGTATATTTTCTATAATGTAAAACTTATACGCTACCAATAAATAATCAATTCTTTATAATTGAAAAAATGTTGTCAAGGGCAATAACTCCTATGCTGGTATTTCTTCTACTGCATGTCTATTATGCATGATTTCCCTAATATCCACAATTAATTTATACATATTTATGAATTAACAGTTTTTTAAAACTTTTTAAATTTGTCATTTCAACAATATTTTATCTATTTTAATTATTCTGTACAACGAAAATGTGTGATTTTCTTATGTTAGCATATACTTCCGTTTTTTATGTCTGACATCTTTAAAAATGTGGCAACATACACATTTTCTTTGTTTATTGTTTAAATTTAACTATATTGAACGGTAATTAATACAGTTTTTGCACTTTGAACCATTATTATTGATAAGTCACATGAGGATCGATCCACCTTAATGATTGATTGATTGTATCTTGCTTAACGTCTCGCTCGAGAATTTTTCACTCATGGAGACGTTATCGTTTAATGTAAATGGGTAAATGCATATAATATATTATGCACTTTTTGAGGGCATTGAAATCTTTTAAGAACACATCTTGTTTTATACTGTTGCTGAATATTAGAATTTAGCCTAGATATTCAGAACAGGAATTTTTTCTCCCTCTCGATTTCATAGCCCTTGGGAAGAATGATACTTTTTCACTAGTACTCAGGTGACCGATAAGGCCTGTGGGCCTCTTGTATTCTTCCCACCAGCTGTGACTAGAAAGTACCATGAAGAAAAACGTCCTAGTACACAGCTCTGCAATATATACAGTACATTTTTATTAGCACAAACGATTATTTGTTGATTATTCTAAAGTGCAAACATACTATCAGCAGAGAGCATATATCTCCCGTATTACTGATGAATAAACACTACATGGTGAGTGAATTTGAATAAAGGTGGTATTTAAAGCAAAGCAAATCTATTGAAGTCGGATCCCCAACCCATTCTTTGCAAAAATACAAGACGCCATCATATTTTGACAATTTCAACCGAGAAGTTGCGATTGTGATACGGTATTTGCATATTAAACCGACCCCGACTGACCTGGTACATGTACCTACACTATCTTTCATGACAATAGCAAAAGACTGGAGTATAGATTTCGTCGAAAATGAAATTCAATTTCCTTTTTCCAATCTGTAATGCATAGAAAAGTTCTACAAAATGCAATTACATATAATTATACTTAGTAACTCATTTTATAACTGCAGATTGGTTTTAAAAGTAACAAGCTATATATTACTGTCTCGGTATACCTTCACCTTCCCGGAGCACCCCCCCCCCCCAACCATTCGGAAATGGATTTAGGTAAAATATTTTATGCCAGAAATATACTCGGGATTTTCAATTCACCCTAGAAACTAACTCTGGTTGAAATCCGACAGACTTTATATTTTGGCAGCCATTTTGAAATGGCGGTCATTTCGAGACTCCCTATCATGTCTTCAGTCATTAAACAACATGAATATTGATCATCCATATATTTTAGATATCTTACACCGGTACTATCTTTTAACTAAACAAGGTTGAGTTCTGCTGGATCCCAAGTCACATTGGTATCCATGGCAACACCAAAGCGGCCAAAAATTCATTTCAAGGTGATATTGTACACTTCAAAATTCCATACACTGATTTTAAATATTTCATAAAACTATATGTTAATTCTCTTTGGTAAATCTATTTGGATTTCTGTGACACATGTAAACTTTATTCTATTCAAAATAAAGTAAACAAATCGTGTAACATTGTAATGAAACGCCAAGACGAAGTGATTATTTTAAGAATACGCATCGGACATTCAAAATTGACCCATTCTTACCTACTAAACAGAGAGCCTCAGCCTGAATGCATATCTTGTGACTGCCCATTAACCATACATCACATTCTTTTAGAATGTAGTGATTTTACGCCCATACGAAATAGACTTTTTAATATTGTACAATCAATGAAAGAACTTTTTACAAATATCGACAATCATTATATTACACAATATTTACAAGAATGCGACTTTTACAGAAAAATTTGAAAACTTTTATAATACAACATTTATATACACGAATTGCTTGTTTTTTAACCTGTTTATATATTTTTAACTTTTATGTCCGTCGGATGGGACGTTAAAGGATGTTCCGTGTCAATGATCACAACCCCCTTGGCACGCAAAAGATCGTTTCCCTGATGTTCGAAAAAGAGTAGGCTCACAGGGGGCCGCCAGGATAACTCAAACACTCACAACCAAATATCATTCAATTAGTTAACCGCCGTAAAATGGCTGAAATATTGCCAAATCGGCGTAAAACCTCAATCAATCAATCGAACCATTTGAAAATTGAATGAAAAGAAACAATGATGCGAGATGTGAACTGTGGACCCTCCATTGATCCCAGAATCCAAATGTTGTAGAGATTTTAACACTTTGAAATATTTCTGTATATGGCGGCCATTTTGAAAATGGCTGCACCAAAGAATTATAGAATTTGGTTGAAAACCGACCTTAATTGGCAGCCATTTTGAAAGTTGATTGCATCCTTCTTCATGAACCCCCTATCAGCTCACAAAGTTTGAATTGGATCTGTTGAAGCACATTCACAAAATCGTGCTGACAAGTTTCCCATTAAAGAAGAGGTATAATGAAGATAAAAATAAGAAATGGAGCAAAAACAATATGACCCCGACACTTTGTGTTCGGGGACATAATAAATCTATAGTTTAATAAATCCTCTTTTTCATACTTATACTCTATACTGTATATATACATACTTATACTCTATACTGTATATATACATACTTATACTCTATACTGTATATATACATACATATACTCTATACTGTATATATACGTAATGGTGTTACAGTCGTTGCCTTGTATTTTATAGTTAGAATTAAATTGAGAAAGTTAGAATGTCGTGAAAAAAGTAGTTAACTTTGTACCTCAACGATGTCAACTAAACTGAGTGCTAGGAGCGTAACAGATGATAAATGTAAGTGTAGAAACCAAGCGGCATGTGATCTAGGGACCGCCCTAGGTTCCCAGCGAGTCCCCCTGCTGAAAACGGATTTAAGCATTCTGAAATGTAATAAGATGGCTGTTTTATCTTCATATTGATTCAGACTTGAGGTAACGTTTTAATTTTCTGATTCTAGCCTAGTGAAATATTTCAAATGAAAATTAAGATTAAAGCCAGGATACAGAATATTTTGAATATGCATGAACAATAATTTAACTTTATATTTTGTTTGAGATATGTACCCTTTCCTAGATCTGATGGTGAACTCGCCGTTTATTTAAGAACCATGGGTCGCTTGAAGCACATGGAGCATTCCGCAAGAACCTAAAAACACGTGAATATGCCCTGTGAATGTAAAATTCAGTGCAATGATGTTTGGGTATTGTTTTCATTTTTATGCCCGTCATAGACGGGTCGTATTATGGAATGGCACAGTCCGTCTGTTTACACCCTCTGGGTCAGATACAAGCAATACTTACAATGTTAGGATCATCAAACCTGTTCCCAATAATTAGAGGAAAAATTGTTTTTCAATCTTGGCACAGTACACGTTCCAAATGACTATTTTTCAAGGTCAAACTTGCATGGGTAATTTTGTTGGCACGTGTTGTATTATGGTATGGTGCAGTGTTTGTCTGTTTTCTGTCACGTGATGTATTACGCAGCAGGGTTAAGGTATCCCGAGTAAAATAACAAGTAACAACAGCATATTCAAATTAAAGTTAAATTCTTCCAAGCGTTGCATAATTTTAGTAAAAATCGTTTGTCAATACATAAACAAACATCGTATCACGTGGGGAAATCCTTCGCTTAACTATTACGTCGTCATACAAGTGACGTATAACTATTTTTATCCGCTAGACTTTTAGTTGTTTATCACCTCGGCACAGGTGAAAGTTGCACTCAAATCATTTGCAGTTTGGGCTTGATATGTCGACATTGATATGGTAAATTAAAAAAGTGATCCGGATCGGTACAATATCCTCTCAAATATAGCAATTTCCATAATCTCAACTTAAATGTTGGGCATTTCCCACATTCACAGCCAAATCTTATCTAAACGAGGCAAAATATTATACCTTCCGTATCAAAATCCTAAATCTACAACCTTTAAGAATATGCCTTGATCGTAATAAAATATCGTCATCTTTCACCTGTGCCGAGTCGATATGTACACTTGTTGGTTTTCTTTATTCCTATACACATCGGGGGCGATTTCAAGGTCACAAAGTAATATAAAGATTACTTTACAGTCTTTAGTTCACACTTTATATAAAAATATGAGACATATATTATCAAAGGAAACTGGGGGAAAAAAATCATCTGACAAACATATTTAAACATATACAGCTTGAACACTAGATAACGGTAGCAAATAGCGAGAAAATATTATGACATTTTCCCCGCAATACAACTATAGACCAAACTCCCCGTCGAGGCCTCATTACGTCACAGTGCCTACGAATAGACCTCTCCTATGTGACTCACCACAA
>NC_079165.1:47079145-47106645 GCF_947568905.1 Ostrea edulis
GGGCAGTTCTTCGGATGAGACTGCAAAAGCCGAGACCCCATGTCATACGTGTGGCACGATGAAGGTCCCTCCCTGCTTAAAACCGCCGAGCATAGGCCTATATTTTGCAGCTTTTCACCGACAATGGTGACGTCTCCATATGAGTGAAAAATTCTCGAGCGTCCCGCAGAGTAATTTCTTATCTAATATATATATAATGCATTCATATATGCCTGTATGTATTGTTATTATTTCAATTTAACATCAATGTTATGTGTATTGAATTATATAATCTTTTAATGGATCTGCAATTCAATATTCGGTCAAGCATAACACTTAGTGAGTTCTTTGGTATAGAGTGCCTGAGGTGCCTAATTATGTCTTGGCCAAGTTGTCCATAAGTCTTTTAATTCCATTAGTGTTTTAGTTTTGTGTCTTGCGTTTTTATTGGTTTTGGGATTTGTTCCCTCCAAAAGTTCTTTGTGTCAGTTCATTCTTTGTCTGAAATTTGAAGTGACCAGTCCATAGATCAGTATATAAGTTTTCCTCTCAATTGGTAAGTTACGAAGTTTATTACTAATGATAATATACTTCTAATATGTATCTAAAATGGTAAATCCTATAATTTTGCATTAAGATAAATTTCCTATGCACTTCATCCTGAGTAAAAGTATATAGTGAGATAGAATCATTTATTTTAACTATAAAGTGTAAATACATGTAGTTCAATTGTCTCACTATGATGTATCTTAATTAATGGCATATTTTTATGATAATTACATTAGCAGCTAGCTGTAAGTTATTTGATTAACTTGCAGGTTTGAACTTTATATGGTGACATTTATTAATCATATTGGCAGTTCTCCATTGTATATATTGGCCTATTCCCATAGAATGGTATGTTTGAGTATTTTGAGTTACTGACTTAAATATTTCTCATAATGGATATTTTATATCAAAGTAATAACTGAAATGTTTATATTATGATAAGCATAAGTGTACAGTAAAGATTTTATCCATAGGCAAGAGTAAATATTGGGAGATGCATTTGTGTATTTAATGTTACATGTATAGCACTTTGTGTAAGACAAAGTTATCTCCCTTGAAGTATGTAAATATTGCTACCATTAATTGTATATCAATTAGTCTGTAAAAGTAATATTGTATTTTATGATTTATACATATGTTTGATTATTGTTATATAATTGTTACAGGGCTTTCTTTTCAAGCAACTTTATATATACTTTTGCCTTGTTCAGAACCTCAACAGGAGTTGGTCATCATTAACTATTAGCAATCAACACCCTGTTACATATACAATCAATTAAAACCTGTGTATTAACACTTCTTGTTTTAAAGTGATGTGTTCTGTAGTTTGGTCACTTTCCCACAATACTATACACAACACAGATTATATATAGAGAAAGAGAGAATTCGTATCTCTCTCTCTCTCTCTCTCTCTCTCTCTCTCTCGTGTCTGTCATACAATTATAACATTTTTCATGGGGTAAATGCATATTTTTATCGACCTGATGCGATATCACATTTACTAGAACTAACCAATTAGTATAATACATGTATCATATTCCAGAACTGCTTTCACATTGTTCGGTTGTAAAACGCTCATAAAATGGATATATATATATATATATATATATAACCCTTACTATATACACTGTATACTGAAAACAACATTTATAAACCCCATCATACTAAAAATAGATTCCTTTACTGTTTGGGTTTATGAATGTCCTATTTCCTAATATAGTAAGGTTTAAAAGCGTTATGTTATATGTAACATAAACACGTAAATAGAATGTACTAATCACATACTTTGGGTGGGTATCAGGACAACTCGCTCTCAAGACAACTCGTTCCCTCTTCGGGACAACTCGCCCTCAAGACAACTCGTCCCCTCTTCGGGACAACTCGCCCCCTCTTTGGGACGACTCGTCCCCTCTCTTGAGATAACTCGCCCCTTCATATCATACATGTTTACAATTATTATTTTGGTCTAAATCCAAGAGGTGTATCAGCAAAAATTAATGAAATTGGTACCGTATAAGTTTTACATTATAGATAGTATATACATCATAGACAAAAAGACATGTTCACATTAACACCGAACTTCGTGTCTTTTTATGCAAGATAAAAGATTTCAGTGAAAATCCAGTGTTTAGGTTCAGTAAATTCATCAACACTTTTATGTACATGTAAAATATAAAATTTCAGCGGAAACAAGTGAGCGTTTGGTAGGGAGAGTATTAGCTTGGTCTACAACTGACTTTGTATAATTATCAATAATCTGCGTCGGTTGTTAAATGTATTACCAATTGTTTGATTTCCCCCAAGCCGTTATATATTTACTTCAAACGTTAATGTACTTATCATCATAGTACTTTTCACTTTGAAATCGCCGAGTAAAAAGAATCAGTAAAGCAAAGCCGTTATAAAATTTCTAAAATGTGAATTTTATGATTTTTCAACGGGACATAGTTGAAAAACGCATTAAAAGATAATTACATGTATCAGAATATTCATGCTTCACATTTACACTTATGTATACTGTATCGATAAAACACACACACACCCCAAAAAAAAAAAAAAAACCCAAAATTTTCTCAGTATTGGAGACATTTAATCAATTACCTGAAGATCAGTAAATATAATTTTCCTAGCCAATTGAATTATGAAAAATATAATTTTTTTCTGAAATGCAATAATTAAATCTGTGTATAATTCTAGTAGAATTTACCATTTGTGTTAAAGTATGAAATAAAAAGATGTATCTTTATAGGTTTAAAAGCGTAAAGTTATACACACACAAAATAAAAATAAAATGTGATAATATATTTATATATAATATTGGGGGCGAGTTGTCTCAAGAAAAGGGGCGAGTTGTCCTTAGAGGGGGCGAGTTGTCCAGCATTCGTAATAATATTGTAATATAATGTTTGCCGCTTTGATGAATATCATAATAAAACCGTAACCTCTTACATGTAACTTTAATTTGGCGGCATAGATATAGGATACCTTAAAAAGTTTCACTGAATCATAAAACAATTCTTGATATTCAAGCCAGTCGGGGGTAAATCGTCAGTACTTGTAGAGGTGCATTCTATGAGTAGGTGTCAATATTATCGTCTCATCATATCGGGTCTATTAATATCCTTCTGCCCTTGTGGTCACTACGACTTTTTGTATGTTTTGCATGATAGACTGCAACTGACCAGTGACCACAGCTGTCAGAATTATGATTGTAACAGAATGTATTCCATATGTCATTTGCATGGTTTCCGGCATGCTTATGATTTACATATGATGACGGGTCATGTCTAGATCGCTCTGACCACACTGGAACTTGGAAGAAGAGTGTTTCATGTTTAGAGTTGTAAATGTAAGACTGCCTGGCCGGAGGACACGTTTTCCTCTTCCTTCCATCACATGTCTCATAACAAATTACAAATGTTAAAACGTATAAGGAACTGGTCTCTAAAATCTAAATGTCGCTTTCATTTGGAAAGGTCGTCTAAATTGAAGGTGCTCTGAATTAAAAGTGCATGTCCCGGACGGTAGGAGCTTTAACTGCTAAATCATCCAGATTACCTAGTACATGTATTAGACCAAAAACTGGCGCCTGTTTTCAAAATGGTGACGTCTTGATATTAGTGAAATGTTCTCAAAGGCACATGAATGCACCCTCGCCATTCTTGCAAAAATTAACGTTCAGCCTACATTTTTACCATATACCAAGCAGAGTCTGATGTGTGCTAATATAACAAATCAATTAATCTGAGAGAGAGAGAGAGAGAGAGAGAGAGAGAGAGAGAGAGAGAGAGAGAGATTTGAAACTATAGACAGGTAGGTTGTGTCATCTTGTACACATTTTTAAAAACTTGTCCACATCTGATAGCTAGTTTTTCACAAATTCCATAGATGAAAGTTTTGTGCATGTTCAAATTTGTCTTCCTTTCAACCTCTCTTTTCAATATGGCTAATATTATTCTTATTTGATATGCAACACACAGATTGTTTTCTTCGATGTTATACAATTATTTTGATAAATAATATTTTATACCGAAAATGAGGATAAATATTTAAAACTAGGTAATTCTTTAATCTGGCGCGCAGACATCTGTGCCTTTTCTGTCAACACGTGTACGGAATGTGCGGCGATTCTTTAAATAAAATAGTTATATAGAGGATATCTATATTGCGTGTTTTGATATTTGGTTTATCCAACGAGTTGATATCATATTGTGTATTTATTCGCGAGGCGTGTCGAGCGTATAAATACTCCATATCAACAAGTTGGATAATATATAAATATTGTATGTACTTAGTAGTTGAGGGTGAAAACCATCTCGAGGGGTGAATATTTCAATGTTACCCTCAACTACATGCAATATTTGTTTTATTATTATTATACTGAATGTTATGTACACAGGAAAGCAGAAAAACTTACGTCTGTTGACATTTGATCGATCACTGCCATGCGACATTTCGTATATCGATGAGGATTTTCCCGTTTATTACAAACGCTCAAATGACGTCGCCTAACAATCTACGGCGAACCGTACGCGCATAAATTTGACGCATGTGATAATTTTTAATAAATTCGATCAGTGCATACTATCTATTCTATTCAAGATTTATTACTGGATTCAGGTACTCTTCACACAATTGCTCTGAAAAAATATAGTTCCATTCATGATCAGCAGATACAACATTACAACAAATATTTAGAATATCGATGTGTATGTAATACGTAGAAGAAAACAAAATTAACGTCAAAAGATTTTAAGAAAATCACTTTTTCACCAGAAATGTAAATAAGAAGTATTCATATTCCTACGCTAGCTGCCTCCTCAGTGTTTTTCACGAAAATATATAGGTCATTCTTCGAATGAAAGGAAAATTATTTTCCTTTCATGATTATTGTTCGCTAATTATCATACAATTTCTTCTGAGAGAGAATGTTAATCATTAAATTTGTGTGTGTGTGTTTTCTTTTTTATAAGGATTTATATGTATAACAGAGCACATCTGGTAAATGCCGATGATTTGTCATTCCAACAAAATAACAACTATTGACCGAGTATTTATTTTTGACGTAGGCCTGACCTTCTGATAAAAGTTTGATGTCGCCGTCTTTTTTAAATAAACGTGTGTAACAACGATCAATGAAAATAATATTTTAATGCAGCGTCATTAGAATGTTCAACAGGTATAATAATAAGTAAAAGTGTTTGTGTATTTGGATTTTAATCACGTGGTTTCTTTGGATTTGAGGGCGAGAGGAAATCCTGAGGCACTTTAATAAGTAAAGCTGTTGAGATTATTACTTTCAATATGGCTCCAAAGAAAAGATACTGTGCTTGTGTACATGTACCGCAATATGTCGAGGTACTTTCGATTAGGCCTGTCCAGTAGGCGGTTGATTCCTTGTTGATGATGCTAGTGTGGACATCTGTTTGTTTTCTTATCGTAATTTTTGAGTAGGCCTAGTTTAACGTAGTTATTGATCGAGTTTACATTTTTATGGCCGGTGACTGCATTATTATGTCAGTGGGGGCAATATCATTTTAAAATTTTGACATTAAAAAATTCTAAATAAATACAGAATAACAAGTTATACGCTTTATTTCATGCGTCGATATGCATCAACACAGAAAATATGTCATCCAAGCGGGGACAGTGTCAAAAGTGGTTCGGACCGGAAGTGCTTTATCAAACGGGCGTGTGATAAAGCTAGGCTTTATCTCACTTGCAATATACACCACATGTATGAGGTAAAAATATTTATCAGAATTAAACAATCTTTGATTTGCCATTTGATGTACTATAGGCAGGATACATAACACTGACTGCTACAGCCCTAAGCGCGATGTACAGGTTAAATTGTGACACTTCATCTACAGCTTGTGAGCCTTTATGTGAGTGAAAAATTCTCACCTGGGACGTAACACAACATACGAACAATCAAAATAATTCATGATCATCCAACTTCCAATATTCTATTTTTGTGTATACTTTATCCAATCCCTAATATTTCATTGTGTGTAATATCCACTTTTCATGTAATATCCAACTTCTAATGTTTTATTGATGTGTAATATCCAATGTCTTTTGTTTTATCAATTTATGATATCCAAATTTTATTATTTTATTGATGTATAATAATAATAATAATCTAAAACCGGTCACGGTAGCTCAGTGGTAGAGCAATCGCTTCATAACCGGGAGGTCATGAGTCCAAGCCCTGCCCGTGCCATGGCCGCGTCAAACCTAAGACGGAAACATTGGTAGAAATGTTTTACTTGATGTATAATATCCAACTTCTAACGTTTCATTAATTTATAATATCGAATCTCTAATGTTTTATTGATTTATAAGATGTTTTATCGGTGTGTAATATCCAACTTCCAATGTTTAAACCGATAGCGGAAGACAACGGATTACTACGTTTACCTGATCAAGATATTATTAGTTATGTAGACACTTAGAGGGGTAATACGGAAATATATGGAGTCCTTGAAAAAACACATTGGGCTCGGCTTACGCCTCGCCCAATAGAATTTTTCCAAGGACCCCATATATTTCCGTATTACCCCTTTATGTGTCTACATAACGAATTTATCCTGTCGGTGATTTTACGTATACATTAATTAAAAGCATATTGACATTATTCATTCTTGACGATTTTATAATGTACATGTGCAACTGTCCTAATAAATGACTGCAATGTATGTATTCTTGAGATACTTTATCAAACGTACAACAATGAAAAGGTGGCTGCTACATTTAAATCATCAACATAGGGATAAAAACAAGTTTTTCAACCAACTGTAAATTCAAATATGAATTCAATTGTTTTCGTATACCTATGACATCATAATATGCGCTGACTGATATGTATTCTCATGACATCATAGAACACATATGTGGTCAGTAAACCACGTGGAAGGGGCATATTGAAATTATTAGGTTAGTAAAAGACAGAAGATCGTTGCATGTAGTACTCCTTTCAGCCAATGAAAGTCCAATATCTTTATCAGAGGCAGGATAAATACTGATACAGGGCTCACGGCGGGTGTGACCGGTCGACAGGGGATGCTTACTCCTCCTAGGCATCTGATCCCACCTGTGGTGTGTGCAGGTGTCCTTGCTTGTCCTTCCCATCATTTGGTATTCTTTATGGTATTTATGAGATTGATTACTGTTCCTTATCTTCATTTGTTCCTTTACATTTAATTCTGCGACTGGTCCCATGATCATCAGATTTCATATTCAATGTTCTGTAATGTATCTACTTGGAAATTTGGTGCGATTAGGCCCATTTGATTATGATATTTATCATAAGTAGGAGACGGCAATATATTAAAACATGAGTACCGCAAACGGTATATAATACGCCCGTGAAAATGCTTACATAGGGTGTTTTTCTTACAGCTGTTTGGTCCGAATTGTAATATTTTTTTCCATCTCGTAAAAACGCTATTAAATCATCGCACGTATGTAGTTATGAGGCTGTATGACATAAACATTATTTCACCTGTTTTAACCCAAATTATTTGATTTTAACGTAGTTCCACACTCCTGTGACGTCATAAGATTGTGCAAAGTCAATAATTTAATGACTGGAACATAAATTTTGTTGGAGTCTTTTTCAATACTTATTGTAAAAAATCTTGTTAGCCATAAAATATTTCAAAAGTCTTAGCTATATTTGAATAGTCAATGATGTGTTTCAAAATATTGAATCCAAGGACAATAACTCTGTTTTCATTAAATTATTTATCAAGTCCATTATGCAATAGATTTCCTATATTTTTCACAAACATTTTACCAAGGTGATAAGGAATTATTATCTGTGTCTTTTCATGAAATTACATAAAATTTTAATCCATGAGTGATTTTGAATAGCTCAGTTGTATGGTGCCAGACTTAGGGTTTTTATGGGGGGTATACATACTCTAGAAGCTATAGATTTGAAATTATTAAGGAAAGGTATGGATTTTTTTTCATAAATAACTATAACAGATGTACATCTACTAATATAAACAGAAAAAATGATATGTAAACCATGCTATAAGGAAATTGTGTCCATATTTGTTTGTTTTTTAACATTTTGGAGAATAAGGCTAATTCAATAATTTTGCACTTATTATACTAAAACTTGATGAACATATTGAAAATGACATGTGTTTTAGTTATTGACATGTTTCCTGATAAATAAATGCAATTTAAAATTTTTGTTGTTGTTTTTATTTTAAAATAACAACAGATAACTGTTTCCAATGAATTTCATAAAAATCTACATAGGGGTACATTACTTCAGTAGTGTCTGTAATGAAAATAAATCTGGAAATCCTTAACTAATTTGCCTTTTCTCATTACTCTGAATGTTAATCTATTGATTCCAAACAAAAAAATGATACCTAAACCCCAAAAATCCAGGACTAAGGACCCACCTTAAATCGATGTTTACAAATAACCGCGTCACTCTGCCCTTTCAAGTGACAGTCACGTGACCAGTTCAAACTTTCAGATCATCGGTGTTCTTATCTGTGTAAAGTTGTGTATTTTGTTACAACAGTACCGTGGCATAAGTTTAATAGAAATAAAAATATCAAATACCTCTTAGTAATTCCTTGTTTTACGCTCTTTCAGCTTTAAAACTAAACAGTTGCGTATGAGTTAATACATCATGTTGGGATTCCCCTGACGCGCGTGGGTCTATTTATAGAAGTCTATTATGGGATGATTTATATATGTACCACACTATATTTACTTTCTAAATAATATTCTCACTGTTTTCTTTTACATGCAGATGTTTTGAAGCATGTAATTAAGGGAAAGTTAATAACTTTATAAAGTAATGAATCTACTTTAAAGTAATATTGTACAAAAATAATACATGAACATCGGGTCATACAGCTTTAAGCCATAATTTGCAGAACTTTGCTTCAGGTAGTAACAGCCATCATCAGGCTATGACATACTTTCTTTGCATTAGATATGAATAAAGGGTCTTATCTTACAACTGTGACGGGTAGGTAGACAAACCAAGAGTTCTGTGTGTAAAATATTTCCCCAAATTTGACCAAGTTCAACAACCTGAAAATATTGAAAACCTCAATTGAATGAAAATTGTTGAGAATCAAAATCCTTGCACTATGTACATGTACATCTTCAGGTTATTTACAAATTCCCTAGCTTTCTAAACTGTGAGACGAGTTATAAGGACAAACCATGTCCTTTATGTAATATATTTCCTCAACACGGACTAAGTTCAACAACCTGCAATATTTCTAAAAATCGAAGAAAATTAAAATCCTTGCCACATGTACATCTTCCATACCCATACAAATGCTCTGTAAAACAAGAAGGTCCTAACTTGAAAAATCTGGAAGGAAAAACAGACAAATCATATACTCTTTATGTAATTCTTCAAAACGGACAAAGTTCAAAACCTGTAATTTTCTCAAAAAGTTAAAAAAATAAATATCGAAATCCTTGCCATATGCACATCTTCAATATCCATACAAACAATCCATAAAACAAGATGGTCCTCACTTGAAAATTATTGGAGAAGTTCGCTGGACAAATTATGTACCCTCCACATAACAATAATTTTCAAGTAAAGGGGCAAAACTCCTGCAAGAGAGATCGAAATGGATCAAAATTGCAACATGATCTAGAGTGATCCACAAAGAAGTTACATAGCAACCTTCAGCTTCATATGTGACAGAGAAATGCAATTAGAAACAGAAAACCCCGACCGGACGGACCTACAGACATCGATGTACCATAATACGTCCTCTCTAACGACGGGCGTATTAAACAAACTTACAGACATCACTGTACCATAATACGTCTTCTCTAACGACGGGCGTATCAAACAGACCTACAGACATGACTGTACCATAATACATCCCCTCTAACGACGAGCGTATTAAACAGACTTACAGACATGACTGTACCATAATACATCCCCTCTAACGACGAGCGTATTAAACAGACCTACAGACATCACTGTACCATAATACATCCCCTCTAACGACGAGCGTATTAAACAGACCCACAGACATCACTGTACCATAATACATCCCCTTTAACGACGGGCGTATTAAACAGACTTACAGACATGACTGTACCATAATACATCCCCTCTAACGACGAGCGTATTAAACAGACCTACAGACATCACTGTACCATAATACGTCCCCTCTAACGACGAGCGTATTAAAAATAAGTGAATCAGACCGATATCATACATATCTTTGAATTTGAAAAGTACATGTATGTCAATTCGCTGTAGTACATGTAGGTCAATTCGCTGTAATACATGCATGTCAATTCGCTGTAGTACATGTAGGTCAATTCGCTGTAGTACATGTATGTCAATTCGCTGTAGTACATGTAGGTCAATTCGTTGTAGTACATGTATGTCAATTCGCTGTAGTACATGTATGTCAATTCGCTGTAGTACATGTAGGTCAATTCGCTGTAGTACATGTAGGTCAATTCGCTGTAGTACATGTAGGTCAATTCGTTGTAGTACATGTAGGTCAATTCGTTGTAGTACATGTAGGTCAATTCGCTGTAGTACATGTAGGTCAATTCGTTGTAGTACATGTAGGTCAATTCGCTGTAGTACATGTAGGTCAATTCGCTGTAGTACATGTAGGTCAATTCGTTGTAGTACATGTATGTCAATTCGCTGTAGTACATGTAGGTCAATTCGCTGTAGTACAAGAACACAGCAAGTTGCCGTACTACACATTATTTTTCGAACAATTCGCCGTACAGCTGACCCGAATTAACATTGCTAATTTCTTTCGTAGAATCGACGATTAGGAACTAAAACTGATTTTAAGGTAAACATTATTCCATATAATGACCGGGAAACAGTGAGATAAATCACTAGAGTTATATTTCAGTCAAAAATGCTCAGTTTTACAGGTATCAGACCTTCATTTTATGGTATGAAATGAAATCCTCATTTCGTGTAATTCTAAGCCATTAACGATAAGTTTGTTCATCATTGAAACATTCCAAAAAGCGGATAGCGTCAGCAAATGTAGGTTAAAAGAAGGAATTCTCATCTTGGTGTATAATTACTTCAAACGTCTTAACTAGTACATGTATGCTGGTGATACACAGTGTGTTTGTTTTGCTGTTTTCCTCCACACTCACCAATTTTTCAGTTACATGTATCTGGTGGTGCCCAGTTTTTATTGGTGGAAGAGAGAACCCAGATACACCGACCTTTCCGAAAGTAAACTGGGAAACTTTCTCACGAACCACGCCGACCAGAGACGAGAGGCTGCGCGATTTTGAGTGCGATGCTCTAACCACTTGGCCACGGAGGCTCCGATATACAGTGTGATAAAGACACGATTTGTGTCGAAATTAACCAACAGTGTCCTGGTCTCTCAGTGCTTCTCTCTCTCTGTTTATTATATAAAAATTATATATATATATATATATATATATATATATATATATATATATATATATATATACATGTATCACACAATAAAACATTTAAAGCTACATATGTAAATCTCATGAATCAATAAAACTTTATTTTAAACTTTATTTCATTTGAATAATTAACATATATATACACAATAAGTAATATGCACACAGGATTCGGAAACAAGTTGTAGCAACTTATATTAATCCGTTTCCTTGAATTAACTTTGAATGATAAATGTACATATGCCCTAGTTGCTTGACAAATATGAAATGAACAAGTAAAGAAAAAATTTAACAGGCAAATAAATAAACAATATATATATATTCAAGTATACAGATGCACAATATACATGTATAACGGTCAGCAAGTAATGAATATACAATAACTTTCAAACAAGAAATTCGACCACTTTACAAATAAAAACGAAACTCGATAAGATTAAGTTACAAATCGTTTGGATGCGGTGATAAAATTGATGTGCATGTTTAAAAACGTGTTTTATTATAGGAGAAATTCCTAGTTAAGTCTCCATGTAAAAGGATATTAACTGTTACTGGTCTTATTGGATCAATAATTTTTCTTCTTACATCTTTGAATAGAGGACATTCAAGTAAAAAGTGTGTTGTTGTTTCGATTTTTTCACAGGCACAATATGAGTTATCTATTATGTGTTTCGCGAATAGATGGGATTTAAGAGTACTACAGTTGAGTCTAAGTCGTGTGTGTAGTATCTGTTCGTTGCGTTTGGCAAATAGAAAATGATTGGGGATTTTATAAGTGCTTGACTGTTTGTATTAAGCGCGCGTTTTAAATTTGAAATTTAAGGATTCTATTGTACGCTTGATGGAAGATCGAATAAAACATTAGAAGTTGGATACTTAACATCACAAATTAAAGAAACATTATAAGTTGTTGTTGTAACCCCGGGAACCATGATTTGCACAAACTTGGATCTATTTCATGTAAATTTCCACATTTCTAGCCCAGTGGTTTTTGAGAAGCTTTTTCAATATTGTCCTTATAAACTCGCATGTAAAACTTTGATCCCCCAATTGCCCTCCCACCCTTCCCCATTGAGCAGGCACTACAAGTTGTATGTCAGAAAGCTTTCATGAAGTTCCGTGGGGATCCGGGTTAGAAAAGGTCATCAGTACCCCTTGCTTGTAAGAGGCGACTAAATGGGGCGGTCCTTCGGAAGAGACCGCAAAAACCGAGGTCCCGTGTCACAGCAGGTGTGGCACGATAAAGATCCCTCCTGCTGAAAGGCCATAAGCGACGAGCATGGGCTTAAATTTTGCAGCCCTTCACCGGCAGTGGTGACGCCTCCATATGAGTGAAACATTCTCGAGAGGGACGTTAAACAATATTCAATCAATCCTGCACCCCCGGAGCCTTAAGGATGAAGCAAAAATTGATCAAAGTTAAAGCATCTTCCATATAACCTCACAGGGCTCACGGCGGGTGTGTCCGGTCGACAGGGGATGCTTACTCCTCCTAGGCACCTGATCCCACCTCTGGTATGTCCAGGGGTTCGTGTTTGCCCAACTATCTATTTTGTATTGCTTATAGGAGTTATGAGATTGATCACTGTTCGTTATCTTCACCTTTAATCTGTAAGAAAAAAACTAAATGCATAGATCTAGGGCTCTACCGAAATTGTAAATTTTATGATCTCCGGGGTAGACGTACTGACTCTAAGGTGGGGCCAAACTTGTTATATATAATAGTTATGTGTAAACCATTTTTGAATGTTATTGATAGCATATATCCTCTTTAATGCTTTGCCGTAGGCCTCTTGTTAGTTAGATATTTTAGATGAAATAATTCCAGTTCCATCCCCGCTAAGTTCTGTTTTTATATGTCAGTATTGAAAAGATTAATCGGGGACGTGAACCAGAGTGATGACTTTCATAACGTACTAGGATTACTTTTCAATATCTACGTCCAATATTCGTGTTTATTATAAAGGAAGACCGAATACGTACTTTATATTGGATAGAATAAATATAAATAAAAATCAACGGGGTTCGAATTGACTGCTACGTAACATGGCTATCTTTAAAAACGAAATCATTTGAAGTTGCTAGTTTTCGGTTCACATGGGGATTTGATAAATGTTTGAACAAAAATATACTGAGGAAATATGCTAGGAATTTTTTTTTATATTATGATGCAAGAATACAGCGACATGCGCCGTAAATCGAAGATTCTTATAAAGGGTGGATCTGTAGCTCTCTGGTATGACGAAATATTTTCCAAGAGAGCTACAGATCTGCATTAGTGCAGATGTACATGTCATTCCGAATTGTCGGTACGCTTAGAATGCACTGTGTGCGTTTGATTAATAAACATGTATAACGACTTCATACATTTTTATGATAAAAGAAAACGCAAAGCTCTTGCATAATAAACTTGCATGTTTATTCGATTTATCATATTGCGATGACTTTTTGTAAAGTTTGAACATGAATCAATTTATCTGTTCGTTAGGATTTTACACCTACAATGTACATGTATGTATGCATGCAAAAATGAAATGAATTGTTTTTATCTTTTGATAATTGTCAGATAAATGAAAGAAGTTCAGGTGGTTTAAAACCTAACAGGCGTACTATGATAATATTGTAACGTACATTGATCTGAACACGCTCACCGTTGCTTAGAGAAATACTACTATATCGCTAGAAACGCTACATGTGGCTCTCTAGCGAAGCAGTAGAAATTTCTTACAAACTGTTCGCTACACTTCCTACGCTCAGGAAAGCTTCGTTCCGAAGCTTAGCATGGATCTTCTCTGGTTGTTTGGCACCTCTTCGGCAAGGCATCCGCCCTTCACGACGACAACCACCGTCGTTCTCGGACGAAACCCCGTCCATACATGGACACAAAGTCCCAGAGATACTCTATCTGAAGCAAGTCTCCCATCAAACATCAGTCACTACCCTGCCACGATTTTGTAACGTGCAGTGGTTTGGACACGCTCGCTTTTGCTTTTGCGTGATCAAGAGAAATCACCCCCCCCCCCCCCAAAGCTACCCCAAGAGCGAGGCAGTGTAGAAGTTCCCTGTATACATGTAAATGCTAACAAGTCGATATTACATATATTTAACGATATCGTGCTTCCATACCATACGCAGGTTTAAATGTCCAAGTCAGCCGTTGATTGTGAAAGTCAACCCTTCTCGCAAAAGTCCATTAAGATCCTTCCCTGCTCAAAGGTCGTAAGCACCGAGAATAGGCCCAAATTTTGCAGCCCATCACCGGCAATGATGACGTCTCTATATGAGTGAAAAATTCTCGAGAGTTGAACAGTATAAAACCAAACCTTTCATGGAAATTTCAACTTTTCTGGCACAGTGGCTCTCGAGAAGATTTTAAAGGATTTTCCCTATATATTCGCATATCCCCTATTGTGGCCCGATCCTACACTGGGGTCATGATTTAACGAACTTCCATCTTCAATGTAAATGTGAACTTATTTAGCCCAGTGGATCTTAAAAGGATTTTTCAAATTTTCTTCTCCATATGTAAAATTTTGACTCCTCCTACACTCAGGGCCATGCTTTTAGCAAACTTGAATCTGCACTATATCAGGAAGCTTGGTGTAAATTTGAACTTTCCTGGCCCTGTGGTTATTGAGAATATTTTTAAATGACCTAACCCTATTTTTGCATTTTCGTGATTATCTCCCCTTTGGAGGAGGCATGACCGTTCATTTGAACAAATTTGAATTTCTTCCACCCATGAATGATTTGTAACAAGTTTGATAAAAATATTGGCCCCGTGATTCTGGTGAAGAGTTTATGATAGACGGACGGACAGACGACAGGTGATCAAAATAGCTCACTTGAGCTTTCAGCTCAGATGAGCTAAAAACTAAACAGCTGCTCATTATATTTACATTTTTTCTCTCTCTTATATCTAATTAATTAAAAGTAACTTCTAAATAAACTTTCCGGAGGTGGGTGGGTGGGTCCTGTCGTGGAAGAAGTGCGTGGTGGTCAGTACCTGGTTTGTAATGTATCTCGAACGAAGACATTGGAAAATATGAAATAAGTATATCTTCACATTTTCAACTTTTTTTCTTTGTTATAACCAATCGGCTTCGCCATGCAGGCAGATTCAAGGAACTCCGTTAAATTTCGACCTTCTAGTATGTTTAGTTTAATTTCATTGTTAGGATGACGTTTATTTTATATTCAATGACCAGTGGTGGATCCAAATGGGGCAACAGGCTGCGGGCTTTTGAATTATGAGGTTTTTTGGGTTATTTTTATGGTTATTCTAGCTTTATTTTATACATAATATCAACATAAGAATCAATACTTGATTTATTTTGCTGCACTAGTTTATAATGTAAAATCGTATACTTTTTTAGTTACTCTACAAAGATTTTTGGGTCACAAAGGGTTGGGGCTCTAAATCTGCCACTGATAACATCCTTGTGGTTCAAATATTTCATTCAGCAACAATACGCAGAGGTGAAATTCATCAGAATAGAAACATGCAATGTATAATCGAATGGAATAGAGCTCTACACTGGCGTCTGTATTGGTATCTGATACGCTGGTGACGAAACAGCCATTCCACACTTAGAGATTGTTTATTCTTAATTTAGTCTGTTAAACTATCAATTGATCATTAATATTTGTTGTAGTGCACATTATGTGGTATTTGTTAAGTAATATATATACCTTGATAAAGACGCGGGTTGCGTCGAAAATTTGAGGTTTAAATATTCTATCTAACTATCTAAAACTGAATTGTCAAATTTTAGGGACGACCTGCCCTTTCTTCAGGGCGATAACATATTTACATAGATATAACTGTGAAAGAAAATAGACTACAAAGACCTGGAAAAAAAACAGGGAGTCTACATATTGAAAATTGTCACGTTCTTACCGACATTTAAACCACATCTATTCTCAACGTGAGTCAAGGCTGAACTAGACTAATTAGCTGGTACGCGAACAAAGAACGGGTTAACAACGGGAACGAGTTAATTATCCACTTATTTATACTAATTTGTTACCCTTCTTTGTTTTTACTACATTTATCAGTCTAGTTCAGCCTTGACTCTCGTTGGGAATAGACTTGTTTTAAATGTCCTAAGATTTTGAATATGTAGACGCCCTGGTTTTTTTTAAGCCTTTGTAGTTTTAGTGCTAGTTCTTTTTACAAATATTCTATCGCCCCGAAGAAGGGACAGGTCGCCTCGAAAATTATTCAGTTCATTTTTGTTCGTGTCGTTGGTCATTGATTTTTATATCCTCATTTCTACTATTAGATCCAGCACTTTGAATGTTGAGTGTTGTTGGATTTTAGTGCTCTCTCTCTAATCTGGCCGATACTTGGATCTGTCTCGAACGTCAAGAATCAGCATTAATTGTGCACTTATTATTGAGGTTGAAGATGAAATTCAGTTTTGTTCAGTTGTCCAAGAAATGCACCCATTGGAGAATTGTTATTTCTAAAAATACAGAGCACTTGTCAGCTATTTGATAATTAGACCATCAGATTGATCACTGTTCGTTATCTTCACCTTTCACCATGTCCAATAGTGACATGAATTTGATTTTACAAATATTCTATCGTCCTGAAGAAGGGACAGGTCGCCTCGAAAATATTCTATTGCTTTTGAATTATGAAGACAACGATACTCTTTGCACCCTATGCCAGATGCTGAGCTCATGATGAATTGAGGCATACCGCGTAATATTAGCAATTTATATTTAATCCATTATTCAAGACTTGTTTATATCATTCTTGTTGTCATACACATGTATATTGTACATGTTTGGTCATCATAAGTATAACTTCTTTTTATGTAAAGAAGTGTATGTATTTATGTTTAGATATATGTGGGTGTGTATTATGTATGTCACTATGTGCAAATCTATGTATGTAATAACAGCACTAAGCAAGAGTGGGCTTTATATGTCCTACAGCACCGTCTCTTGTTGCTTTTTGCTGTTGGTACAGGTACATACTGTAAGCTCAAATCTACTATTTTAAATATATATACGTGTCTATGTATGTATTAACTGCACTAAGCAAGAGTGGACTTTATATGTCCTACAGCACCGTCTCTTGTTGCTTTTTGCTACTGGTTTATGCACATGGTCATGCTGTAAACCCATATCTTACTGCATTACCCTACTTTTACAACATATATATATAGCGATAGAATATTGCTTTAAGCAAATGTGGACACATTAATGTCCTCTAGCACCGACTCTGTACCTATGTATGTGCATTAATTTATTTACTTACATGATATCTTTGTCAGTATATTTCATGTTATAATCTTATATGTCAGTACCTCTATACATAGTATGTAACCATATTATCACTTTAAAACTTCATGTTATAATCTTATATAATATATGAAATAGAGAAAATTTCCAAAAATATGATATATAGATCATATATCTTATGGACGTAGTTTCAAAGAGTTAGAGGCACTCCTTTTGCGTAGTCTTGTTTTTACGCGCCACCGGTCAAATTGACCGGTACGGTAGAGAAGGGGTTAAACAAAAAGAACTTCAAACCATATTTTATGTTAACGAATCTGAACAAGAGTTTATTCTGTCTGTCCTCATAGTACATGTATGTGCATATATATGTGAAATCATAAGTGTTGTATGTCATGCCCCGGCGAAACCCTAATTTGGGGGAAAATAAAGTAGAATTTTGTAATTCATATATAGACATACGAGGGCTGTTCGATATGTAATGTGTACTGTACGATATCTCAAAAGCATTCTACTGAAATAGTGAAAGAAACATTACATCCCTTCAAAGTATTCTCCGCGGTTTGAAATACATAATTTTAATTTCTGAATCCATTTCTGAAATGCGTCACGGTACGCTGATTTAGGTAGACCTCTGAGGCACTGACTGATGGCTGAGCCAAGGGCTTATCGGGACTTGTAACGACGACCAGATAAGAACTTTTTAAGTTTTGGAAAAAGGAAAAAGTCGCATGGGGCTAGATCTGGAGAGTATGGTGGGTGTGGCAAGACAGTCACCTTCTCCGACTTCAAAAATTGCTTCACAAGCTCAACTGTATGTGATGGAGCATCATCATGAAGTAGACGAACATGCCTAAATCCTGGGCGTCGTTTATGATAATATCTCTCCTGACACAGGGCGTCCTTTATGATAATATCTCTCCTGACACAGGGCGTCGTTTATGATAATATCTCTCCTGACACAGGGCGTCCTTTATGATAATATCTCTCCTGACACAGGGCGTCCTTTATGATAATATCTCTCCTGACACAGGGCGTCGTTTATGATAATATCTCTCCTGACACAGGGCGTCCTTTATGATAATATCTCTCCTGACACAGGGCGTCGTTTATGATAATATCTCTCCTGACACAGGGCGTCCTTTATGATAATATCTCTCCTGACACAGGGCGTCGTTTATGATAATATCTCTCCTGACACAGGGCGTCGTTTATGATAATATCTCTCCTGACACAGGGCGTCCTTTATGATAATATCTCTCCTGACACAGGGCGTCGTTTATGATAATATCTCTCCTGACACAGGGCGTCGTTTATGATAATATCTCTCCTGACACAGGGCGTCGTTTATGATAATATCTCTCCTGACACAGGGCGTCGTTTATGATAATATCTCTCCTGACACAGGGCGTCGTTTATGATAATATCTCTCCTGACACAGGGCGTCCTTTATGATAATATCTCTCCTGACACAGGGCGTCGTTTATGATAATATCTCTCCTGACACAGGGCGTCGTTTATGATAATATCTCTCCTGACACAGGGCGTCGTTTATGATAATATCTCTCCTGACACGGGCGTCCTTTATGATAATATCTCTCCTGACACAGGGCGTCCTTTATGATAATATCTCTCCTGACACAGGGCGTCCTTTATGATAATATCTCTCCTGACACAGGGCGTCGTTTATGATAATATCTCTCCTGACACAGGGCGTCGTTTATGATAATATCTCTCCTGACACAGGGCGTCGTTTATGATAATATCTCTCCTGACACAGGGCGTCGTTTATGATAATATCTCTCCTGACACAGGGCGTCGTTTATGATAATATCTCTCCTGACACAGGGCGTCGTTTATGATAATATTTCTTGAGCTTTTTTAGTATAACATCTCGGTAATACCGACCTGTAACACTCTTGCCCTTCGACACCGGAATTTGTACGACTATACTATCACATGAGAATATGCAATAAAGAACCTTCTTTGTGCTTATGGTTCTTTTGGCAACTACAGGCCTTCTACCGTGTATAGTTAGCCATATTTTGTTTCCAATTTTTCTTACTGGTTCGAAATCATGTACCCATGTTTCGTCACCAGTAACAATGTTTACAAAGTGTCTTTGATTGAATTTGGGAAACATTTTGAGCAATTGCTTAGCGGTTTGTACTCGTACCCGTGTTTGGTCATCTGTCAATATATGCGGTATCCATCTAGCAGAAATCTTTCGTACTTTCAAAATACGCTTCAAAATGAAATGCACCCGCGATAGCGATATGGCAACAGATTTGGCAATATCACGAATCATGTATCTGCCATTATTATACCGTTGAAAAGATATTTAACAGAGCTATTCAAAAGTATCATCATCCACGAAATTGTGCAAAGCTTTATCGCTTTGTGGTACAATACAATATATATCGAGTATGTGTGTGTGTAAGACTTTAAAAGTGCGATGGTCTCCACCAAAGTGCGATGGTTTGTTAATATTACGGATGCCAAAGTCCGATGGTGCGGAGTTCAGTAACGTTTGTGACGTCATTCTTAACGTCTTTCAAAATGAAAGCGAATAAATGCAACACGGACGACAGCAACGGCAAGGTTTACACTGTTGAGGATAGTGAGAACGGCAAAGTACATTTGTTATCGAACTATCTACTTCGCCCAAACATTCTGTAATTCATGATAATTTATTACTTGTGACGTACACGTAATAAAATCATGGGGATATGCGATATTGCAAAACATTCTTCACGATTTCGCGCTGGAAAATTTTGTGTTTATTACCACGAAAACTAGATGGTAACGAAATAAGTTGAACTTCTTATTTTTTATGCATGGATTTTGCACTGATATTTTAGTGAAACAACACACGGTTGGTACAGTCTGTACCAAAACACTGTGTCATTTACAAAAACCAATGGATTTCGGCGTGTCACACCATCGCACTTTGGCGTGTCAGACCATCGCACTTTGGCGCATGAGTTTGGACCATCGCACTTTGGCGTGTCACACCATCGGGGTTTGGCGCAGACCATCGGGGTTTGGCATGACCATCGCACTTTGGAGTCTTACATATATATATAAACTCTAAACACTTTGTAGAAATATTTCGACCGTGTTACCTGTCTTCATCAGTCGTGTTTATCTCTCATAGCAACGTAACGCACGACTACATGCACGAAAGTACTATGACGTCACAGTAAGTATTATAAACGTCAAAGTTCATATTGCGCGAAAAACATTTGAGAAAGGTAAGAGTCTAATAATAAAATGAACAATACTCACCCGACCTCGTGGACATATCATAGAATCGGACATGACAAACACCATTTAGAAAAATTTCGCCTTTCATATGCAATTAACACAGGTTTCACAGATACTGAATTTTCTTCACTTTACTAGTGCCCCGCTCAGTCACAATGCAAATGACAGTTATACATGTAACATAGGAACTGTCCGTTCTGATCTAGGATTTGGGCACGATCATTGTAATAATATGCTATCAGAATATGACTTTCGCTGTCTGTAGCGATGCCGACTGGATTAAATAGATAGATAGATATTCATTCATTGGCAACTTTAATAGTTGAAAGTACAATAATTAAGTTAAAAAAACATAAGAATATTAGCAAAATGTAGGCCTAAACGTGATAAGAATGTACATGAAAAGACAAAGAATAATTTTAAAAGCATTTACATACAATAAAAATATTTGAAGAAAAATATAAATAAACGGACGTACATAAGGTAAAACAAAACAACCACATTAATGAGTCTGAAATAAGGATTAAAAGTCTGCTGACTTATGTATCCGGAATTAAAATTCTTCCTTATACGTGTCTGATAATGTCAGAACATGTATTGTTTGTATTCTTGTTTAAGCGTTCTTAAAATGTGGAGGAATTGGGACTGATGCAGATAATTGGCATTCTCGTGATTTAACGCTTCCATTTTATAGTCATTTTTTTGGTTTTTGTTCTATTTCATATTGACACATTATCAGTTGTAATGTAAGACTGTTTTTTCCGTTTCTCTGATGATGTTAAGACGGCTTTTTTCATTTCTATGATGATGTTAGGACTGTTTATTCATTCCTGTGATGATGTTAGGACTGTTTATTCATTCCTGTGATGATGTTAGGACTGTTTATTCATTCCTGTGATGATGTTAAGACTGTTTATTCATTCCTGTGATGATGTTAGGACTGTTTATTCATTCCTGTGATGATGTTAGGACTGTTTATTCATTCCTGTGATGATGTTAGGACTGAGATTTTTTCTATTCCTCTGATGATGTAAGGACTGCTTTTTATACGCCCGACCAAGACGGGACGTAGTATGGTATGGCGTAGTCCGTCTGTCTGTCCGGACCTTGTGGGCAGGATACAGACCGAACCGTAAGCTCCAGGATATTATAATCTGGTATATTTGATCACCATGATGAGAGGAAGATGCTTATGGTTTTTCAAGGTCAGAAGTCAAAGGTCAAGGTCGTAGTATTGCTTAGTAGGAAAACCTTGTAGGCAGGATACAAACTGAACCGTAACATTCAGGATATTGCAACTTGGTACCTTTGATCACCATGATGAAAGGATTGATTGAATATTGTTTTACATCCTTTTCGAGAATATTTCACTCCTATGACGGCGTCACCATTGCCGGTGAAGGACTGCAAAATTTAGGCCTATGCTCGGTGCTTATGGCCTTTGAGCAGGCAGAGATGTTTATGGTGCCACACCTGCTGTGACACGGGACCTTGGTTTTTGCGGTCTCATCCGAAAGAGCGCCCCATTTAGTCGCCTCATACGACAAGCAAGGGGTACTGAGGACCTATTCTAACCCGGATCCCCACGGGACTATTTTTTGTAATACAACTATTTTGTACATTTTTTTGTATTATGTAGTTTGATTAGCTAATGCACTGGGGTTGGATCGGTTAAATCAAGATTAACGGTCACACGTAACTAATGAGAATATACATATTCTCTAATTTTATTTCATTTTATCTAACAATTCTGAGGGGCCTCCGTGACCGATTGGTTAGAGCATCGCGCTCAAAATCACACGGCCTCTCACCTCTGGTCGGCACGGGTTCGAATCCCGCTCGCGCCAGTAAATGAAAAAGTTTTCCAATTTACTTTCGGAAGGTCGGTGGAGACGTCTCTTCCCAGGTACATTGTATCTGGGTTCTCTCTTCCACCAACATAAACTGGGCGCCATTAATTAACTGAAAAATTGTTGAATGTGGCGAAAAACAATCAATCAATCGAATAAATCTGCAATATGACTGATTTATGACATACGTTTATTTTCTTGATAAAATAGTACATAATATAAAATGTTATACTGATATAAAAGAAACAAATAGTACAATTTCATATTCATTTTAAGAAATGAGAAATACTTGAAAATGCAAAAATTATGTAAACGCTGGGTTCATAATTCAAGTATCACAATTACAACTTCATTAACAGTTCAAGGTCAACCAAGTTCAATATCTCGTGTACCCTTCACGAGCACCAATGACTGCCTGACAACGCCTTCCCATGGACTCGATTTAGTCTCTCAAAATTGTTTAGAGATGTTGTTCCACTCTAACTGTAGAGCTTGGGCCAGTTGCAGAGTGCGGGGTTGTCTTTGGCGGATGCATCTATCCAGGTCGTCTCATTCATGTTCCATAGGGTTCAAATACAGTGATTTGAATGGCCAAGGAAGAACCTGGATATTGTGTTTTTGCAGAGCAATACCTGTTAGACGAGGAGTGCGAAGTCTAACGTTGTCATGTTGGAATACTGCTCCAGATGCTGCATTATTGGATCCACGTGTGGCTGTATGACTTCATCAATATACCGTTGATCCGTCAAAGTGTCCTGTATGTGAACCAGTGTTGTCAGTAATCAGGCATTCTAGACCCTCAAAAATGTATGAAAAGATTCAGCGAAAAAGTACCACCATGCGTTTCTTTTCTTTTTCATGAGTATATTGATAGATTGATAAAATAAATTTGTCTGAAAAGACGCATCATTGCTAATCAAACCGCAGAGTGGAAAGCAGTGTAAAAGTTATCAAAATTACGAAAGGGTCAGTTTAGGGACTGCAATACAGACCAGTCAAGCAGCTTATGTATTGATTTTAACCATATGCATTTACGTAAAGTTTCCTAAGTACATGACACTCATAATTCAAGTACAATTCGTTATATAGACAAGTTTAGATTAATGAATTTTATACCTTTAATGTAAGGCTTAGTGTAAAATACTGACCATTAATTTTGGATTCAAGAGTTGCGGTGAGACAAACCCATACAATGTTTACTCTAACTTACATGTACCTATATGTTTGTAGGGGAGGGGGTGTATGTCAAATTCAATTCTAGTAGAGCTAATGACCTTAAACTGAAACCACCAGAATTTTAATGCAGTCACTTTATAAGCAAGCTTTGTGGCATGAAAGGGAAACTGTCGAAAGCAGTTTGGCTCGACAGTTTTACATAGCTTATTAACATATTTGTAAACTCTTTTGAATGTCATTTCTCCCCATTGATTTCATTGATACATACAATTTATGTAGGTAGTATAGTGTAATTCCAATCTAACATTCTTGCTTTTGCTGTCTTCGAAGACGAACAGTATGATATTCTGATAGTCGATTAGAGCTACACAGAGATCACATTGATCTGCTGTATTTGTTATGATTTTACAATAGTCGATTAGAGCTACACAGAGATCACATTGATCTGCTGTATTTGTTATGGTTTTACGATACACCGAGATCACATTGATCTGCTATATTTGTTATGGTTTTACGATAGTCGATTATAGCTACACAGAGATCACATTGATCTGTTATATTTGTTATGATTTTACGATAGTCGATTATAGCTACACAGAGATCACATTGATCTGCTGTATTTGTTATGGTTTTACGATAGTCGATGACATTGATCTGCTGTATTTGTTATGATTTTACTCCTTGGTGTTCACTTGAATTATACTTTGCACATGTGTATGTGATATATACATTTAAGTAATCATTCCCACTTGATAATGTCAGTATAGTGAACGTTTGTTCTGTACCTAAGAATACAGTTGTACTTCCTTGTCTGATTTCTATCTGGACAGGACTCATGCTCCCTAAACTTAAATCTGATTGAAATCCACTTACATCGCCCGCCTTGTGTAGCAAAAGCTGTAATATTTACATTCCCTGAATCTTTTCTCTTAGATTTCTTCTGAAATTTACATTGCTTTCATCTGCGACAATGAATTCATGTTTGTTGCAAACTAGTTCGATCCGGTTTTTCAGTACCACCTGGCTGTGTAATCATTACCAAATATGGAGCGTCATCAAGGTCAAAGGGTGCATTAACTGTTCCGTTTAACGTAACGAATGGGTCAACCATATGATATTTTAGTACTTAAATCTAGTTTATATTTTTAAACAATCCATAAAAAATTAAATATAAACAATAAAATGTCTTTCTTTGTTGTTTTATCGGGTGATAAAAGTAGCAATCATAACCCGCTTACGCGGTTTATGAATTTTTTTCTGCAATGTACATGTACCTTCATCACCCGATGAAACGACAAAGAAAGCATTTCATAGTTTAATTAGACCAGCTGATAAAGTTCACAATAAACATTTTACACTAAGCCTAAGAGATCCACTTCGTTATATGGCATGCATGAGCTTTTTTTTTATTACTTTCGTTTGATATTATGCGGATTCAAAGCATGTTAACATTTTATCAGGCAAGAAAATGACAGATGGTTCATTGATTTATTTGAAATATTTGCGTAAAATTGGACATGGAAGCACTGCTAAATAAACGAACATTTTGTAACTCCCTGACGTTTTTCCTTCTTTAATTTGATTTCCATTTAAGGATGAATATTGGAAAGCCATATTAAAGTTTACAGTATAAGAGGACATCAATCTTATTATCTTTAACATTATATCAGGAGTTTAGTTGCCTGTGCAGTAATTTTTTTTTTTTTTTTTTTTTAAATTTTTTTTTTTTTTTTTTTTTTACAAATTATGTATAGTCATGAATGCACAGGATCTGAATTTTCTTTACTGACTTTGTATTTGAGACAATTTTTCGAGTGTTCATCCAGTTTTGTACAATTCAGGCAACATGTATGAATGACAAATTAATCACAAATACTATATGTTTAAGGTGTTCAATATACATTCAAGGGTCAAAAGTATTTCTGCACTGCTAATTTTCACTATATATTCATTACAACTTTCATATTTTAAAAACTATACTAAAATTTGATAATTAGTGTTATCATTATGAGATTTTCGGAATATATGCAGAATTCACTCAAGATTCATGAGAAATGTTACTTTTATTGTTATTATATATTTTTTTTGTGGGTTGATTTATGAATTACGAGGCAGACTTTTTAAAATGGTAATTAATATGTAATGTGTAAGATTAATTTTAAATAAAGTTCTTACAACATAATTACCCTAGTGAGTGTTAAAAACTGTAACACATGTAGAAAAAAAAATAACAATAAAAGATTTAAATCTAGGTAATTATGCATGATTTGTGAAATTTTTATGGTGATGGCTACAGTAGAAATATTTTTATCAATGCTTTAGAAATTGCATTATTCAATGAATTATATAGTGAAAATTAGCAGTGCATAAATACTTTTGACCCTTGAGTGTATGACGATTATATTTCCTATCTAATAAATGGTGGTGTGATATTTGTAATGATACAATTTTGAAGGATTTATCAAATAAAGATAATCGACCTTTTGAATTTACAAAATTTTGATTACTGTTTGCTTTATTTCACGTTGAATTTTACATCAAAGTTTATGAAAAGAACATGTTTTATGAAAATATTTTAAACAGAAATTGTGTTTTCATACAAATATGTTGGTAAAAATTTACATAAACTTTCTATTTATAACAATATGAAATAAGATTAATATCTTCTGGCAATGTTTGAAATTTGATTTTTCAAAATTGTTTACCAAAGGTTGATAGCTCTTCGTGGGGATTCGGGTTAGAATATATCTTCAGTACCCCCTTGCTTGTCGTAAGAGGCGACTAAATGGGGCGGTCCTTCGGATGAGAACGCAAAAACCGAGGTCCCGTGTCACAGCAGGTGTGGCACGATAAAGATCCCTCCTTGCTCAATGGCCACAAGCGCCGAACATAGGCCTAAATTTTGCAGCCCTTCACCGGCAGTGGTGACGTCTCCATATGAGTGAAATATTCTCGAGAGGGACGTAAAACAATAGAACACCATACTTTAACCAGTGGATTTTTTACCATTCTCTCCCCTCCCAGAGTAGAAATAGGAACTTCAAATATGTCCTGACCCCCAGAGGCCACCAGGTGGTACCACTATAGCCCAAAACTAAAAATGGGAAATGATAGCACTAAGTGTCCTCTATTTTACCCTGACGTTCCTTCGGCCTTGTCTTCAAAGATTTCAAATGGTCGCTGTATCTCAGTGGTAGAGCGTTTGCTTCGTAACCGGGAGGTCGTGAGTTCGAGCCCCGCTCGTGCCATGGCCGCGTCAAACCTAGATATACGTAAATATAGGTTGTGATTGCTCCTTCGCCAAACGTCTGGAATCTAGAAGTGAAAATCACGGGTCTCTCGGATATGACCCTCAAAATGAATGTCCTGACAGGCGTTGGCACGATAAAGAACCCTCACTGCTTCGGTCCTGAGCGCTAAGTATCGGTCTAAATTTATGGTACTTCATCTACAACTGGTCACCTCTCAATATGAGTGAAAAATTAT